>NC_042527.1:14480606-14788939 GCF_900963305.1 Echeneis naucrates | reverse complement strand
AGGGAGAGAAAAGACTGGACAAGCTACAGATCACAGTCAGATGACTATTGGCTACAAAGAAAATTATCTGTCTAGACATCCAACCAAACAAGAATTTTAGGAAGCAGACATTTATATTGTCAGACAGATATGGGAGAGCAAGAAAATTGCAGTTTATATCAACTCAATGGTAGTCATTTTATTGTTAGGATTATTTTGCAATAATCACAATAGAACACATGTTCACTGATGATGCAAACATTATTTGACTCTTAGCCTTCTTGCTAATGTGTGTAATGTAAAAAAACATCCTATCTAGTGTTTAAATGAAATTGTAATGATACAATGTGAAAATAGAATATTTGACAACGTGCAGTTGCCAAAAGCCGCAATGGCACCTAAGCCCTTCAGAAACTGCTGAGAAACGCTGACATGAACAGGCGCACTCCTGGCTTGTGACAATTGGTATAGCTCTCTGTGACCCCCTTTTGACCCTTTGTTTTTACCGGCAGCTGGAAGAGGCCAATGATTTGCTGCGTGCAGAGTCAGACACAGCAGCAAGACTGAGGAAGAGCCACACAGAGATGGCAAAGTCCATGAGCCAGTTGGAGAGTTTGAACCGTGAGCTGCAGGAGAGGAGCCGTGCCGCTGACGGAGACAAAGCACAGCTGGAGAAGGAGCTTCTGCTTGTTCAGAGCAACCTGGACTCTGAGAGGAGGAACTACAGTCAGGGATCAGAAGAGATCAGGGAGCTGCAAGGTGACCCACTGGACATTTTTTTTTATTTTTTTATTTCTCTGATTTGATATTTGACATTTGACAAGAGTGAAAATGTATTTCCAAGGCAAAATCCAAATCTGGGAGATGAAACTTTGGCTATTGAGTCACATTCTGGTCTTTTAGGAATTGTTCTTTAAGACTAATAATCTCACTCAGATTCAAACATTTGAGATGGCTGCATAAATTGTACATGACAGAGGCACTGACGAGGTGCAGAGTAGCCGAATCCATATATGACTTACTAATCTAAACTAGTCACTTATCTTTTAATGGCAAACAAGAACTGAAAGTTATACAGATTACTGGGAATGGAGTGATACTCATGTTATTTTCTTAGTTAAACAGTGTGTCAAAATGTTTCGACGTACATTACGTATGTAACACGTCAAAACACGTCAGGTAAACAAACCTAAAACTAGATGTCTGATTAAAAAAAGAAAAAACTAATCATATCTAATATAAGACATAATGAACGTAATAAAGCAATATCAAATGTGGTTTTTGAAAGTATAAAGTATGAAAACAGCTATGGCAATGAAAATTTAGAGCTTCATGTCATGTTTTCTTTATTTCACACTTAGCGAGGATGGCAGGGCTGCAAGAGGATAACAAAAACTTGAAGCTCGGCCTCTCCAAAGTGGAGGCAGAACGTAAACAAGCCCAGGAAAGGAGCAATAATCTGGAGAAGGTATAATCCCCAAAATCTTGAAGCAATATGATTTATTCAATTAAGAACTGCTGTTCTTATTTTGTGTATTTTGGTGGTCTGTTCTGCTTCATGTTTATCTGCGTCTGATATCCTCCTTCTTCAGGAAAAGAACAACCTGGAGATAGACTTAAACTACAAACTGAAGACTTTGCAGCAGCGTCTGGAGCAGGAACAGACTGAGCACAGGGTGACGCGGGCACATCTGACTGACAAATATGAGTCTATTGAAGAAGCAAAATCAGCTGCGATGAATGGTATGCCAGTCCTATGTCAGAGCATGTCCCCCTCACTGTATTTCACCATGTTTTCATTCCTTTTTTTCAATTTTATTTTTATCATCCCACTTTTCGTTGTCTTTTAATTTCTATTGCCAAGATACCTTAATCTAATTTAATCTCTGCCTCACATCATCACCCTCTTCTTATTTTGTCTTTTCTTTGCTACAATCTAATCAGACTCAGCTTTAGGGACTGTTTGGGTGGAAGGAATTCAAGGAGTGGAAGACATGATTAACATGTCAGGGCATTGCCTCATTGCATATTAAAGCTGGACTCTAAAGCAGTTCGTTCAGTGAAATCTGTCCAAATGATGTCTTGCCTTTTATCTTGTGTATGCTGAAATATGATTAAGTTCTTTGGTCTCTGTGCATACTTTCTGATTTTGCAGTCCTCAATATTTCAACTAGTTTTCAGATCAGATTCAGATTTTCTCTTGATCCAGTTGCATTTAATTTGAAGTAGCTCTTTTTATTCTTTTTGTGTTTGCCGTTCTGCATATCGTTATGGAATAGGTGCCAGATTTAATACATATTGGACAGATGTGCTGTGAATTTCTGGGGCACCAAGTGTCCAGAGCACTGAAATTATTGTACAATGTACTGTTGTCGGGCTGACTTTGTCTGTCACTTCTCCAGCTGTTCAGCAGAAGATGTCTGAGGAGAATGGAGCGAGAATGAGAGCTGAAAGCCGGGTTGTGGAGGTGGAGAAGCAGTGCTCAATGCTAGAGTTCGATCTCAAACAGTCTGTGCAGAAGATGGAACAGCTCATGAAGCAAAAGGAAAGGCTGGAAGATGATGTAAGTGAACCCTCGCATCTGTTTTTAATATTCAGCTATCTCAAATGAAAGTGCACTTGCAAGGCATTTGTGCGATACCTCAGTTTTCTTGCCTTCTTCCTCCAGGTGAAAAACTTGAGGATACAGGTAGAACAGGAGTCAAGCAAGCGGATCCAGACTCAGAATGACTTGAAGAGCCGCACGCAGGACGTTGATCGCCTTAGGTGTACAGAGAAGCAGCTCAAACAGGAGATCAACACAGCACTAGAAAGTAAACGCTCGCTGGAATTCCAGCTGGCACAGCTGACCAAGTGAGTAATTTATATGTATCAGAGTTTAAAAAAAGGTTCCCAGTTGTTTTCAGAGCAAATACATTGTCTCTGTTTCCCCTTGTCTAGTTATTATCATTATTACACTCAAACACTCTAGCCAGGAGTTCTACTTCTCTGTTGCACTACCCTCTAATGCTCTTTGTAAGTCAATACCTAAATTGCCCTACAATTGCCTTGTATTTGCAAAGTGCTGTTATTCCAGCTTAGGGGGTAACTATGCCAAAGCTTCTGTTCTGTGACCATGTTTACACGGCAGGATTAGGGTTTACTGAGTCTAGCTCCATCCACTCTGCATCTAATCCTCTGGTGAGTGTGGAAGCCAGTTTTGCTGTTTTTTGCTGCTAATTGCATTTAAAACAGCAGCTGTCTTACAGGCTGGCTCTGTCTGCCTCACTAAAGAGAGTTGTTTAGAAAGTGATCAAACACTTGAATTTGTAAGATTCATGAAGAAATGAAATAACCAGTTTTTTTGCTGTTGTGTGACCAGACAATACAGAGGCAACGAGGGACAGATGAGGGAACTTCAGGACCAGCTTGAGGCAGAACAGTATTTTTCTGTAAGTATTAGTCTCTTGGTCCCCCAGTGTTTCTGCTGTCTGTTCATTGTGAGAGCCCTGTTCTAAATGATCTGTCTGTCTGCCCTCAGACGCTTTATAAAACTCAGGTCAAGGAGCTAAAAGAGGAGATTGAGGAAAGGAACCGGCAGGTACAAGAGGCTCATAAAAAGGTGCAGGAATTGTGCAGTGAAAGGTAGGTAACTGAATTGCCTTCATCCAGAGTTGCAGTCCAGGTGGATTTAACCATCTGTTATTTACCCCCTGAAAATTTTAAGCACTATTGTTTGTGTTGAATTCAAACAACATATGAACATAAGATAGTTTTGTTGTCATGTGTCTAATGAAACTGACAAGAAAGCTGAAATGCAGAGTATTTTATTCAACTAACTCACTAAATGTATTTTGCCTTGAACAAAGGGACTCCCTGTCTGCCCAGCTGGATCTGACAGTGACCAAGGCCGAATCAGAGCAGCTTGCTCGGGCACTTCAGGAGGAACAGTACTTTGAGCTCAGCCAGGAGAACAAGAAGGCAATGACGAGACATAAGCAGGAAATTGGGGAAAAGGAGACTACAATTGCACGGGTTAGGAAAACCTCACATGCCTCTCCAGCTAAAGTTTATTATATCCTTCCACCAAGAAAGCAACATTTTTATTAATCAATGCAATCAGAAAAATAATAACTTCTACATATCTGTGCAGCTTGAAGAATCCAATAAAACTCTGACCAAAGATGTGGAGAACCTCAGCAAAGAAAAGGCTGAGTTGAATGAGAAGTTTCATGCTCAGGAAGATGGTAACATTCCTTATTTTTATCTTTATGCCCATCTGCTGTATTCTTATCATGCTATTACACAAGCTGTCTCCCCTTTCTGTGACAGAGTATGCAGCTCAGAGGGAGGAAATTGCAAATTCAATCAAGGCCAACTATGAGAAGGTCCTCAACACAGAGCGCACACTGAAGACTCAGGTAAAGATGTAACTGTAAACTGTAAACTGTAAACACTGGCAATATAGATGGCGACTGATTTATTTGCATAAATCTTTCAGGCAGTGAACAAGCTGGCAGAAATCATGAATCGAAAGGACATGAAGCTGGACCAGAAGAAGAAGGGCAACACTGCTGATCTGCGGAAGAAGGAGAAGGAGAACCGCAAGCTTCAGCTAGAGCTCAACCAGGAGAAAGAGAAATTTAACCACATGGCCATCAAGTATCAGAAGGAGTTGAATGAGATGCAGGCAGTAAGTAAACACCTCTGGGTGCTAGAAGCTTGTGCAATCTACATATAATGAAATTGAATACACAAACATCTCTTCACTTTTCTGCCATCAGCAACTGGCCGAAGAATGCACATATCGCAACGAGCTGCAGATGCAGCTAGACAGCAAGGAGAGTGACATCGAACAGCTCCGGGAGAAACTAAATGACCTGCAACAGCGCATGGATAACTCAAGTGTTACCAGTTTACAGACGGATGAGACAGACAGCAACATGGCAGGTAAGATCCCTGCAGCCTCCGGTGCTTACATTAACTCAGATCTCAACCATAGAGAAAAAAAAATCCTGGGAATGGATTTTAGATATCAGCACATTTAACACACATTGTATTTGTATATATATATGTATATAGAACAGCAGTAGCAGATGATTGTTGAACAGGTGCATGCAGGTTTAGCTTTGGCACGTTTAGGGCAGAAAGCTGAGGCAATCATAGATTTTACCTCTGCTAAATACTTCAAAAAAGTTGCCTAAAGTGAATGATTTTATCTCAACTCGGTTACCCTCATTCTAGGTCTGTTTTAATATATTACTGGTGTCTGTGGTTAAACCGTGCTCTCTTTATTCCCTTCATGTCCAGTTGGTTCTCGTTGCCCTTCTTATCTTTGTAACTTCTATTCCTTTCCCTCTGTGAGTAACTGAATGGACGAGCCCCATCTTGCCTGGCCTGCGCTGCAGCTGTTGTGTGTTTGTCTTTTTGCCCCTGATTTTCTTAAGTGTTCTTTTGCGAGAGGTGACACTGCCATCTCTGCTGGGGAAATTCATGACACACTTTTGAAAGAAGTGTTGTTGAGTGGGAAGTTAAATGACGTGTTAGTTGTCGAAAGAGTCTTAGCAGTAAAATTCATTGAATAGCACAGTGTTAACTGTCAGTTCTGGTGGTGAATTTCAAGCCGTAACGGTAAAATGACCACATGAGATCAGAGGTTACTGACTACACTTTGTGTGAGCCTTAACACATCACTCTCAGCACCTTTCAAAATGTCTCTTGAAACTGAAAAATTTGTTTTTGATTTATGGCACCGTGTGCTTCAAACACTTGACACTGTTTTCTGTTTTTTGTGTGTGGCATGTTCACCTAGAAGTACTGCTCGTCGTGGACACAAAGTTTTCTCTCACGGTGTCACATTTAGTAGACAAGCCCCTATTAGTTCGTGTTTCCTTTTTAGCTTGTGATGTTTCAGCTGCATGCACTTTTAGATTATAATTTTTTTAACATGAAATCATGTATACACATTTTTTTATTAAAGGAGTGTGTGAGCAAGCTAATTGGATGCAATTAAATACTTTATATATATATAGATTACTAATTTCTACTGCAAACCGGTTATTGTCATACCTCTCAATTAATCATTTATCTTCCATGCTTTTAACATGCCGTAAGAGGCCGTTTTCCCTCCTTCATGGGGAGTGTGATGCAGTAGCCGCAGAAGCAGCATAGATAGTGAAACTCATCCTTTGTCACCTACTCCAGAGCAGAATCTTAATGCTGGCAGAGCTTGCTAGGCGGTCTTTCTGGTATGAAATAATTTTTGACCTTGGTGACTTGACACTTGTAACACTCCCACCTCCCCCTGACAGTTGAGTTTACATTTAAACACTGCACGGTTAGAAACATACAATACCTTCAATAGTAACTTCCTCTCGTGTGGGCTGCTTTTCAGAATCCAGATTGGAGGGTTGGCTGTCCATTCCTAATCGTGCTAATATCAAACGATATGGATGGAAGAAGCAGGTATGTTGTGCTGTGTTTCGTAGGCATTTCCTCTGTTCACAAACATTTCGACCAACTCTTGCTATGCTGCTACAACAAAAGCCATATCCTCCCCTTTGACAGTATCAGCATTCCTTTCATTGTGTTGTGTTATATTTTCAGTATGTGGTCGTGAGCAGTAAGAAAATTCTGTTCTACAATGATGAACAGGATAAGGAACAGTCAAACCCTTCAATGGTACTAGATATTGAGTAAGTATTTCTTTTATTCCTGTCCTCTGCTCCTGGAACAAAACCAAAGTTTTCTACAGAAGTGATGGACACAGATCATTAGTGCTGACAGATTAATAACATGTAATTGTTAATTGTGTGTCTTCTCGTGTAGTAAACTCTTTCACGTGAGGCCAGTCACACAAGGAGACGTGTACCGGGCTGAGACAGAAGAGATTCCAAGGATATTCCAGGTAGGAGGCTCTTTCCTGTCCGGCAGATGTCTCTATATTTTAAAATCCACCACATAATGGGATGCTGTTCTCACAAAGTGCTTCTTTTTCTCTGTCTGTATGCAGATTCTGTATGCCAATGAAGGAGAGTGTAGAAAGGAGGCAGACATGGAGACGGTCCCTCAGGGGGACAAGACCAACTGTCTCCCACACAAAGGCCATGAGTTCATCCCCACATTATATCACTTCCCTTCAAACTGCGAGGCCTGCGCCAAGCCTCTGTGGCACGTCTTCAAGCCGCCTCCGGCTCTAGAGTGTCGCCGCTGCCACGTCAAGTGCCACAAAGACCACTTCGACAAAAAGGAGGACGTTATTGCTCCTTGCAAAGGTAATCTGCAAGCAGTCCTGTTGTTATTGACATTAATGTGATGTTATGAAGGACGAACTTAGTTTTACTCTTATAGTTCTTATATATATATATATATATATATATATATATATATATATATATTTTTTTTTTTTTTTTTTTTTTTTTTTTTTTTTTTTTAACTAGACCTGCAATTATTTTTTTAATATATCTAGTAAGGTGTCATTAGCAGTAAATGTATTAGTCAGTGCTGAATTTGAACATGTATAATGTGTTGGTAGGTCTGATACGACTGTTGATGAATTTGTAGTTGTTTGGAATTGTAAGCATAATGCATTCAGCTGCCACTTTAATATTCTAAATCATGCTTTGAAATCATTCAATAGATTTTCAACTACTTTAACTTAAGATGAAGTAGAATTTGAACAAACACATGATTTATATGATTTAACAAATTTAATCTTCAAGAATGAGTTAAGAGATCAATTGAGTAATTTGTTAAAGCAAAAATCGGAAAATATTTTGGTTCCAGCTCCTTAATTGATTTTCCTGTTGTCCTATGATAGCAAAAGAAATACTTTTTAGGCTGAAAAATGTGATATTTTAGTTTTAGGGAAAATGTGATGGATTTGCTGTTTCGTCATGATTTATGGATCAAAGGAATAATCCATTAATGGAGAAATATTCCAGCTAATGAGTTGATATGGAAAAGAATCCTAAATCTTGAGGTCTTCTAATCAGCATCACGTTGTGCCCTCCCCTACAGTGAATTATGATGTCACCTCTGCCCGGGACATGCTCCTGCTGGCCCTGACCCAAGATGAACAGAAGAAATGGATTGGTCACCTTGGAAAGAAGATTCCCAAGACCCCACCATCTACATTTTCAAGAGCTTCTCCGCGGTCTATGTCAACGCGCTCTGGACCAAACCAGTCCTTCCGCAGGAACCCTAAAAGCAATACAGGAAAGCTAAGGTAATTTGATGATTTGGGACTCATTTTCTGTGCTTTCACACTCCTGATGTTTTATACTGCTGCATATAAATGTTTCCTTTTTTCAGTCACTAATGTTCAGAGAGCTATGGCTAACTGCATGAGCTACAATAAGGCAGTGTAATATTATATTTGACTATAAGTGAGGGTGTACTGGAGTCAGAAGTCTTATTTAATCCCATCTGCTGGGCTTGGATGTGGTCAAGTCAGTCACATGACCTGCTGTTTGTCTCCTGTGTTGTAGCAGAGCGCAGTCCAGCCTCCAAGCAGCAGACACAACATCCAGCACTTGTTGACAGGAACTTCTTCAGAAAGTGTTTATGTGTTTTTGTTTTGTTTTTTTTAGACCTGTCTACAACTTTAAACCTGTCTATTTATTAATTGTGTTACTGGGTGCTTCTAACACAAGACACTTCCTGGTTGGTTGGTTGACTCCTGGGATCTCTGACACTTTGGGAATCTTGTTTTTCTAATTGGCACTAATGTGTTGTTGGGTTTAGTAACTAACTTACTATGCAACTCTTGTTAAAATGGTCCACATTAAGGATTTTTACAATACCTGCCAAAGATGATGCAGCGGTGGTACCGGTGTTGCAGTGTCTGTAAATAAGCTTTTCTGTTGTATGTCGATTTAAATTAGGTTTACTAACAAAGGTTAAGATAGTGTCTCTCTTTTACTGGACACCTGTCTCTATTCTTTCTTTCAGTTAACCACCTGAACCGTTCCTCATCCTCAAACACGGAGAAACCTGTATTACATAGAAAGTTCATTAAAAAGAAAAAAAATATATATATATCAAATAACCAGCGCTGGAAAATTGCAACACAAGGCATCATGGACATTAAGAGGCCTGATACCCCCTCCCCAACCCACCTTCTGCCCTTCAAGAGAAAACCCATCATCCAACTCAGCAAACCTGCAGCTCTCAATTTCTACCAGAAGATGGCACACTTCTCTGGAACTAAACAAAGTGCAGCAATATAGAAGGACTCGATGTCATGGAGCCATTCTGTGTTTCATATTATGACAGTTCTGATGGTAAACGCGGGTTTTGCCAGAACTCCTGCAAGTATGTGTTTGGGTTAAGGTACTGTCATACAGGGATTTCAGATCTGCAGTGAATGGTTGTGTCTCAGGGGTGGATGAATCTCTATTTTCTCATTTCTTTCCCCACCTTGACAGATACTCAAGCTAAAGTCAAGCATACTTCTGGTTCCAGCCGCAAAAAAAAGAAAAAAAAAAAAAAGAAAAGAAAAAAGACTGATGCCTTCATCTAATGTTCTGGCCTTTTTGCCTTTATTCTTATCACTCTACAAGTCACTTATCAGGTTTGGGACAGAGTATTTGGACACGAGTATTAGATGTTTTGAGTACTGAGTGAGGAGCATGCCGGATCATCATTTAAATCTATGCATTATTTTTATTATTATAATTATTTTTATTGCTCCAAGCCATAAGGAATATCCCATTGTAATGGCATATAGGAGTCCTAAAAGTTAAATGATTTTTTTGTTTGTTTATTTGGTACATTGTAATATCTTTTTTCCTTGTATTGATTTTTTTTTTTTTTTTTTTTTTTTTGGTTTTTTTTGTATTGTATTGCCTTACATTGATTCATAGATAAATGGTTCAAAAGGAAAACATTAAGTTAACAAAATGTAAAACTGCACTGTTTGAAATGTAAATTATTTGTAGAAGACTAAACAGGTGTAGCATTTGGCCCACCTAGTGCCTTAATGTTTGGATATTGCGTTTGATTTTACTGCCATGTCTGTTTGTTTAGGTTTTGTTTTTTGTTTGGTTTTTTTTTTTTTTTTTGGTTTATTTGTTTTTGTTTTTGTTTTTTTTTTCTTCCAAAACAAGACAAATCTTAACTCTTCCATCATTTATTTTTTAAGAAATTGCCACATTTGTGGTTTTATCGGGAGTTACCTTCTCTGGTTTTGAGTATATAAAATATATATATTAGATTACCTCTTTATGGACACATTGCAATAGAGATAGCGTGTCAAAGCAAAGTCCCCAGACTCGGTTCATATCATCAAAATTTTTTTGGATGTTGTGTCTAAAGCAAGCTCTTCTGTGTCAATGATTGTCCGTGTTAACACTTAAAAGTTGTTTCTCTGACAAGGTAATGTCCCGTTAATGCAGACCCCACCACACACAATGTGTATATAATGAGAGAGACATAAGGATTATGGAAATACCTCCACAACCTTCATTTCTAACTTTTTGTTCAGTTTAAAAAAAAAAAAAAAAAAAAAAGAAAAAAAAGCACTGGAACTATGATCTACTCTTGTCTTGGATAATTTGCATGGTAAATTGCATTGGAGTCCGCACTGATGGATATGTCAATAAACATATCTTTATCATTCATTGTATACTAGTAGTTTTCACTGCTGATATAAATAATTGGTTTCATATTTTATCATCAGGCCATATATAAAACTATCCTAAAACTAGAATACTATGAAACTGCCCTGAAGGCTCTAGAAGCTCCAGATATAACCATGCAAACTGTGGTTGGTTTGCATTAATGTATTTGAGGTCTGGGTATATGTAATGGCGAGGTTTTTTCTTTTTTTTTTAAGTTTGAAATTAGGTTTTGTTTTTTTGTTTTTTTTTTCTGATCTTGAGGACAAGCCTGAGGAGGTTCTGTGTGCTAAAATCCACACAGATACCTGCTATTACTTCAGGATTGTGCAGGATTTTTTTTTAACAAGTTGGGGCCAGATTAAATAGTCACCTATTTGATGATGATCTAGTGGGTGACATCTCAGGGAGGAACAGAGACATGGAGGCAAAACTGTGATTCATCAAGATCAGGCGGATTTTTTTGGATGGGGGGGGCATCACCTGTTTGGAGTCCTGTTGGCTGACCAATCATTGCCAACAACGCTGTAAATGTTAAAGTCTCATATATACTCAAATTAACCTGATTCCAAATAATCTAGGCAAAAAAAAAAAACACAAAAACAACAAAAACAAATCTGTGTGCGTTTTAATCTGCGTGCGTCGCAGGCGGCAGGGAGGCTAGCAGATGCTGGAGCTCATCGATAACTTCCCAGCGTGTTGTTGCAGCGTCATTCTGTTTGAATGAAGTTCAGACCGACAACTAGCCAACTCTTCATTCGCGCCCCGGTGGATCGAAAGAGGAATAAACAGGGTTGAGGAAGTAAAAGCCTGCCAAACATGCCTGTGTTTACAGGTAGGATGTCGTTTTATCACAACACATTCATTGCCACGGACAAAGAATAAGAAAACGCCACCACTTGCACGTGTTTTTGCCCAGCGGAGTAAATTACACTAGCTTGTTAGCTAAGCTAGCTTTAGCATGGGATGTAGTTTTAGCATACTGACGGCAGCAGATAGTGTTCGATCCGGAAAGGACCAAAGGTCGGTGGGTTTCCAGAACAATATCAGGAAGAAAGGCTGCACAGACAACGACTACCTCGCAGGAATCGTGTTGTTTTGTTGCTTACGGTGTTTGGAAGACGTGTTGGCTGAAGCCGGCTATGCTAACTGCTGACTAAACCCACAGAACTAGCTAACTGTCAACTAGCTTGGTTAACCACGGAACAGTTAAACAGCTAGTGAGCTTTAAATAGTCGGTTAAAGTCGTCGCCTTTTAATTTAGCGTACATTGATTTATTTGCTGGTTAGGGTTCGAGGTTTGAGCCTTTAGCATGTCCAACTGTGTAAATAATGGCACTGCGGCTTCACTAGCTCAGGTAGCATCGACCACAGCTAGCCAGATCATGAGTAAACAGTTTGTAAGCTTTCTACTGCCGTTGCGACTGGTTGAAGATTAAAGGTGCTGAAATAACAAGACCTTGCTGTCAGGAAATGCTATTTATCTCCTTTTAACTTTTTCAACCGACCACAGTGTCGCTTTCCAGTTAGCTCCCAAACAGCTGAAGTATTTCTTAGCTGTCACGTTGTGCTTTTAGCCGTCAGTGCGTTGGATGGTGTCTCAGCATCGAGACAGCTTGAAACACTTTCACTGGAGCCAACAAGATGCTGTGTCATACTAAGTTTTCTCACTCAGTCTAGCTTTTCCACCATGGGAGGCTGATGTACAGGTGTGTGTGTGTGTGTCTTTGTCTCTGTTGTAGTGAATGTGAAATGGGGCAAAGAGAAGTTTGATGCAGTGGAGCTGAACACTGAGGAACCACCCATGGTCTTCAAGGCTCAGCTCTTTGCCCTGACAGGAGTCCAGCCGGACAGACAGAAGGTCATGGTGAAGGGAGGCACCCTGAAGGTACACATGTAAACAACCGTCACACACTGTGGATCTGCATAAACGCTGCATTACAGGTTTACACTTTTTTGTTTGTTTTTTAAATATTAGGCAGCATTCATTGTCTTCTTGTCACGTGCCACCAACTGAGCAAAGCTTACAATTATACTTTGATCGGATCCCAGCAAAGAGTAAAGCTTGTGAAAGTGTTGCAGACTTTGATTGTTGCAGAATAAATATTGAAATGCATGCATTGCCTCAATCGGTTTTTGTGGAGTTAACCAATGTACTGTCTCCAATTCTAGGATGAGGAGTGGGGGAACATTAAACTGAAAAATGTGAGTACATATGCATACATTTTAAATAAACACGTCTTCATTGGCAGGTCATTTTAAGAAATGAGTTGGTAAATGTAAATGTTTTGTTCCTGTTGTTTTTATTCTTCCTTTAGGGTATGACTCTGTTGATGATGGGCTCAGCAGATGCCCTGCCTGAGGAGCCTGCTGTCCGGCCTATGTTTGTGGAGGACATGACTGAGGAGCAGCTGGCCTCAGCGGTGAATAAGCCTCAAAATGACCAGTATACCATAAACAAATATGGTGATGGATGATTTCTGTGCTGACATGGCCTCTCTAAATGCGTTATTGTCCATGTGATGTTAACCAAGAAGACAGAATACACTAAATGTACTCTATATTCCCTTTTGAGCTTATCTGCAGTGAAGAATGACATTCACCATCACTTATGAAGACGTGTAGTTCAGAGAGGAATGTGGTCTCGAAGGTGTTCTGTTACTGGCATGGATTTTTGCCACAGATAGCAGATTTAATTTTTTTTGAGGAAAGAAACACAAAGTGCACAATGATTTCTACAAACTGCTGTATCACCTGATGCTGTGCTGCTGTTCGGCCTGCAGTGTCATCTCAGTTAGGAAATTGCCAGTCCATCTTTGCAGAGAGTCACGATTTAAAGGGAAAGAGAGTTGCTGATTAGATTGGCTGTGATGTTGCCAGCGCTTTATTGCAACCCACACAAATGTAATTATTTTATGTTGGCAGTTGCTTACAACATAATGAGTCACTAGCTACTCTGCACTAATGGTCCAGGAAGTAAGCTTTTTAAATAAGGATGCGATTTTAAAAACTGAACAGAACTTTTTCTCCTGTTTAAAATGTGGATCCTCCATCACAGGGTACTGTAATCTCTTAGTATTTGTTGATTGAAAAGCTGCTCACTCTTACTTTACATTCAGATGGAGCTGCCCTGTGGGCTGACAAACTTGGGCAACACCTGCTACATGAACGCCACAGTGCAGTGTTTGCGCTCTGTACCAGAGCTCAAAACTGCCTTAAGAAGGTGGGTTTTCAAAGGTTTCCTTCTTTTCACTTAAAAATGGTACCTCCCTATGTTTTATTGTTTTTGCTTTGGTAGCTTTCCTGCTGATTTCGTCTGTTTCTCTTTGCAGGTATTCGGGTGCTTTGCGGTCTTCAGGTGCAAATGCCCCATCACAATATATCACAGCAGGTAGGACACATAGTGATTTCATCTTGTAAAGGTATATATTTGTCTGAAACTTACTGCTGTATCTACAATTAATTTGTGTTCAGCTCTTCGTGACTTATATGAGACCATGGACAAGACCTCGTCCAGCCTCCCACCCATTATTTTGCTGCAGTTCCTCCACATGGCCTTCCCACAGTTTGCTGAGAAGGGGGACCAGGGACAGTACCTTCAGCAGGTGAGACTCTCCTCAGCAAAATTCTCTCCTCCTCGGTATTAGTGGAATATATAAAGCTGCATCTTTTGTATCTGTGCCCAAATAATTGTCTTGTTTCCCCAGGATGCAAACGAGTGCTGGCTACAGATGATGAGAGTTCTTCAGCAAAAGTTGGAGCCACTAGAGCCAGAGACACCCATGGAGGTACTCAGCAAAAAAAAAAAAAAAAAGTGATGTTTTTATAATGAAAACATATCAAAAGTTGCCTGGTTAAGGAAAAATAACGTGATTATGTTTGTTCAATGTTTAGATGGACACTGAGAGTGAAGCTGCCTCTGCCTCCTCAAAGAAGAACTTCATTGACCAGTATTTTGGTGTTGAATTTGAAACTTGGTATCCTTTGTGGATCACATATTTGAGGCATTTCGTATCTCAGTTCAGTGTGGTTTGACCCTAAAAGTCTGTGTCACAAAGAGCAATGTGTAGTATTATAACTGTGTTGAAAAAAGGAAAGATGAAGTGAAGACATCTGTGCCATCACTCCGACAGAAACTTCCTTAACTCTCATTTAGCATGAAATGCACAGAGTCGGAAGAGGAGGAGCCGATCAATGGCAAGGAAAGCCAGCTGCAGCTCAGCTGCTTCATCAATCAAGAGGTTAAATACCTTGCAACAGGACTAAGGCTGGTAGGTGACTTGTTCCTGTTTCTTCCTTAAAAGCTGTCACACATCTTGTGTATCTTGGCTGTTAAGAGTTCTTGCTGTGTGTTTGTCTGGACCCAGTCATGCTCAGTTTGAGATACTAATGAGGATTTAATGACATTTCTGTCTGTTTTATCACTGCAGAGACTGCAGGAAGAAATCACAAAAATGTCTCCCTCCTTGGAAAGAAATGCCCAGTATATAAAATCTGTAAGTTTGATGTTTTTCATCTGGATATTTAAGAAATTTGATTAAGTCCTTTTAAAAACTGGAGTTTGAAATGTATTTATCTTTTGGATATTGGGTTTTCTGTTTGTTTTGTTCAACCAGTCAAAACTCAGCCGTCTCCCTGCCTACTTGACTGTTCAGATGGTCAGATTTTACTACAAAGAGAAGGAGTCTGTCAACGCAAAAGTCCTTAAGGTTTGTCTGAGGTCACTGTGTCTTGAGCAGAGGTCAATCTGAGAGCCAGTTAAATCCTGAAACAATGCTGTATTGTCTCTTCGTGAAGGATGTCAAGTTCCCACTCATGCTGGATGTCTATGAGTTGTGCACCGCAGAGGTCCAGGAGAAGATGCTGCCAATCAGGTCAAAGTTTAAGGAAGTGGAGGACAAGAAGCTGGAAAAACAGCAGCAAAAGGTAAAGGAAACTTTCTTTTTAAACATGCAGAGTAATTGACATTTCTGTGCAGCGTCTCAGTACAGTGTTATTTATTTTTTTGCCTCAGTTGTTGAAGAAACCAGATGGAGCAAAAGAAGTGAAATATGAGCCTTTCTCCTTCTCTGACGGTAGGTTGACGCGACACCAACATGACACTTGATGAAATGTTTTTGTCACCATTTGTTTCCAATTCAGTGAAGAATTTACACACCACACAAAATGAGGAACATACAGTCATCCCAGTTGGAATGAAAAATGTCGTCACATTGCTTAGTAGTGCAGCAGCAGTTGAGATTGGATTTTCCTGTCAAAGATGTCCATTCAGTCCATTCTGAGCCAAAGTTGCAGAAATTGTAACATGGTGCTGTTTATCTCCAGATCTTGGGTCCAACAACAGCGGCTACTATGACCTGCAGGCTGTGCTGACACACCAAGGCCGCTCTAGCTCATCAGGTCACTATGTGGGATGGGTCAAAAGGAAAGAAGGTAACTAGATCCCTCACACTGTAACCTAATCCAAACATACACAGATCTTCAGGAACTCAGTCTCCCCTTTTTTTTTCTTTGGTGCCTCTCCCTACCAGACGAGTGGGTGAAGTTTGATGATGACAAGGTGAGTCTGGTGTCTCCAGAGGATATCCTTCGACTGTCTGGTGGCGGAGACTGGCATATAGCATATGTTCTACTGTACGGCCCCCGGCGGCTGGAAATACTTGAAGAGGAACAGTAGCTGTGGAAGGTTTCCTAGAAGACAAAGACAACATCCAACACGTATACAAATTGCCATTTCCAAGCACTGTCTGCATAGATGTGCAATAAAACTGGTGTCTTTAAAGATCTGATTACCTTAGGGTTTTTTTTTTTTTGTTGTTTTTTGTAACCAACACAGATGCTTGTAAAACAAATTGTCAAATGGTGTTCAATATTCAACCTTTGTAGGCTTTGAAATGGAGATTGATGAGGCAATCTCTGGACTGAAGCCTTGAATGAGGTTTTTAAGCCTAGCTCTGCAGTTTCATTAAATGTTTTATACACATTGTATATTTTTTAAAGCCTTTGAAAAGGTGCTCATATCATAAAAACAAAATATTCTCTCTAGTCATTTAATCAAATTGTACAAAATGGCCAAGCCGTTGTCCTTGACTTTCTGGCTTGTATCTTCTCAGATGTATTATGGAGACTTTCACTTAACACTGTCAAGATCTTGTTCACCTGTTGGCCCTCTGGGAAATACGGGTTCAGTCGAAGGTCTTAAGTGCTCGGCTTGCATCATCTCCTGGAATTGTTCTTAGATGTAGTAACAGATGAGCTTATTTCTGCCAAAACCTCATTAATGCTGTTTTGGGGGAAGTGTGGGGGAGCTGGTTCAGAACAGGTTGTCCTTGTGAACTGTGTGCAGATAAATAAAGACCATGGTGGTTTACTTGCCTTGAACACTGTTGTTGCTGCTGACACGGATTACAGACTTGGATATCTATACATTTTAAAATGCTCTGCTTCAATTTGTTTCTCCATGCAGGTTTCCGCTCACCCTGCCAGTGTGTAAGCCCTTGCCTTCAACACTCTGTAATAAGTTATTGCCCGACTGCTTCTCATAGGTGGTGAAAATAAAATCTTATACCAAAATATGAGTGGTTGATGTGAGACTGTCATAATGAAAGGTCTAATACATGTTTTTTTAGAAAAAAAAAAACATTTATTGGATGTTCTACAGTAAGAATCAAGACTTTCAACTACATAGAAAAATTTTAGTTTCCAATTGTTTTTGGTATTAAAAAGGATGTTGCAACATAACGGAGGAACAGATTTAAGTAAGAAATGGTCTACTTTAAGCCTCACTGAGGCTATCTGCGATCTGGGAGAATCCTGCAGCATTAAGAGCTGTGATCAGGTTCTCCACAGTGGCTTGTGCTCCCTCTCTGTCCTGCCAGGCTACGAGCAGCAGTTTGGCCTGCATGTCAACGTCTTCGCTGTCTGTTTCGATCTCCCGCAGCTCTGCCGCCTTCATCTCCAAATGAGAAGCCAGCGTTTTCCACTGCGCACCCAGTTTGGCTGCGATGTCATCCATCTGCTGGTTCGTCACCAGTTTGCTCTGTATGCCTGGACCTGGAACAAAGACACAATAGGGAGGATAAAAATAGAATCAAGCTACAAAAGATGGAAATGAGTTAATTCATGGTGGACAAAGTGATTCAATTAGGTTAAATACCCCCCCCCCCAAAAAAAAAAAAAAAAGTCAAGCTGGGTTCAAACTAATTTGGAAGTCCAGCTCACTTTTAGAATGGAAACGTGTGCAAGTGCAACTGTGTCATGTTGAACAAATGACAATTCAAACTCACTGTCATTGCTGTCTTTGAGAAGATTGTCTCCATTATCATCATCATCTTCTTCTCCAGTCTTGATCTCTTCAGAGGGGATATCCTTCTGCATGTAGGAAAAAAAACAAAAAGGACAGTGTCATCAGTTACTGTAGGTGTCACAAGCACATTTGTTATTTTCTTAACTAAATTAAAAAAAAAAAATCCTTACAGGCAGCTCTTTGGCCAGTTTGCTGACCATGCTGTCCAGGTAGTCTGCCAGGCTCTTAAACTTCTGATTAGTTGGCTGAAAGAAGTGTGGACTTCTCCTGGAAAGAAGCCTTAAAGCACGCCAGCCATAGTTTGGGTTCCGTACAACCCTGCACGGACGCACAGGAAGAAAGAGTGATACATACAGCTACTGAGAGGAAACCAGGAATGTGGCCTCTAAGATTTTTGTACATCTTTAACTGAAATGTATTCTTGACGACGGACAGTTTTGACAGGAAGAACTTACTTGTACTCCTCCTCCACCATGTTTGCAGGGTCTGCCTGTTCGATGGCTTCTGCAAAGAATTCATCCAGGGAGGGCATGAACTCTCTGAAACAAACAAAAAAATAAATAAATGCTCAAAGGTAAATTTGATTAAAGGTGGAAACTGCAACTTTGCTTTCTGAACTACTCACCTGCTGTCTGACTTGCAGGCTTCCATGTTGTCCTGGTTCAGGTTCCACAGTCGTGTCAGCTCATCACTAACAAAATAAACGAGCTTCAATTATAGCAGCAATCCACAGATGAAGAAAGTTATTAGTTCATATATCTGAAGTTCAAGGGGCAGGAAAATGCAGTGCGGTCATAAACCTGGAGAGATCATGAGCATGATCAGCTGCTGCAGTTGGCCACATAAAGACAAGAGCAAGTATGAGAAAGAAGAACCTGCAGCACTGCACACTAACCATGTGTGGAATTTGCAGTACAGAAATTACACAATGACAAGTAGTATACAACATGATTATGATTTCTACACTTTTTGCACAAACTGAATGCAGGGCATTGTGAACATTTGACTTCCCAGAAAACAACACACTGGATCGTGGGCACTTCTTTAAACTGATACGAAGATTTAAATAAAGATGCCAGAGAGAAGTGTGTACTTGTGGTTCTGTTCTGATTCATTTGGTTTTCTAAACCAAATGGGAACATTTCTGTATGATGTCATCACAACCTTAAAGGGATTATTTAAAAGGTGAACCACCACAGCAAAATGTCTTTTGAAGGGCCTTATGTAAGTGAAAGTGTCAGGGTGACAGTCATTGGTGTCTGTGTTGTGTTGACCTAAGGATGGAAGTGAAAAACCTTTGTTCTACTCATCCATCAAAGCAGCAGACTCATCTGCCATCCACCGGAGATGGTTCGGTGTAATGTGTCCTAATATACACCCAGTTCTGCTCACAATAAGGACCAAACACAAAGGATGGTTGAGGCTGCTGGGAGGCTTATTAGTTCTGCAGATATGACTGTTTTTGGAGTAGACATGAACACATAAGTCCATTTAGATGAGTCATTTTAAAACTCCTTTATAATATTAAGCTCAGACGTTAATTGCTGATCCACCACCCACACAGATTCTTTACCATCACTTCACCATCTTCTGGTTCATTAGAAAGGGGCATGTGTGTGGACGGATACAGTGTCTTCAGCCACACAGACACAAAAAACACCCGTCTCCCCTCTTAACCACTCAGCCCTGTATTAGATTACGTACTTTCCCATGAAAATCTTGCGGTCAGGCCCTTTTCCCAGGAAGTCTTCTGGTGCTTGCCTTTTCCTGGTGGGTCTTTTGGGTTTGTCATCTACTGTCCTGTTAAGAAGTGTGATCAGTTGTTACTCTACCATGGAGCATTCAGATGTCATATACACAAATAACTGAACTTTAAGTTGCTGTACCTTTCTTTCACAAAGCTCGGGCATCCCTCATTTTTCCAGGCGTTCCAGTTCTCCTCCGTGTTGAGGATGTGCTGTCAAAAATGGAAAAAATAAACTGAAAGAATTCATTTTAATGTCAAATATGTAGAAAGACCTCTAACTTTTCTGAATGGGAGCGGCTACAGAGATGCTTTATTTAATATTAGTATAAGCACGACAGAGAAGAATAAGGCTTACCTCAACCATGGTTGCAAACTTGTCTCCATCAGGAGGGATCTCTCTCAGCAGCTGCAACAAAACAGTCAGATTTTACAGCACAACCTCTCCAAATCCAGCCAGTGTAAACAGCGAAGCTAAATTCTGTTGGTGATGTGTGAATATCTGCAGCTAAGGTGATGAGACACAATTAGGTTTACAGAAGCTATTTGTATGATGTCAATAAGATTTAGGACTGACCTGATAAACCAGTTTAGTTGTTTCTTCTATCCATGTAGTTTGATCATCATTCAGCACACAGCTGGAGCTGCACAAGCAAAAAGACATCCAACATGACTCTCCAACAAATGATAGTTTCCCCTCAACACAAATTTAAATGTGCATTCACTGTGCCACAAGGTCAGTGGACTGCGTCACCTTTTGAACTTGACCTGACCCTTCAGGTACTGGAAGAGAATGAGGTACTGAAGTAGAATGTGCCGCCTGAAATTGCTGTCACTGAGCTGCAAATCCATCAGCTGAAGACAGACAAAAAAAAAAAAAAAAAAAAAAAAAAGAGGCATGGATTGTTGTAAACTACCTGCCTTAACAAGTAAAAACAAGAGAACATATTCAATACTGAAAAACATAACTGTCTCACCTTTTCACTTGTGAGGAACTTGGCAAAGTAGACATGTTCTCCTCCAGATGCTCTCAGCTCCTCCAGCTTCCTCTTAGAGGCCTGCATGTCATCTAGCTTGTAGCTCTTGAACACTGCCAATGTCTCATCTGAGTACTGAGCAGGACAAAAAGGAGTAATGTCTCTAGCACCTGCTGTGGCATTTGTTATGATTTACCCATTGTGCAGTAAATCTTCAGTTTTTTTTTTTTTTGTCAGGCACATTACCTTAAGGAATGTCATCCAAGAGAATTTATCATAGCACTGCACAGGGTTTCTGAAGTAGTCCTGCAGTGTCCAGAACTTCCTGTACAAGTTGTAGTCAATCGGAATGGAACTGAAAATAAAGTTAAAAAGCATTATTATAATTTTTTAATTAAAATAAATAAAAGCAAATGATGCAAGCCAGAGTATCAAACTGTAAGAATACTTGAAGTTACCATGGTGCCGGAGCATCATCTTCCCCCATTTCTCCTTCCTCCACCTCCATACCATCTTCCTTTTCTTCTGTGTGCTATACACACAGAATAACAATATAAGATTACAATTAATCTTTATTATGAAAAATGCTCAAAAATCATAATTAACTCTTGACAGTTTACCTTATGGCCTAAGGTACTTTCTTGTTCATTTTTATTAAACACTGTTATATTATCCAGGTTAAACTGGCTCTGTAGATTGAGACCTAGAAAAAAAAAAACAAATAGACCAGAATATGCACAAAATTAATGTATGAGTATGTTTCCCAGGTAGAATGATGTATTAAATATGGCATTACATCTCTGAGGGATTGTTGTGGTCTTATTTATTCAAAGGCAATACACACACAGCACTGTTCTTACCTGATTTCTCAGAGAGTGGGAAAAGGCGAGCAAGAAAAAGCTGGATTCGCCCACAGAATACAGTATTCTGAGATTTGGACAGCCTCCTTAAAAGATCTACAGAGGTGGACATGTGTGTCACAAACGGTCATGTCTTTCGGACATTTCAGTCCAGATGAACAACAAGTGCGAGATATATTATTTACCATTGCACATTCTCAACAGATAGTTCTTCCCTGCAGTATAAAAGGAGTTCTGCAAAAAAAAAAAAAATGAGAGCATATAGTTTTGTCACGACCTACATTATGGTGGACAACCATTTCAACTGCTGTCATAGAGAAATTTTACTGTTTTTACTGAATGTTACTTACAGATTTCCAGGTGGAGACATTCTCTTCTACAAAAGAGAAAATTTTGTCACACTGGTCGAGAGGAAGGCAGTCCAGTACATCTCCCAGCAGGAGAAAAGGTGTCGTAGCAGAGCAGATACCTTCACAGAGAGACAGAAACAAGTTGGCTGGAGCTCAATTGCCACAAATATTAAAACTTAAAATTCACATATTGACAGTTTTACACACTAACAGTTTTGCTAATTTGACAATATACCTTCTGTAACGGCATCAATACTCAGGTAGATGAGAGACAGGTAGTCATCACAGCTTGACTTTTGTTCAATCTGCAGAGAAAGACAGATTGCAAACTTTTGTGTCTCGTCGTGAATCGAAATGTTGGGATTAAAACAAAAAAAAGAAGACAATTACTAGTTTCCTTACAATCTGATCACCAAGAACGCCCCGCAGTGCCTGGTCAAGTGTGGTTTTCTTTTCTGTCTCACTGCAAAATGACACAAAAACAAGTGATTGCTATGCGTTCATATTAAACCAATTAAGGCGGCTGAAAAGGTGTTGACGTTGTTCAACCACAGAGGCTGAATAAATATCACTTACTTGCCGGGGGTCTGGTTGAAAGCGTTTATCAAAGGTTTGCTGGTTTTACCAGTTAGGGCGAACCTGGCAGAAGCCTGTAAGGTAGTGAGAGAAAAGGAGAAGACATTTATGAGAAGAAAAACACACTCAGGAGAGCGTTTTCGTTAGCTTAGCTAGCATTCGCTAACTGCTATAACTACAGTGCCGACTGGGAGCTTCGCCTGCAGAGACGGACGTGAGTACAACTTGTGATTAAAACTGTGAAACGGGGTTCTTTAATGGCAAGTCTTTCAAAAACGTCTGAGATTTCAGCCATTTCTTACCGTAAATTTATCTTTCGCCTCGACAAAATTAAATAAAGCCGGCGACATCTTTGTACAGTTGAAACCGGAAGTGACGCCAAACTCTTTCCGGTTTCCTCCGTGGTTGGGAGGGATGCATTCAGGAGCGCTACGGCTCGGAGTTTATACTGTTCCATTTCCAGTCTTTTCATAAACAAATGCATTTGCTGGCTAAAGCTTCTCCCTGCCGTTTCACAACACTTATTCAAAACTTGATCAAGATTCAAAGATTTAAAGTGTTAGTCATATGTGCAGTAAAGAAGCGCGTTTCCCTTCACAACGAAATTCTTATTTGCTGTTCACAGTGAATGCGCGCATACATAAAAATAAATAGAATTTAAAAAATGTTTAAAAATACAATAAACAGGACAATCTCAAGCAGCAATAGAAATATAATACAATAACAGTCAGTGTGCAAAGTGTGTAACAGTTACCTGGCTGTCACATGAGGTAGTCGATGCAATTATTAAATGTATACTTGATTATAGCTCCATTTAGTGTTTAGCCAGTTAATGAATGGTTTTATTGATTCCCAGGCACACAAGAAAATATTTAAAAACTTCCTTTAATAACACGCAAGCCTAATCCATTTCGGCCACAGAGAGGCAGTGTTACACACCATCATGTCCACGATAGTCAGAGCCTCCAGATGAAAGACTGCTTTGCTCACACACATGAAATAGTCTCCCCCACTTTCTCTCCCTCTCTCTCTCTCTCACTGTGCCTGTGTGTATGTGAGTGTGAGGTTTGTATCCACAGCAGGATAAACCTGAAATCCACCCTTTCCTGATGATAATCCCCTCAGCGTTTTACTTCATGTGAACGTGCAGCTACTGAGAACCTACTTTATGTGACATCTGCCGGCCTCACAGCCACCATCACTGAATTTTACAGCTTTCTTTTGGTCAAGGTTTATCAGTCAGATAATGTTAAACTCTGTGCCCTGGCCATGGGTGCAGTCTGAGACAGGGTTAAGGTCATTTTGGCATTCAGTATGAGAAGGCTTCACAGAGGTCACAGCAGTCATATCTTTGTAATTTTACTTGTGTGGTTGTCAGTGCACATTTTCATGCGTATTGGGCGTACAATTTAAAGTGCAAATACTGAGCTGCAGGGCATACATTCTTTAATGGGATCTACTGTTATACAATATCACACGAAACATAAAAACCAATGGTGCATTACACTGTACCTGCAAGCACAATTGGTATATTTTCAATCACATAAATTTAAGGTCTATGCATGTGTTTGATTTAATCATCATATCGGGACCAATTTGATAAGCATGTTTTGATGCTGTATTTACAAAACTCATTTAAATAAGGTGTCTTAATGAGATTACTTTGGTTGTTACAAAGTATTATTCAGTGCACTAAAAACAACCTGGTAATTTGAGTGACAGCCGTTCTCAAACCTTTGTTTGGACTTTGCTGGTGGAGTGACCCTTTGGTTTACATATGAATCAGGGATTGCGTCTGCATGTGTAACAGAGGCAACGTGAAGACTTCGGCCTGTTTTTATCTCTGTTTAGCAGCAGGTTCACGGGTCAGAACCTTTGAAGTAGCTTGCAGTAGTGGGACCATTCACCCTGTGACATGTGTTTATAGCGGAGCAGTTGCAGAGGCTGTTAACTGACCCTGAAGGTGTTATGCTGATGTTTGGAGAAAAACACTAAAGCTGCGTGAATGTAGGCGAATACTGTCACATTGAAAGTGAGGGTTCTTTTTTATTATACTTCTGTTAAATCACTGTAGTGAGACATGATTTTCTTTATGACTGACACCTTCCTGTACACAAGTGTCACACACATCCTCAGCCACCCCACCCCTTTTGACACATCATTTACTGAAACATTGACAAGGACCATGAAAAGCAGAAGGGGAGTGAGTTTGGTGAGTAACTCGAAGGGTGCAGATAGGAGCATTCAGTATATACTCAGGATGTGTGGACAGGGTGAAGGAGGTTAGTGGTTGGGTCAAGATTGCATCTAAATACAATTAGTTTCCAAATTGTCTTGTTGGCAACTAAGAGACCCGGTGTATGTCCATCTAAAGATTATGGCATGATATTTCCATATTCCTTATATTTCTTTTTGACAGCAAATGTCTCCCTTTGCTCCAACTAATAAGAAATCATGACATTACTTTCTAAAATTAGTCTCTAGTTTTACATAAAAAAAACATAAAGAGCAGTAAGCAGTATGTGTTGGAGACTATTAAGGTCAGAACAGTTGAATTTTGCTGCTGTGGAGAGTATTTACAGCAGGATGATGGTATGTCTGGGAATGGTTTATAATAAACAACAAAGCCCTTTTCAATGTAATAAAGCTAAAGTGGTTTTAAAAGTTTTGCTGTACAAGGGGAATGAAAATATAGCACAGAAAATTATATCAGGCTACCCCGACAACTCTTATATTTTATATAGAATATTGCCAGTTTTATTGTTGAAATTATTAGTGCAAAAAAAGGTTTTCTATCACAGAAATGTTTGTTAAAAAGGCCACACTGTTGGATATTACTGTTAATAGGTCGCTGTAGAATCAATTAAAAATGTGGTAGGACTTCCATTCCTACATGTTTGTTTTGTCTTGATAAATATAACAAGAGGTCTGCTGAACACTCTTCCAAGCCAAATCATGGAATAATCAAGCCCAACATAAGAGCCAAAATTATTTGATGAAGGACACTCTCAGACAAAATGACTGAGGCGCAACAAAAAGAGCATTGTCCATGTTGTTGAGGACAAACTCCAAAACAAGAGTCCAAACACAATGCACTGACCTCCGAGGTTAAGCACACAAAGGAGGGAGATTTTTAGATTGGCCCCCATCACATGACCAGTCTGAGAAAATAAAAACTCATGCGAAGAAGGGCCGTGTCATATAAGTGAGATAATCCCATCAACACAGCAAGCCTTCATTGGTTAGTTGAAAAATGCAGGCTTAAAAAGAACCCAATTGACAGCGTTGTGATAACAAACACCAGAGCAAAGCAACGTTTTTCCTCAAAACGAGCTGAGCCTGGGGAGTGATGTATAGACCCAATGCAGACAAATATTTGCAATCGGATCTGTTCCACTCATGGCAATTACATTTAATGAAATAATGATCTTTTCTGCCTCTGTAGACTCGTCTAACTTCCTCCCCATACTCAATGTTGAATTTATTGTATGCTGCATCTACATTTGTGTTACACACAGAGCATACAAGTGATTTTCCATCATGGATTTTAGCAGGTAAAAGCTGTAATAAGTGGAAGGTGGAGCAGAAATGTAGGCTAGACCTTTACTAATTCACAGAACATTGTAAAAACATTTGGGACGGAGAGATTTTGTTAATGATCATCTCACACGTAGCACTATAACAGCATGTTCAATGAGGGGATGTGCATCCAACCAAAGCAGCTGTCGCGGCCCTGATTGGTGCTCAGCAAACAATAACTAACATCTACTTAAAAAACCTTGGCTGGATTGCCTTCAGGCTTCCGGCTTACTCTTGAGAAATGTTCTACAATAATGTTGAAAGTCATTTGATGGTTATTCAATGATTAGCCCAGGGTGTGTGAACCATCAAATGTACTCATAGGCCATAAAACGGGATGTGACAGACCGCAGGCGTAGATGGAAGCAGGCCGTTCTTTGTGACAACGCCAAACAGGAAACCTCCAAGATGGCCACGTCTTGTCATGCTTACTGTTATGAAAAAAAGTTGCTTTCTGCTCTCTCTATTATGAGCTATTCATTGGTTTAAAAACATGACGCTCCGGCATTTGCATTTCTAAAGCTTATTTGTTAGTTCGGCCACAGACAGAGTTAAGCTATACCTCCGGGCTTCTGCTGTCATCTCCCGTTAATTCAACCTCACGTCCATCTTCTCATCGTCTGCACCACGTGGACATTCCTGCATGCTCACAAGACTGGTGGTGGTGGATACAGAGGGATATTGGAGATGAGAGCTGCTGCTATTCCTCTGCATGCTGGCCATCCCACCTGGAATGAAAGCAGCATTGAGCTACATCTATCCTGTGTAGCGTCTCTGAAATGAGTTAAAAAAAAAAAAAAAAGAAAAAACTAACCTGTGCTGCCGGCTGACATTTCCACAGAAGTCCTTCATTCAATTATGCATTAAAACAGGTCCCATTGAGTACGTAGGATTGATTCAGCATCCTGAGAAAGTTTTATGTAAATGGAAATACATTCATATCAGATTATTTAACAATGTATTCCCAGGAAGTGTTTCAGTTTGTCATAATTACGTTTTCTTATGAAATATATACAGTATGCATGTAAAACATGTACTGGCATCAGAGATAGCAGAAACACCTTAAACCTTTCAGGTGTATCGTTCTACCAAAGTTAACCATTTAAAAAAAAAAAAATAATAAATATGCCTTCAATTTCTGCATCGCTACATGCATGCAATAGCAAACAAGACACCCAGAGAAGTTGGTAGTGTCTTGTTTGCACCTTTTGAAGTGGCTTAATGGTGCCAGGAAAACACTAATAAAAATGTCAGCCACTTCTCAAAGTTGCCACTTCCAATTTGTTTTCAGCTGCCCGACACATGTTTAGTAGCCTTTGCAACTGTGATATGTAGTGCCTGCTTCCTGAACTGCTGGAAAACCCATACACACTGAAAGATTATGTAACAGAGAGGGAAACTCCTGAATCATTTCCACCACTTTCTGAACGCAGGAAATGTATATTGGCACACTGCGGACCAATTCAGACTAAAGAAAATGTTTGCTTTACAACTATGTAGATAGATTTAAAAAAAAATAAAAATAAAAAAAATATTGTGGTTTGACAACAAGCTTCAAATTGTTTCAAAATTTTTTTTCCTCCTTTTAAATTGTCTTTGAAATTAATGAATTTGTGAACCAACTCCTGGTGATTTGAACACCAACATCTTCATCAAATGGGATTAATCTGTTGGTGCTTTTGTCAAAAGTGCTGTATCTGACATCAAAACTGTCTGGCACTCGGTCACACACAGCACAGGCTGAAGTGTGGCAAGAACAAAGCTTTAAAATGCAGTCACTTCTTTTACTGTAACAACAAAAGTCTGCAACTACAGCAAAACAGAAAGTTGGCCTTGGTGGCGGGGGGGGGGGGGGGGGGGGTACAACCCTGGGATATCAATTCCTAAAAGCACTCACCCCACACATCTGAGCCAAGATGGAGCCCACAGATTTGAGTACCGGTCTGCCAGATGACCAGCAGGTCCAAGGTAACTGCCGGGTTCAGGTCTGCTGCACAGATATGCTTCGAGTTAAGATGATGGCACCGTTCTAATCGAGACAGCTGATATACCAACAGGAACATACTAATTAGCTGGATTTTTTTTTTCCCCCAGAATAATCCAAAATACCAGGTGACATTTTCTGGCATCCGTTTCCCACATTTGCTCAACTGAACCCCTACTCGACTATTTCAGTACACGTTTGTCTGCAGAGAGGAGAAGAGAAGAACCAGGACAGGGATTCAAGATGCTGAAGATTTGACCATCACAGAGGAGGTGACACCCATGCTGAAAAAGCACTTTATTTGATATAAATAATCTGAATACAGTAGTCATTTCCACTTAGACTGTCTCCTTTGAGCATTTTTCATCCGTAGTGCTTCCCAGGAGGGGCTCCCGAACTTCATTTTCAGTTGAAGAGCCTCTGCAGAACAGAACTCTTGATTTTTCGCTGAAGGGCTCGTCTCTGGGTGCCAATAGATAATTATAGAGAAGAGCTGCTGTCACACCAGCGCTCATTGGTCCTGCCCAGTACACCTGAAAAACAGACAAGGACAGAAAACGCAGCCGTTTCAAGGGGAGTGAGTCATACATACACTTATTGCACTTGTATTATCTGCTTTACAGCTTCACTATACATACCCAGTGATTATCAAAAGACCCCAGTATAATTGCGGGCCCAAAGGATCGTGCTGGATTGATACTGCATCCTGTGTAGCGGATCTGAAAAGCGTATCAGAGGAAAAACACCACTTGGCTGTCTGGCTGCACAGCATCAGATTACAAGAAAACCTCCTTTAAAGCCAGGTTCATCCTACGCAAACCCATTGTATCAGGCCACAGCAATGTGGAGAAACCATCTAACAATCTAATGAAAGGGGAAATGAAGGAATGTTTTGATGTACTTACACCAGCAAGATGTCCCAACCCTACAGACAGTCCGATTGCCAGGGGTGCATATCCACTGACCTCACGCCTTTTGTCAGTGACTGCCAGCACACACAGGACCAGCTGGAGGGTGAGGAGGAACTCCATCACAAAACCTTGACCTGGGCTGATTCCATTTAGCTGCAAAGTGGAAAAACCCTTCAGTTTGTATACAGATGAGTTCCTTCACTTCCCCTTCTGCACGCCAAATTATGAAAAATCCCCTTTAAAAAAAAAAAAAAAAAAAAAGAAAAAGTTTGACTATGTTTTTGGTGCTTTAAAGAATCCAAAGGCAGAGTGTTCGTCTTTGTGGCACACTAGGTTCAAATCAGTGATAATTGAAATGTGACATTTAAAATTGAATGACTTATTTCCAGCAGTTGGTCAGCATGGATATCTTAAAGTGAACACCGAACCTTCCCCCCCAACAATGAGTTGTCTGGCTTTTACAGAAAACTAGGCCAGGGCAAGAAGCAATTCCCCAAACGCCACTCAAAAGGGAGGACTAAATGTCATTCATCAAGGGAAGTGTGACTCAGAAAATTTTGGAGCAGACGGATTCCACCTTACCTTGTTAATGCCAAGTGAATCTGTGGTTTCTGGCCTGGTACCGTAGACGATGGCACTGCCAGCCACTGCTCCCAAAAGCTGAGCTATTATATAGAAAAAGGCTCTGAGGAGGCTGATCTGGCAGCTGGACAGGAGTCCCAGGGTGACAGCAGGATTCAGGTGGGCACCACTAATGTGACCGATACACTGGGCTAAAGTGGCAATGGACAGACCAAAGGCAAAGGCCACTTTTATCTCCTGGTCAGGGTAAGTGTTATTTTTGTCACCAATAACAGCCGAGAGACCAATGAAGATAAAGACGATCATTCCCAGAGCCTCGGCGAGAACTGCCCTCCAGAAGGCCCACTCTTTAATTTCCAACATGGCTATTTGGACGGCCTTATGCTAACAAGAAGATTATGTCTGATACACCAAAACTGTGGCAGAGGCAGAGACTTGGTTCCACCAGCAGCCCAGCTGGAAACATCGTGAGAGACATTTGCCAGCACTCATCAGGCACGTGGCTTTGAAGAATCAGGTCTGATTAGAAACAGCTGAGAGATCTATGTTTGAGCCAGTGAAAGTGACCTCCATGTCTCCGGCTCCCTTCAGTACTTTTCCAGGTTAACGGAAGGTGGAGCTGCATTTTGCAACATATTTAAAAACAGATTTTCTTTAGGTCAGATGAGGTGTTGAACTGAATGATTCAGGAAACATGTTCAAAAGGTTAAAAGGAAAGAAATCATCATGAAATAAAAAATAATGAGTTTTACTCCACAACTTGATATTAATATACACATCTTGATACAAAAATGATTTACACATTTTAGGACTGCCCTAATATACAATTAAAAATTATTCAACTAAAAGATATATTCATATTATGGTTTGTCTTACATTAAGCATGTGAAGGAAGTCTGTCAGACTTTTTTTTTCCATGCATCTGTGGAAAAGGATTTGCTCCTATTAATCTATGTCACGCAGGGGCAGCTGCATTGAAGGCAACATTAGTCATGTGCCATATGACGGAAATGGGACCTTTTGAATTCACGCCAAGATAACCAACCTCTTATTTTTCTTTTGTGTGGGAAGAACCGGCAGGTTGAAAGATCACTGTGCTCCATGTCTTCTTGTCAAAAGAAGCGTCACCTTTGACCTGAGCCACAATGTGTCTCTCTAAAAGGAGATCACATCCACATTTCTCTTCTCCTACTAAATCTAGTTTCTCTTTACTTGATTTCTATACATTTTTGATAAGTTTTTTCAAAACCTTTATTCGGTTTTTGGATTCTGTATTGTAAATTGTTCCTGCCATCCATCTGAAATGAACATAGTTAATATGCTTCAATTTCGACACAGCAGCATTTGCAGACTCACAGACAGAGATGGCAGCATAGCTGGGATTCATTATGTCAGAGGAGCAGGATGGAGGACATGGAGAGCAGACAGAAAGAACACAGGGGTTGTGCTTTCTGACCCAGCAAGCAGCAGCAGCTCTGTGAGCAACAAACTGCCTACCAACATTTCATTTGTTGAAAAAAGAAAAAAGAAAAACCCCCTCGTTTCCCTGCTGGCACATGTGTATGGGACACTGTACTACTTCATTGTATGACATTTCATATAGCCAATCTCCACCCGAGCATCCACCTGTGGATCGACATGCCCCCCGGGGGGGCGTTGACCGTGTCCCACTCTGCCCTGTTGTGCACAATGAGTTTCTTTGGGGCCACTGAAGAGGTCCGAGCCAATAGGCCAAGTCTCATCTCTCTATATATTCAACACACAGTAATCTAATCCATACGAGCTCATCCACAACGTTCACACCACCTCTTGGCTTTCAGATCTAAATAAAATACAATAAATCAAAAAACATTCATTTGGAAAAATGTCGCTTCTAGCACACATAACACGAGGATGCAGCTGTTCTAAAGAAGGCCAGATCCACTTCTGTCAATAAGAGACACTGAAGATTACAGGATGAACACTGACTCTTTAGGAACAGACAAGCAGAAACAAATCAGGTATATGATTAATATGTATGCTTTCTGTTAAACAGAGTAAAATGGTGCCTGCAGATTTAGACCCACCTTCTTACAGTTGCACCAAATAAATGGAAAAAGAGAAAGTGTGCCCATAAGAAAAAAGAAAGAAAGAAAAGAAAGTACTTAACTGTGTTGAGCGGGTCCAGTTCAGGTTTCCACCAGAGTCCAGGTCCAAAGATAGAGGTACAGTTGGAGGTGAAGGTGCACTGTTGGGAAAAGGCTCCTAATCACATATTATATCTTATCACATATTTCTCAGACATCAGATCACGGTTGACCACCACAGATGATCACATCAGGCGTCTAAGAGGCAGCACGCAACCTGTGAGCAGAGACGGAACAATCAGTACAGCTGTCACACTGGCTGCAAATATATCTGTTTTTCGTGCATGGTGGGGAAAAGGAGCTGAAGCAGACCTGTATGAAGTGGATTTAAAGTTCTTAGAAAAATACTGATAACCTGAAAAACACAGAGAGCAGAAAAAATCTAACTAATCAAACTATCCACCCTATTATTTCTCTGGGTCGGACAGGTTGATTTCAAAAAGCAAGATGTATGCCCGTCCATATGTCTCACACTGTATCATGTTGAAACAAGGGGACGGCGGTGAGCAGTGTGTAGCAGGTTCAACCAAGAAGGTAAAGTTATTCTGATCTCTTGAGCTTTTGTTTTGTCTGGTTGATGATTAAACAATCGACAGGTTCGCTTGTTAGTTCAGGCAAAGCAAACTCCGCGGATTACTTAGCGTAATTAGCCTCTCATTGTGGGACATCGTGGTGGTGATGTCACATGGCAAGCTTCCACATCTTGAAGTGTCTTTGGACAAGACAATCCAAAAGTGCTTCTGAACGTCTGACCTGAACTGCTGCTGGTAATTCACGGCAGTTGGTGTGCGAACGGATCACTGAGCGGCACATTCTGAGAGACGTTTTATAAATGCAGCCATTCATCATCATTTGATGATGTCACACACAGTTTTGTCTCAGCTGGGACCGTCCGAGCCGGCACCCCCAGTGTGTCGTTGAACCAGCTCTACTCAAGTGAATAAGAAGGCTCTATGTTTTTACGCCCATCTGCCTGCAACACTGCAACACGTGCCAGTGATCCAGCTGTTGGCTGCCCAGGAGGGAAATTCTTTGGGTAGCGATGCTTGTAATGGTTCAATTCAATGCTCATGAAGCCACATGAAGCATTTTCTGTGCAGAAGCCCCAGTGGAAGCTGCGTGTGCTTCCTGCTTGCAGCCCACACTGGTGTTGAACAGGCAACTCCAACAGATGATGCAGAATAAGCATCTTAAAGTTAAACGTTAAACATACTGAATGCCCAACCGCTTCTGAAACATGATCAGCAGTTGAATTTGGGAAACTTTGCCCTAATAAGATACCTCCATGCTTCACCAACCATCCTATCTGCCCTAATGCTGTAGCACTCGCAAGCTGAGCCATGCTGGTGGATGGTGGAGCTATCATCCCTGCAGGAGAACATCTCCACGGCGGTGCAGGACGCTCTGACAGCGCTGAGCGGCCCTGCACTGACAGAGTGCTGCGCCCTTGGCGTGTGAAGGAGAGATATCGCAGGGCTTTCCTTCCTGTCACTGTCAGACTGTATAAAAAATACAAAAGCAAACACCACACATGCCAAAAAACGGCCAAACTCACCCGTGCGCTAATTAAGAGACACCATTTGTGCAAAATTCTTCAGTTACTGCCATTTTGTAAAAAAAAAAAAACATTAATAATAATAATCTTGAAATTTACTGATATCCCTTTTCCCTTTTTTTTTTCTCTACCTTGGGACAACTAATCTGTATTTTGAAAGGCACGTGGAGGCAAACAAGGGCAAAGGCGATGCACTGGACGAATAATGGAGGGAGACAGAAGAGGACATATATTAAATATTTACTCTTAAACCACCTAAAAGGTTTGTCTGGCTGTGGTTGTGCCTATGGAGCCATTCTGGTGAACACACTAATAATTTCTTCTTATATAATATAATAATAATATCTTTTGTGTTGATCATTTTAGCTGTTATTTTAAGGGTTTAGTTTACTGAACTCGTCTTTAACAACACGTAGCAGATATTATGATGTCTGTTAACAACAAGTGTTTAATTTACTTAAAAAAGTGAGAGACATTTCGAGAGTGCACACATTACACATAATCCACAGAAATAACAAAAAAAAATGGTACAGGCAAATAGAAATATGTATACAAAAAAAAGAAAAAATGCTCAACATAGAATACTGATACGGGAAACAATTTTAACACACTTCTCTATGAAGATTCACACAACAATGACTTTTGTGTTTAAGTGTCAGTTTGGATAGAAATTGTGTGTGTGGGATCAAACGAAGGAGTCATTTAGTGCAGACACTAATTGAGCCCTTCAACACAATTCTCATTGGTATTTCAAAAAGAGCTGGTGTCCTACACTAAATCCACATGCTTTCTTTACAAGAGTATAGAAATATACAAGGACATTAAGTGGTTGTGACAGCACAATGTTACTTTGATGTCATCTCCACGGTAGCATCATTGCCTCCATTGATTTCGTAGTCGTCCGTCGGACCGCTGACCAGGACCTTCATTCGGTCAGGGAAATCGTCCATTTTGGGGGAGAGCATGAAATCATAGATGAGAGCTGCTGCTACACCACCGCACATCGGCCCCACCCAGTACACCTGCAACAAGAGTCTCGGATCAATCTCTAGATCTGGATTTGTTATCTGTGCAAACCAACGTTATGATAAGAAGACATACCGGTGATCACACAAAGGCACCAGATATTTATGCTAAAACAATGGGAGTGATACAACTGATTAACTTGGGAGAGAAGATAATGGAGTCGGCTGTCTGTTATAGAGCTTTGGAATTATTTAGGCTCGACATAGTATGATATGCATGAGCTAGAAAAAAATGTGAGGTATGTATCAAGTGCTTGTCTGCGTGGTTCTTTGATTTACCCAGTGGTTTTCAAAGTTGTTCAGGATCAAAGCTGGACCAAAGGAGCGAGCAGGATTGATGCCACAGCCTGTGTAGCTGATCTGTAATGAACAATAAAGAGACAGCATGAGAGGATATCTTCAGCCGCACGGTCTTGTGGTATAACAGAGCCTGGAAGAAGTGAGGGGTATTATCGACATGGCAAAAAAAAGAGAGTAATATCATGTTTGTTTTTGTTGTAGATAAATGTTAAACTCTGCTGGGGATGGCCAGAAGGTGTGACTTACAGCTGCCAAATGTCCCAGGCAGACAGAGAGGCCAATAGCCAGGGGCGCTGAACCAGTGACATCACGCCGCCTTTTATCAGTGACTGCAATGACACACAGCACAAGCTGGAAGGTTGCCAAGAGCTCGATGCCAACGCCTTGACTGGGAGTAATACCATTCAGCTGCAAGAGTTGGAGAGATACAAAACAACAAGTGTTTGTCAGTCTGTGTCTCTTAGATAGATAATTTCCCCTCATGGCCACTTCCCACTAAGGAGTTACTGTCCTTACTGTGAGAGTCTGACAGCAGTTTGGCAGAAACTCAAGTGCCACATTGCTTACTCATTTCTTTGTGGAAAATCGGATGATTGTAATTATGTATACATTTGTGTGTGTGGCTCAGAAAACCCATGCCTTTTCTGTCTTTAGCTTTCCACAAAGAGGACAACTAAAAAACCTTATTCATCAAAAACAGGCTGAAGAAAATGTAGCGATATAGTTTTCAGTGTGTATCAAATGTAACAAAACAGCCAGGGAGAAATATGAGTGTTGACACCGCTTGTTTTTACCTGCAAATTCTGTTGCGGTGTGGTGCGCTCTAAAAATGTGTCATCGCTATTTAATAATGAGCAATGACAAAAAAAAAAAAAAAAAACAGCGCAAACTGTATGAAATCAGTGTCCACATTTTCACAAATTTTTTATTCTGAGCTGAACATTAGACAACAAACGAGTAGCTTCAAATACGTGCTGTTGCACATTACATTTGTTAAAGAGTTGCCACAACATATCATGTCATGAAAAGTTTTACTTACTGCATTGAGGCCCAGGGCTTTAATGGCACTTGGACGTACTCCATACACAATGCCACTGGCCAGAGCTGAACCCAGCAGCTGGGCCACTATGTACATGATGGCCTTTAGCAAGCTGATCTGGCAGCTGGCAAGCATCCCGAGTGTGACTGCTGGATTCAGGTGGGCTCCACTGATGTGGCCTAAACTCTGGGCCAGAGTGGCGATGGACAGTCCAAAGGCCAGAGAGACCTTCACCTCTTGGTCTGGGCTTGTGTTGTTTGTGTTTCCAATGGCTGCTGCAATACTAAGGAAAATAAAAAGGGTCATGCCGACCAGTTCGGCCAAAACAGCCCTCCAGAACTCTTTGTTCTTGAATTCTCTCATGGTGGTGGCAGGGTGGCTGTCTGGCTGAGGGTTTGAGTTGATCCTCTCAAAACTGTCTGCACTCACAAACAACAGCAAAGAGCTGCATATATAAGGCCCGGGCTGATAATGGTCAGTGGGCGGGCTCTTAAAAAACTGAAAGAGAGGGCCACACTGAATTAATGAGGAATCCGAAAGACCGGTCTTTCGCTTCCCTCCCTCCCCCCTCCTCCTCCTGTGCTCCAGCCCCTCTCCCAGCACCTCCCTGTGCACCACTTTCTGGTCTTTGGACTTTTGTGAGTTATGAAATGAGGTCCTGAACCAGCTGTAACCCAGGGTACATTATACTGCAGAAGTTGTGCGCTTCCAATAATCCGTATTTATGTGAAATATTAGAACGATGAAATAATGCAATTTATTTATTCATGAAGAATATAAAAATGTATTCCATTTATGTTTCTGCTTTAAAACTAATGATTAATATCACATTTCACACGTGTGTATTTTCCCAACAGTGGCTTGGACTTAATTACACCACAGTTCACGCATAAGGGAGAGCCAGGAAGAAACAGATAACTCCCAAACAGTCATTTGAGGTTTCACCCTTCCTCACACAGACAGTTTTAGAGCTTTTACAAGACAGCCCAAACATGAACTCTGAGCCATAAAAAAAAAAGGAAGGTGAAAAGTATAAAAACGTGTTTTCATCATCACAAGTTATTTCTAACTACAAATGAAGCTGTGGTTGTTTTTTTTTTCTCCTTTTTTCCGTTGTTGATATAAAATGCTATTTCTGACTTTGTAAAGAAACAAATGAGGACATCTGAAGGAGACTTAAATAAACAAAATAAATAGCATGTCTAAAACACACCATTAACATTTTAGAACACAAAGAATTGGTTTTAGAAGTGGAACACATTTCTTACAGATAGAGCAATAATAACTCAGCAGCTGTATGCTTGCCAAGTAATAATCACAAGTGTCATAGAGCAAGAAATTGTCGCAGAGGAAAACATAAAACTCTGAGAATTGAGCTGCATGTTGCACCTGATCCCAAACTCAAAGGGGGTGTGACAACGAAGGTCAGACAGCCCGCTGCAAAACATGCCGGGGACTTTACCTTGGTGCAGCTGTATTTGCAAGTTAACAACTTAATGAGATACTGAAGAATCTGAACCAATTCAAATTATGATTTGCTGACCCAGCTTGTGGGACTTGCAGCAAGAGTGAATAAAGTTGTTGATTTTATAAACTATTTAAAGCGGAGCCAGAGGCAGAGGAGGGAAAGTTCTGTCTCAAAACAAATTAAAGATGGTGACAGTGATGTGGAAGCTGATGGAGCTAAATGCAGAACTCGCTGCTTGTGAATATTCCCCGCTGACTCATGTTGAAGAGATTGTTGACCAAGACAAAGCGTGTTGTAGGTCACCTCAGCCCATCAGGTCATATCAAGGTGTATTATTAAGATGATCCAATCATTGTCTTTGCTTTGTAAATTTTTAACATAAGCTAATAATTATCAGTCCCTGACTTTGACTTTGAGGTTATATCTCATATTTTTAACTGGGACACACCTAGAGCTCAGTTTTTTGTATGTTACTTTGGTGTGTGTTGCTGCCATAACAGGATGCAGATAAGGACCATTTGGCAGTAAAGATTGATGGGAATATCCTGAAGTCCTGCACATAATGCTGTTTTAAAACAGCGATATGTTAGCAGGTATGGTAATATCTCATTTAAAATATACCACCTCTATTTTTACATGCCGAACTTATTTCATACAAAAGTGATTTAATTCCACATTTCAAACACATGATATTAAATATTAGAACATTGGGTTTTCAGTTCTGGTTCACACACACACACCTCTGAGTGTGCAGTATCTGCCGTGGGTTAAGATGATTTTATTTTTTTGTGCATTGGACACTTTATTCTGTAACGCTGTATCGTATTTTGAATGTTTTGCCGGCAAGCATTTTTAATCTGCAAAGTGATTACTGGCTACAGTGGTTCAAGAAAATCTGTGGTGCAGAAATATATCGCATTTCTTAGAAAAGTGAAAGTAGAAAGAACACATATCACAAAGCTGCACTTCAGTACTGGGTGAACTACGGTACTTAATATACTGCTTTTATAAGCAGTTCTTTATCTGTAGTTTATCAGGCTGCACTCTTACACACTATCAATTCTGATGCATGCTGTAAATGTTGCCATTCTCATGTTTAGATTGCTAGCATGTTAATGCTGGCACTAAGTGTAGGCTGACGAGCTGCAGGTGAAGCTCAGGGTGCATGTACAGGGCTCGTGGCTTTTGTGACAGAAGTTTACCTGATTATTTTGATAATCAACTTAATGCCCGGACGGATATGTTGTAACCAACAGGAAACATTTAATTTGCACTACAATATAGGCGAAGGAAAATGGTGATTTATTTTTGGCAACGATCATTTCAAATTCCTCAATTGCTCGCCAAGACCTTATACAAAATGTAGAAGAATGTGTTTGGCTTCCACAGCCCATATCCCATTTTCCAGAGTAGGAAATTGGAACATGGTTTATAAATTACACAATATTTTTAAAGGCTCTCCTATAATCCAGGCCTTTTTGGTTAATTTGACCCAGTTTTTGATGTAAACCTAAAATTATATACCTATGCACAAGTGCGCCTACATAAACTGTCTGACTAAAACAGATTGATAGTGTGATCCAGAGATGCATTTGTCCACAGTAATAAGATTTGAAGGCACCATAAAATGTTCAACCTGTAGCGTACGTGTAAACCGATATAACATTTTTCTATGGTCAAATCCAATTTTTCTAAATTATCTCGTTCCACAGCAGTACATCTCTCAGTTTGACTGTGATGATGCCCCTGGCTTTTTTCACAAACTGATCCAAATCTACCACAGATAACATCCTCACTTTTGACAAATATCCCACACAAAGCCACGTTCAGTAACCTGCATTCTCAATTTAATCTGGTAACTAACGACACCAACTCATGAATGAGTGCAACCTCTAATCTGCCAAACACACTGACACACAAAGCGGAGACGTGGACCTTCACGATCAGGTGCAACAAACATTTATGACGCCTTTACTACATTTGACATGAGCAAGTAGAACAAAGAGTTCCAGGTCAGATGTGACCTGAGGACTAGATTGAGAAGACTGAGAGGAGAGACATGCCAAAAAAAAAAAGAAAAAAAAAAAGAAGAAGAAACTGTGGAAGTGCCGGGGTGGTGAAAGTTTGGTATGTGCGTTTAGGGAGGTGTGCAGCACAGATGGGAATTGGATAATGTCAGACCAGTATGATTCACAGTCAATTACATCAGCTCTTTGAAAGCGGTGTGCTCCCTGTGAAGGAGAGCTGATAGGTGTTGAGCCGAGAGATGACTGAGTGCCATTTAAAATAGGAAATTTGACAGCTGATAACAGAAGCAATAAATCTGTTATTAATTGCCGTTTTGTCACATTAGTCACAAATGATAAACCTTTTATGTGTAAACTTCCGCCTTCTATTATCACTTTCCCCAATGAAGAGAGTGAAATACATTTTCAGCAAATTTACACATGGAAAAACCAACATTTACCTATTAATGCACTTTTAAATGAACCTTTAAATATTTCAGGAGATCACATCTGAGAAAGTAAGTTACAACCTTTAGTCATCAGCAAGATTATGGAGACACATGAACTGAGATTTATGGACCCCAGATGCCTCCAGAGTGGCAAAAAACAACACAACTGTTTCCTCTAAGGAAGACACTTTATTGTTCAAGTGAAAATGAGAGAATTGTGATTCAGCAAAATAGTATTTTTTAATTGTGCCTGTGTCTGCTTTATTCAACAATACTGAAACTTTGATGGTAATCAAAAGAATGATGAACTAATTAATGCAACAAAGAAATAATAAATACATTTTGGACATTCTAAACGACAATGAACATCAGCAACCATCATGATGTGTGGCCAGTTTTGATGACTGAGTTACGGAAAGTGATCCAGAAATCTTTCACAGCTGATAGCTCACCGTATCAGACTACACCATCTTTGCCTCTGCTTACATTTTCCTCAAAACGCAACTCAGCCTGGGGCTGGTGAAGGGACTGGACTGAACTGTCAGGACTGCTACTCCATGGAATGTGGAGAATGCTTAAAAAACACACAAAGTATAAACACCCTGTATGAGTGATTTATATAACAGTTGAAGTAAATGTTCTTAAAACCTAAAAGTTTTCAGCTAATGGACGTGCGCGCTGTAACAAGAGCAGAACATATATGTCAAGGGGAGGTGATGGTCATAGTGCACTTGATTATCACATGAGGAGTTTGTTTGGTATGTCATTCTAAAGGTGGCACATACCAAAGACAAAGGTCACCATGTGTTGCAGTGTCGCAAAACTGTGAACTCCAAATTAACCTGTAAGGTTAAACAAATTGAATAGAACGTGCACAGTTGTTGGTTCTTTTAAAGCACCGTTGTGCTCATATTGAAAGTAAAGAGAAAACACGGTGAAGTGTGCAAAAAAAATGTTCATTTTTGTGAATGTACTAAAATATAGAATAAACATCCAATTATGACTGAAAGTGCCTGATGTGCCATCTGAGTGCCATTTTAGATCTACTGATTAAAATAACTAGTCGCAATTATCGATGAAAGCAGCCATGCGATGTTGACAACACATCAAAGAATGGCGCTGAAACTTTAACGGTAAATGTTATAAAAAGCTCATAGGCATGCCAGGTCACATGATGGAGTGGCAAAAGTGAGAGTCTGTTACATGAACAGCACAAAGAACAACACACTGAAATACGATACAACCTGCAGCAAGAGTGTGTGGGAGGGGACGGTCAGGTGAGCTGGGCATGACCAAAAATCAGAACAAGATACAATAAAAATTGGAACTGAGGATAAAAAAAAAATTAATAAAAAAAAAAAAAAACACCTGCTTGATGTCATTTTAACATGCTTCTCATTGCCAGGCCACACTGAATGACAAAACAGAAGCAGAGCAGTTCAAAGTGTGACGATGCCCAGAAAAAGGGACACCGTACCAATGCTCGGATCGTTTGTGGGAGATACTGTGTCTTTGGTTGAGTGAACAGGGTTGAAGGTTGAGGAGCACCAATAGCACAATAATCCAGTGACCCCTGAAACTGCCTGTGACGGTTGGGAACTCATTTTATTAATTGCTCAAATTAATCTAATTACAGTTTAGTCACGTGGTATTTCTGTGTCTGAAGAAAAAAACAAATTCAAAGCAAAACAAACGTGACACATCAGCAAGGTTACCCGTGTCTTTTGTTGAGAACATAATAAAGATAAGTCCCTAAACAGGTGTTTCGATTTCAGGTATAAATTCTCACTAGTAGGCAGAGTAGACAGAGACAGTAAAACAAAAAACAAATGGCCAATCAGGGCTTGCCAGCGATCAGACTCCTTACCATGTGTCTGCGTCTATGAATTTCTTGGGAAAAAAAAGAAAAGAAAATCACTCGCACATCAATCATTACACCCCTGAATACACACACATCGAATTATCACCCGTGACCAGCTTCCTTCAAAGGTTTCTATTCAGCCTCAGGAGACAGTAGCATTAGCTGCAGTCATGAGACTGCTGCTGAGTTCGGGTCAGTGCGCTGCTGAACTGCTCCAGACTGGACTGTCAGTTACATAACAAACATGAAGCATCTCAAAATAAAGAGGCCGGGCCCAAATTAGCCTTTTATCCTCTCATTAGTCTCACCGTTTTAAATGACAGACTCATTGGAAGAGTATACATTTCCATCAACAGAGCATTGTAGGCCGTTATTTTTATTTTCACTGCGGTCAAACAGCCTGGAGGCCAGATATTTTTAGTGCAGACAGGTGAATTATGACATCTCAGAAATTTCCTGCTGCCTCTGCGTCACATTTATTTGTTTATAGAATATCCAAAGTATAATGTCTGGTGTGGCTCTTTCAGGAGAGGAAGCATTAGCAGGTCTAATGTCGCTTTAATGGGTTTTTGGCTTATCTGACTTCCACAGTGGAAGAGTAATTAGCGTGTTATAAGGTGAAACTGTTTATTTTTGCAGCAACCATCATAGGATATCCTCTTATTCTGTATGTGTCTCATGGCTGAAGAACTGTAGTAAATTTGAATGCTCCTACGCACCATTGATCAGGGAATTTGGCCGGTGTCCAGTAGGTGAATTCCATTAAACTGATTGTACAGATCTGCGCTCAGATTTTTTGCTGTAACAGCTGTGTGAATAAATAAATGTACTAGAACATCATTCCAACAGCCAGGTTGTGTATTTGGGTACTTTATGCAAAGGAAAGGTATCAAAATCTATTTGAAACTCCAAATGACTTTTTGAGCACCTTCAGCAGTTCATAACACTTTAAACATTAACTAATTGGCTTTGTGCTTCCTTTGAGATGGCCTCTTTAAATAACTAACTGTGATGGACTATGAAGCTTGATCTTAAGTTTAGTTGTTTTTGTTGTTTTTTTTTAATAAATAGTTTTGAATTAAAGTGGCCTCAGTTTGGTCCTTGATACTTAGATACGTTAGTCTCCGAGGGGATTTATCTTCCCGCCCTGTGTACTCTCTTGAGTGTGGCAGACTTGTAAACACATAGGGGGCCTTTTATTAGAGGGATCAGTTCTCCTCAATTGTTACATGTGGCTCCTGGCTCTTTGCCTATTTATTACTATTGTAAAGACCGCTGCCTGTGTCCCCCACCTATACAAAACATTTCTGAAAGGCTCAGTCTGGGGTCTGCGATGCCATGACAACAGCTCCAACATTATAGACTTTGGAGACTACATCACGTTTTCCGCATCTCTGTGGTGAGACCACCACGAAGACCTCGCTGATTAACCAAATCATTTTAAGATGTGTGGCTCATAGCTGAACGTTGGTAGCAGCCAAAGGTAGGAAGTCAAAACACAAACTTCAGATTTGCTCATTTAAAAGAAATGATAGTTATTTGATGAATTGGTTGGTAAACATTATCCAATCTTTACTTTCCATGGTCTGTCATGCAAAACTATTTGGGATGACTTTCCACCTGGTCGAAAAGTCATCTGTAGTTTAGTGTTGCTGCTTTTAAAGGACTTTTTTTTTTTCGCCTGAGATAACGTACCTTTATTAGGTGTTGATGGCAAGCTGCCATCCTGGATTCTTTTGGCTAACATTAACTCTCTGGAATGAAAACAAGTTTATAAACTAATAAAATGTTGAGAGCCAGCTGATAAGGATGGACTTCATACTGTCGGCAAGCTCATCTTGTCTCCCAAAGGGAATGATGTTAAATGTTTGATCTGAACTGAGGAGGAAAACAAATTTTAATGTGTTTGTGTTTATGTACATTTCTTGACCGTTGACAGCAATACTGAGGGAGGATGAAATATTTAATGATTTATAAGATGCTTTGGAGCAACACTGAAATGTTACAACCTTGTAAAGTGACTAATGGTTAACAATCCAGCCCCTTCGTCCACATACATACATACAGCACAAAGAGAAACATCCAATTTATTTTAATTAATGTTTAACCACTTTTACTTCCACTGTTATTTTCCTTTAGCTTATTTTACTCTTGTCTAATTTCTGAGGGAAAAAGCCGATAAGATTGTCAGACAAATAAACTTTTGGCAAAAAACAGAAGAATTTAATGCCTCTGGCATTCAACGTGAGTATGATTTATTTGATGAGTCAGAGTTAAAAACACCAGCTTTTTTGCAGCTGGAACAGTTTGATAAGAGCAGTGTGGGTTCACCAAAACAACAAAGCGGTGAGCCAGGAAATCCAAATAATCTGGTGAGAGATGCTAAAATGCTACCCAGAGCTTAGTGAAATTCCATCATACATAAATCAAAAAATCTGTTTTCACAGTTTTCAGTTTTTTAATTTTCATTTAGCGTCATTATGAAAATATTCATTATTGCAGCAATTAAGTGACTATTATGCTAATAATTAGCTGAAAACTAAGTAGCCCCTCCTTGAAACGTTAAAATTACAGAGACAAAATACCAGATATCTGCTAAAGTTTGCACCCAATGTTGTGTTGATGTTGATTGTTGAGGTGTTGATGTTTCTGATCCAACATTTTAGGTTATTTATGATTACCTGGCAAAATCCAGAAATCTGCTGCTGAATGGTTCCGAAAAATATAATTCACTTGGAGCACTATGCATTTTAATTCTGTCTGGATATTGTAAATGGTGGAAAGGATGCTGGGTGAGAAGTTTTACCAGTGATGTGAATGTAGTCTTGCAACATTGACTGTTTCAAAGCATCCCAGCAAATGAAAAGTATTCAAGATACAATATGGGAGTTACCAATGGTACAAGTGTACCTGCTGAATTATTTCAACCTCTTCAGGCAGCACTAATGAAGTCAGTATTTCAAGGGCATTGCCAGTGAGATAAAAATATCCAGCGATAATTTATCCATGCCGGGTGCGTCTAAAAAAAAAAAACACCTCTAATTGGAAATTGCAATGAAAGTGCAGAAGTAATGTGAAGAATACAAATGAATTTAGATATAATTTAAACTTCATGGTGTATTTACAGAGGCCTTGAGAGAGAGTACATTTTTTTTTCTTGTGGCTTTTTCTAAGTGTTTGTTTTTGTAATACTTATTTAGGCAACACGAGGCTTATGTGCACACTTACCCTAAGGAGGACAAAAAGCATTTATGTTTCGCTCTGAAACATTTCTGTGAACACGCGCTGAAAGGAATTTATGTAAGCAGGTTATGAAAAAAAAAAAAAAAAAAATCTGTTCAGTTCCTTCTTTTTGGCTAAAAATGTATTTTAATTAGCAAAGGCTTTTGGCAGAAATTATTTAAGAAGGCAACGAGCAGTGATGGAGGATTGGCTTTTTAATAAAAAAAAAAAAAAAATCATTTTTGCAGCCTTGAAAACACACCTCTCTCGCCTATAACGTTTTTCTAACCTGTTTTCACTGATGAAAAACATAATGTGAAGAAAAAAAAAAACAAAACATAAAAACCATGTATTCATATATAATGTTTCTCCGGTGATTCCTGTGGTTCCAAAACACACTCCTAATCACTACGTACATGCATTTTCTTTCAAATTAGCCAATTTTCAAATCAAATCGATTTTTACATCTGTACTCTGGCCACAGTGGCTGAATTACCGAGGGACTGTATTCAACGTCATGTTGATTAATGGTGTGATCTAATAATGATCTGATTGCTCCATCAGAGTTTAAAGGTCAGCCACAGAGTAGCGATGCTACATGAAGTGGATACTGTCATGTCGTGTGGGAAGTAAATACTTTGTGATGGAGACTCCCTTCTTCCCTCAAAGGAAATTACTTAAGAGGTTGTTGTGAGTCAGTCACGTGTTTCTCAACCTCCTTTATCCAAATAAAATATTGTAATGCAGACATTATTTAACATTTCATTCCAATCACAGCTAACTAAAGGTTTCTGAAATTGCAGATACAACATATTCGTACCGTCACATCTGATAATCTGTGACAGTTTTGAAGAGAAAAACGTCCAGATATATAGAGGGAGGTCATGGGGTCCAACTTTTCTTCACGTGCAGTACATTCGTGTGGAAGCACAAGGGAATAATTGTAAATTGTGAATGTATGTAAGGCCATCTGTTTTCATACAGAACAATTGAACCACAATTGTCCTTGGAGACACTCATCTGAGGGTCAGAAATAATAAGAATAATAAAACTTTCTTATCATATACTAAGCTGATCGTGTACTGATGACAAGACACATGCTGACGTGGGAGGAATTTTGCTCAATGTGCTGCTACCCCAGCTTCATTTAATCAAAGGGGAATACACGACTGTACATATTGTCTCTGTGTGCATGTACCTCAGACCAAGATTGCACTGGAGACTCATTGGACAATAGGTCAGCAATAATTAAGGATGTGTCCACAAATATTTCTTTTTTTTTTTTTCAATTTCACACAGCGTCTGAAGCTCACTCTGGAGTCCCACCCAACACAAAGGGACCATAAATTTTCTGTCCTTCTGTTTCTAAAGTTGTAAACAATTTTTTCTGAGGCGTCAGCTCCTGTTTGCCTGAAACTAATGCTGTGAAATAAGCAGCAATATTCCCTCCCAGCTGTTTCCATTCCTCCGACCTTTTCACTCTGTGTTCAAGGAGAACAAAGATTTAAAAAATTCAGTTGGTTTGGGGAACATTGGAGATTACACACACTGCTGGAAATGACTGATAATAACTCTCACTCTCAGGCCAATGAATGAACAACATCTGTATGAATAATTTTGATCTACATGAATGTATATAATATTGCTGCTGCTTCATCACTGCTGTGTTTAAGATGTCTCTCTGAATGTGAACTTTCACAAACAACCACAACCACAAATATCAACACATTTAGTTAAAAGGCTGTGATCTAAGCACATAATCCACTGTGCTGCATCCACACAAGAGATGCGCATACTGCCTGTGGCCTTTTTTCAGAAACGGTGTGTAATGGATTATAAACCTGTTGTTCTGTCCACAGAGTTTGAGACCTTTTTTTTTTTTTTTTGCATAACATTCACACATCAAAGGTCTCCTCCCTGGATGTAAATGGATGTTCAGCTCCTGGCTCCTCTGTAGCACCATTAGTGGTTTTAAGTATGAACCTTATCCATGTCCTTTTCTTTCTGATCTCATCTTCTGTCCAGATTCTATTGATTTGTGTACCAAGTCTGTGCTGTACATATTATTATTATTTTTTTTTAATTTACAGCCAGCACATAAACATTTATCTCTAAGCCAGATGAGTTGGAGATTCTTTTTGCAGTCGAACGTATTACGAACGAAGTTTATTCTGCTTATAATTGGTTTCGCCCTGTTAGACCTTGTACTGTTCTTCAGAACAAAAGGTTCTTGCCTTCATGCATGTCTTAACATTGCGATGTTTTCTATCAGCACTCCTACCCAGGGTGTTGACTCAAATATGAATGGTTCCAAGCTGATTTGGCGTTCATTTGCATTTAATCCTGTCTTTGAGAAGGTGCAGCTGAACAGCTGAAGTCCAGGTCATCAAACTAAGTCCATAAGGTCGTGTTTATGAGGCCTTTCCTTTTTTCTCGAGGTTAGTGTCTTCATGACAGGAACCACATGCTAAGAGCAACCCCCCCACTTTACTTCTAACTACAAATCTTTGTCCCAGCTGGCACTAAAACATTTCTCAGACTTCCTAAAATTTCCTAGAGAGTCCATAAGATGATGATTAAAAATGAAGAGGAATTCTACCCCAGCAAGTGTTTTATAAGAAGGCCATCATTAAATCTGATCTGTGCAGATTCAGTGTTTTACACAGCCTGTCTGTTGGTTTTCCATCTTCTGGTCCTAAACCAGCATTTTTCATCCTCTCAAAGAAATCTTGCAAGGGAGATTTCCCATGGCTGAAAGTAGTGCGATTTTTTGTATGAGTTTTAAGTTTATGTCCCATAGCAAGCACAAAATAAGTCCCCTCATGTAATTCTTAGATTTTTAGGTGAAGCATCATAAGCCACATTAATGCAGGCTGTAAAGCAGGTTTCACCCCTCCATGTGTACTGGGTTCTCAGAAACAACATAAAGGAATGTCTATCAGCAGAAACCACACAGATAATTAAGGCGTGACAAATGAGAAAGGAGGCAGTAAACAAATGTCCACGCAAAAGTCCACATTGTCCGCACAATGTCGCAGGTGTCATTTTGTACTGTTGCTGGAAGGTGCTGGAGCCAATCCCAGTTCATCCCAGTGAAGGCGGGGTCAACTTGGACAGGTCACCAGTCCATCGCAGGGCCAACACACACAGACAAACAACCAGTCACACTCAGACCTGCAGACAATTTAGAGTCACCAGTCAACCCAAACATGATGTCTTTGGACGGTGGGAGGAAACCAGAGTACCCGGAGGAAACCCATGCAGGCACAAGGAGAACATGCAAACTCCACACAGAAATGCCCCAGGGTGCAACAGCACTAACCGCTATGCCACCGTGCTGCCTATGTAACGTTTGTGAGAAGACAAAATTCTGGGACTTGGTCTAAAAATAGCACTGAGAGTCACTGAGAGTTTGGCAACAGAACTGTTTGTGTAAACATAAAGAAACATAAAGGGGCCATGTGGGAGAAGCGGGTGGCTGTCACATTTACAAATTCTTGCTCATAAGACGATGCTACTGTAAACTGCTGGTACAGACATTTCTCAGCGGTGGGGTCAGAGGTCACAGACTTGGACATTTCTGACGTGCTTTCATGTTGCAGTGACTTTCAATGTTTTTCATACTGAAATGTAAATATATATGTAACATAATTTTCCAATTTGAAAATTCACTTCTAGTTTTTACTTTAAAAAGTTTTTTCACAGAATCATTATTAAAAGTTGAAGCAAAAAGTTAAAGTTCTACAATATGTAGATGTTGCGGTGCAGTTGGAAAACACATCTCACATTGTCAGACTGGGACAAATTATTTTCTTTGCATTGATAAAGAAGGAAAACGCACTTTATATTTCATGCTTATATTACAGGTATGGCAGTGTGGTTGGTTGCTGTATTTCAATGAAATTAAGCTAACTAAATACATTTTTAATAACATCTCCATTTCTGACCTTTTCACCATTAAAGACACAACAGAATCCACAGTATGTGACAACTGATGCCACAACGGGGGGGACACAAGTACGCAAGATGTGTTTAACAGCTGACATTTCGGGTCAGTCTCTTTTGTGTTGAAACTGCATTGGATGCATTGGAAAATGTTTTTATCTGACTTTTGTCCTTCATAGTTCATTTAATCACAAAGCATTTTATGTTATTTTTCATTGCTTGGTCTTTGAATTTGTCTTTTTGTTACATATTTTGCAACCTTTCTCATAAATTGCAACACACACTTTCACTGTGTTGCCAGTGCAACTTTAAGCCTGCCCTGCAACTGTTGGATTGAAAAAGTAGCTTCTCCCTTCTTTTGTGCGATTTGAGTCTTTAAGTGTATTAATGCTCAGTGTGATAAAATCAGCCTTTGTCTGCATGACTCCACTCACTTCTTCCAACCTGTGCAAGGACAATTCTGCCTGCTGGGAAATGAGAAAGCTCTCCTTTTTCCCTTCCCATGCCCAGCAGCTTCTCCAAGAAATCCTGTCACAGTAGGAATCACTGGTGATGGACAGCGAGGGCTTTGATGTGGTGAAAATCAGCAGCTTGAACAATGCAGTGGAAAGCTGGGCAACTGGTGCCCTGGCTCATGTCCTGTGCTTGTCTCCCTGTTTCTGGGTAATGATCAATGACGGTTTTCTTAGTAGCTTGTGGGTGAGGAAGAGAGACAGATTAGGCATCCAGGCTCCACTCAATGGCCTTCTGCTCAGAGGAACTGTCCTTAAACCACATGGGGAAAGGGGCAGCAGCATATGTGTTAACAGGCTCTTGATGAGCTCAAGTGGCTGTAAACAACAAAGACAACACATCCTGGAGAGCTGCTGATCTGACGTAAATGCAGCAGAACCTTCCAACAGGGAGTAATAACATTTTACAGTATGTATTTATGAACATTGACTCTATTGTTTCTCTCAACTCACTGCACTGCCACCTTGTGCTGAGGGTCCGGCGGAAGTTTCATTTAGTCATATTGCTACAAAATGAGTACATGCAGCAACCGAAAAACGTAGATGGACAGTGACAAGGATTTCACTCTTAGATCAAATTTGGGTGGGATGTCTTTTGCAGTATCGCTGGGGTTTTTTTTTGTGTCTTTAACCTTTAACAACCATTGGAGGGGAAAGTATTCTGCGGACTCCTCCCAAAGCCACAGACAGACAATTATATCACATTGCAAGCATTTCCTAGATGCCTGAGTGTCAGTGTTAAATCTTACATAAAAAGCATTGTGTCAACAGCAGTGGAAATCAACGAGGGCTGCTAATCAACGGGCGGTTGACTGTGAACTGAAGCGGGAGTGCATCGATGGCAACGGGGCGTGTGTTGACGCCAAAGACACAGGATCTTCTCACAGAGTGTTGCTCCCCAAGGTGCAAAAAAAGGACTCTCCTGTCTATTCTGTAGTAGCCGTTGCGTTATCAAGGGAAGGAAGTAATCTGGGAGCTGCTTCCCTGCATTGTGTTATTGTTCCCCCTAGTGAAAGGAGGCTGCAGTGGTCAGCAGGAGCAAGCTAAAGCTTTGGCGCTGCAAGGCGGGTCTTTTTGTGCTTTTGAGGAATATCAGTTGTTTTTCATAAGGAAACAAACAGAGGAACCTGTGAGATTATGTAATAGCTGCAGAACTTGATGTGGACAATTAAATATAAATGAAGATATAACTTAAGTCCACTGATAAGAGAGGAAACAGTGAATGCCCCTAGTAGCTCTCCATGAAGCAGAAATATCTGGATTGCAATCTCACTGGAACACTTTCACATGAATCTTCTTCAATGCTCCTTGAAACAAAGTTGCCACATTTAATGGTTTCAAAAATCCCTGGGTGAGCTTTTATCCTCCAAATATAAGTGGCTGTCCCTCCACCTGAAATCCATTTGAGAGCTGAGTTGTGTTTCTGCATAGCAAGAGGCCTGTTCTTTCACTTCCTCTGGCAAACCATAGTGCCAATAAATGCATCACGCCAGCTTGGTAGAGGAACAGAGGAGCTCCTTTTCCATTTCTTGGACAGATAACTGCATGGGAGGCGTCTCACAATACTGACGCCTTTAACCACCACTTAGATTTAGCACTGGGTGCGTTTTTGCAGGGTTAAATGATACAATATCTGAATGTGCACAGTAATGCCCGAAGCTGAGCACAAAACAAAGTACTTAAGAAGGCTGTTAAAGAGGCTGAATAGTCAAAATGAATATTCCCTTAACGACATCCTGGGCTGTTTCCACTGCTCATTGCAAGGCGTCATTGCAAAACAGACTTACGACCCAACCTACATTGCTCTCTGAAAACTTGGCTGTTCGCTCAAATTTAATCAAACAGCCAGAGGACCAGAAGACACCTCTTTTGGGAAAACGGTGCAACTCCTCAGAGCTATCTCCAGGGAGACTGAAAGCCCTGATTCTTTTTTAAAGCTTCACGCTCTCATTGCCTTGTTCTCCAGAAAAGCAATCAGTTTAGATACAACTTCAGCATTCATAATGAGGATCAAACAGCATTGATCTGGGTAACAGGCTGACTATCTGCACTGGGAACCAAGCGTCTTTTTCAAAGTCAAGCAACCTGTCCTTAGTTAACTACATTATTTTGTGTAAAAGAACATCTCCCACGTTAGAGCATGACATTGGCATGTGTCAGCGTGAAGAGTAACAACAGCTGCTTTTTTCAAACCAACCTACCAATGCAGCGTTATGTTACCCAGACTCATCCTCAAATCCTCTTCTTTAGTAAATGTGTTACACAAATAACAAATCATATATGTAGCACACCAAAAGAAGCCAACCCTAGGCTGGAGAATTAACATGTTAATGTTATTATTTATTAATGTGCTCCATCCTGCCGTACAACAGCGCTGCTGGTTTACTTCCATGTCTTCTACCTTTGCCAAGTAACCTTTTGAGCTTTTGAACATTACATCCAGTATTGATTATTTGGAGGATCCTTGGTGTATACCAGATCAAGTGGCGATGTTAATGAGCAGATTAGATATTGAGGATTTTTCAAATGTATGAACTGTGAATGCTAATAATATTTTACAACAGGGAGGTACAGCTGATACAAACTGCCAGTGACATTTGAAATGGCAAAGTACGTGTCAGCAATTACAAATGAGAACCTGATTTTGTTTTAATTCAAGGATCAGGAATTCATAGTCCTACATATTCCATGATTATTTCCCACTGACAGCAGTAACTGTGTTTGGGGCTTGAGGCACAATCAATTAAAGCAGCCTCAGCCTACATAAATAAAACAAGTGCTTTCTCTCTGCCCATGGGCATAATGGGGCTATAGGGGTCCAGATGTTAAGCCATTACTTTGAATGTCACATCATTTGATGCAGATCCACCCCCTCAGATCTAAATCCTCCAATGTAATCACAGCAGTAATTTGGCAAATGATATTTGCTAATTTCAAGTTTTAAAGAACAAGGTTACAAAACTGCAATTGGCACGAACATAAAACACTCTGACTTCTTCCATCCACCTTTAACTCGCTGAATGAGTACAGGTCAGAATATAAATATCACAAAGTGTAATTACGAAATCCCTGGTATTTGAAAAGGTCAATTCTGCTTTCTTTTATGAAACCACTGATGGGATGCCAGCTCTTTCTCTTGAGCCACAGCAATCAAAGGACCCGTTACCATTTATTAATGCAGTTGCCTATGGTTCTCTCCATAGTGAAGAATAAAGGCTATTGAGGGGGCTTGGGCGTAAGGCCCCTCGGTTGAAAAGGGATCAAATGTGAGCAGAAAGCTGTTTCAGACTTATATGTTAATGAGAGAGCGCTGCCAAGAGGCTGTTGCTGAAGCAGCCCAGACTCAGGATGTGAGACCGAAGCCAAAATCCAGTGCACAAACATTTGTCACTCAAGAAAAGACAACTTGTTTTCAGCCTACTGCTGGACTGCAATTTCACACATCATTAATGGTCAGCACAGCAGTGTGGCTCAAATAAACTAAAAGAAAGTTTTTGAGTGTTGAGGTCCCATTAGTCACCAAACGAATGGACTTTTGAAATGCCCCTGCTTTCTGAGAAGTTAAAATACTTTGTAATTTCATTGTCATATTTTACTGATGAGAAAGGATCAAAAAGGAAACGTATAGTCCACAGAAAAGAAATATATGTAGGCAGAATCAGATGGCTTTGGTTAGAACATCTCAGTCTGTCACTTCATCGCTCAAAGGAGAAAGGGCTCAGTCCCGTTTCATAAAAGGTCTCCAGCTTAATCATCAGATTGTCAGAATGCCACAAAATGGCAAAATCTGAATCCTGAAGTGTCCTGACTGAATTATGCACCCATGATGTGTTAATGAATGGGCAGCAGTGACAGGTTTTCTTTAACATCTCCTTTGCCATGGAACATTTTGTACAACTGGCTATAGCCTAACGGGGCAGATGTCTAGAAATCCCAGTCTGTGAGGCATGGGGCCAATCATTGTGACAGCCTTTTGCCAAGTTCCAAACATGTCTCCCAGATCGGACTGACTGACTTGTTTTCTTTTGAGAAGCTCTATCCACTAACATGAATGCACACTTATTTGCAACTTATATACAGTATTTCATGGATAAGGTTTTATTCCTGTGCAGAAATAAGTTCAGTTTCGAAATTTCAGCAGGGAAGTAACCCCAACTTATTCAGCTAAATCCAAATTGTTACACTTTATCTCTGTTCATCTGAACTTGGTAAGAATTTGAATGGTCAGGAGATTTGGGCTGCTAAAACAGAGGAATTCAGCCCAAACTATAGGCCCGGTGGAGCTGATGTCAGTCTTTTGTAACCAGGCAACAGATAAAACATTATCATGTTTTCTTACACAACACCGTTGGACCATGCCAACCAAAACAGGCCCAAAACAATCTATTCATATCAGATAATATGGCAGGGAACTGATCTCTATCCTTAGTGTACTTGTCTGGATTATTCTGCTTCACAAGAACATGCCAACACGCCAGAAGCGTGAGCAACCAGATGGAGTAAAGTGTAACAAAAAATCTGAGTGAGTGAAGTTGAATTATCATTTTATATAAAAAGTGGTGATGAGCAGCTTTTAGCTCTTTCTTTTATTTTATCAGCTTCTATAAATTTAGGTGTTTTAAACTGCTGTTGACAATTTGCAACACCTCTTGTTCCTTTGGTGGCTCCATCTTCTGTTTTCTTCCAACACACACAGACAACAACAACAACAACATCCATCCAACCAACAGCTTCCTCTCCACTACCTGCTCCATTTTGTGCCTATACAAGGTCCTTTTGAGGGGTTCATTTGGGAAGCTGCAGTAGTTTAGATTTGACCACATAGTGTCCAACTATGTGACCAAGGACAGGAAACATCACTATTGACAAAGCACTTGTACAAATATTAGGATAACACTCTTCTGAACCCAAAATAAGGAAGGTATGGGCCGTATGTTATTACAACTGAGTATCCTGCCATTGTAAGATGGGATTGGATGGGAAAAGGAACTATAAAAATCATAAATCACGGTTTTAAATCATTCAAGTATTAGTTATTTCAAGGTATAAAAGACCACAAGCTTCGTGAAGATCCAAGCTTGACCCCCCATTATCAGCTTTAATGATGTTCACAGTCATTAAGTGTAAATATATACCTTTGTATACAGCTATAAGATTCAGAAGAGCCTTTAAAGGGAGCCTCGGAGCTCAGGAGGTCTATATAGTGACCAGTTTATCTTTGCTTGGCATCAGGGAATATATTGCATTCACCATAAGCTCATGAGGCCACACACGAAGTTCACCATAATGAACTTTTTTCTGTCAACGAGAAACATATTGCATTCCATGAATGCTGTCTATTATTTATCGGTGTATAAAGTGAAATGGGAAAGCTCAGTCATCGCCCTGCTTCTTATCTTCAGTCAATGATAAGCGTGAATGAAGCACTCATGCAAAGACCTTTTTTTTTTTTTTTTTTTTTAAAGAAACAATGACAATGCCCTGGTAGTGCTGAGGGGAACTTTTCTTTACAGACTGGGCTGCAAACATGTCTGTTATCGCTGACCATGGAAATGGCCAAAGCATTTCATAATTTTATCGTAAGTGCATCATCATCAAAAGAAAAACTGTGACATGAGACAAACTAAAATGAAAATTTTAATTTGTCTGAGTATGAGTCACAGTGACAAATGACTGTGCTCATCTGTATTTACAATATTACACCCTTTGGAAATCTTACTCTTAGCATACTTGGGTATGAGCTGTCAAACATGGCCTTGTAGGAGTGCAGATGTGCATCCACTAATGAAACAGTCCATGTGGGTGCCAGAATTGTGCGTCCGTTGGGTCAAATAAAAAAATGTTTTTTTCCAACTCTGAATATCTTTGCGAGGTTTTCAGAAAAAAATACTGACTAAGCTGTGTTGTTTCATTATTGTTGATACTCTGCGAGGCTTTTAGTACACACCATCCTCTGCTAATGCAAGAGATAGGAGAGGCCTTGCACTGCGGGATCCTGTGGGAGTTGCTGTGCACTATGTATCCTCTCTTGACTTTCATCTTCCTCGGCCCACATATCTGTCCCTGAATTGGTTAGAAAAAAAGCAATATGAAATAAGTTGGGAATGATGCATAAAAATACCCTTCTGATCAGCCATTTACTTATTTATTTTCCATCCTGCCGGAAACATACAGTTCCTTGACCTTCTGAAATGTTGCACTGGGGAAAAAGCAGGAGTAATTTGCCCCACCCCCCACCAGATGGTGTAACCATTGGAGTTCATGGAGGCATTTTTAGCGACTAGGTGGGGTCTGGCGTGCAACCGAGGTGGGAGACTGTGTGGATACAATACTGCTAAAATCACATGCAGCCCTCAGTCCACGTGACACAGGTCAGACAGACTCCCTCAAATCAACATAGTGCCCCAAACAATTTCCCCTGAATAGATCTCATTGTTTATTGTGGTGTGAAAACTTTAAATAGCAGAGAACTTGAACCTCCTCTGCCCGATACTGTGATTGCTTCTCACATCAAAACAGGGTTAGGGTCCATTGATGTTTCCCAACAGGAGTTTTTTTTCTTTTTTTCTTTTCTTTTCTTTGTAGACAACCCAGTTATCACGGGACTCTTTGAGTTGCATCTGAATTCCTGATTCATTGTGAAATGAAAAATACACATGATGTTCCTACAATATGAGATCTGGGATCAGCAACTTCAACTTTGGGTCAACTGCTGTAGCTCTTATTTCTTTACCTCACTATTGCCCTCTGCTGAAAAAATACAATGTTTTGGCTGTTTGAGCAGGCAGAAGGAAATTTTGAAACAAAAAAAGAAAAATTCCTCTCACAATATTCATTAACTCATTAGCACTCAGTCGCAGCCTTGCTCAGCTGTGTACACACATACTGCAATATTTGGTTCATTTTAACCACTTTTGAGCTCATTGGATTTATTAGTCTTTTCAGTCATTTCTGCAATTACCAATTTTATAATCGTCAACTGGAAACGGAAAAGTGGTAGAAGATGGATGGATGGATGGATAATAGTCAGTTTTAGCTGCTGTGGCTACACCTCAGGAAACATTACATAGATTCTCTTTAAGCTGTTAGCTACATTTGATGTCAGGCCTCTACAGACTGACAGTGGCTGCTTGTCCTGCTGCAGGATGTGGCTGAATTGTTGCCAAAAACAGTTCAGCAGTGAGCTGTTGTTGCGAAGAATCAACCACATTTATGGCCCTTTTGAGGAGAATGTAAAACCATGAGCATCTTGGATGCAATAAAATGCCATCTCAGTGTTTATTTGGAAATGCTTGTCCTTTGGAATAATTAACAGAAGCCAGTCATGATTTACTTATGAAAAATATGCGTGTGACAAGACAATCTCTCCACCACTCAAAGCCTAATCTTAAGCACATAAAAAATATACCCATCACACCATTTTCTGGTATGTAGACCTAATCACCCCAGTCACATTCAGGCTACAGTAGATTAAGGTTAAACAGTTTAAATATAACTTATTTATACTACACTGTTCCAAAATAATAAAATTAATAAGCAAATTATCAGAGTAAAACTGATTATTTCATCATGTTTCTCTTCCCAGCTCTCAATTTAAGTTTATTTTACTGCCACAAACTGAGCGGAAGCATTCCAGCAGTATTGTTTTGTATGTGCTCACTGTGAAATTGATTTAATCTGACTTCAGTCTGTCTGGATAGATTCTGAGTGATTGGGCTTTGCGAGACACTGGGAGTTGTAATGAGCCAAAAGTCTCGCCTCAAAGCTGGAAGCAGAGGAACACGAAACAGACAACTAAAGCAATCAGATCAATGATTGAGACTTAATGTCTGTCTCCCGGTTGATGGTGAGACTACTGTAAAGCTTTCTGTTTTGCTAAGCTAAAAGCTGAAAAGCTTTGGTGAGCCCTCCTGTCCACATCACTACTGCAAGAAAATTGTATAAGAGCAATACATCAACTGATGTATTCTCAAATAAAATAGGAGACTGCTTCTTAGATATGACAGGACATTTTAAAAAGCAATGAAAAGACTAGGAAAAGAAATAACTTGACACTGAAATCAGACTATTGGACTGTAGACTTGAAATGGGTGGGACCATTGTCCAGTAGAGGGCAACAATAGCTCAACCTTTACTTTTCACTAGCCCTGAGATCATTCAAAATGCAGGTCCTACCCTGCAAATGTTTTCTTTATTATTGTATGTTTAATGGTTTTGATTGGTGTTATTTGTTCACAGCTGCATGTCTCTGTGAATAATATCTGCCTGCTGCTTTGCTGTCGCCTGTTGCCATCATTTATAAAACTCACAGGTACATCTGCTAATCCAACTCCTGTCAAGAATTAATTTGAACTTCAATTGAAAGGTTTTATTTCGGGCTCAGATGGGGGAGTTGGGGGCGTACAGGGTGGAGATGGCTTATTCTGGATATCAGTGTCACATCATATCGTGTGAGATTCGTCCACCTACATGCAAATGACGTTTTTCTTGCTTATGCGTCTGCTGTTAAGTTTGGCTTTTGAAATTGAAATGACGCAAAACATCTGAAAAACTGTGATAGTTCAGATTTTAATGTGGTGCAAAGATATTTCTAATGAAAATGTTTATTCAGCATCAGGCTGGCTAAGAACAGAGGTGCCACCGCCACATGCTGGGGGAGCTTAGCAACCCTGTCCGTGCTGACAACCACACAGCACATAATACTAATATTATGAAAATGAGTGTGTGTGCTGTGACAGAGAGGGTGGATTACTGACCTGGTCTCTAACACTGTAACACACTGAATGCAAAACTCAAGAAACATTTCTATTGAGATGACAGGATAATCTGCAGTACATGTTATTTCAGCCTCCTTTCTACATCTTAAAAATTCAATCCCACACTGAGCCTGCAGTTTGTTTCAGTCCAGCTCTGGTTTGTTTTTAACGCTTGGCTTCATCATCAAGCCCCCTGTTGGCTTATGTCCTCATGTCAACACTTTTCACCCCGATTTACATCATACGCTCATCAAATTTGTTGAATGTGAAGAATTGCGAAGAACAAATGTACACATACTGCTGCTATTAGACATACACACCCCCTCACCATGTATGCCCAAGCAAATACAAGTCACATTTTCTCTTAAACTCTGAAGTCTCACAGTGTTTGGGGAATTAGGAGGAAAAACATTAACAACAATTTTCTTGAGGTGGGGTTCAAATGATGCAACACCCCCTCTGCCTTTCCTGCCTTCCCTGTCTTTCCCTGTTATATATATAATAAATAAATAAATAAATAAATAAATAAGCAGAGTGGTTACAAAAACAAAACAAAACAAAACAAAAAAAACCTCAGCACTTTTCTTGATTAAACTGCAGGGAATCATTCACATTTAGTTCTATTCCTCTCTCGTTGGGAACCTGCAATTTATTCTAACCACAAAATAGATACAAATCAGATATCTGCTCCACTGTCTGTTGGGTCACACTTTTACATACATATTAACAATTATATCATGATTTTAAGTCCCAATGGTTGCTCTATTATGCTGTACACAGAAATATGTTCACCCAACACTAACATTCTGACATTTCACAGGTATATTTACCAATATGTTAGGTATGCTTACCAATTTTGTACACAACGTTAGCATGCAGGATAAATAGCTAATTATAACTAAATGTCGAGTGTTTGTGCTGTAAATATATTCAATCTATTCAGGGGTTTACCAACGTTCATCCTCTGGGAACCATAATTTTATGTTGAACTCAGTTAATCCAAGAGTGATCAATATGTTTCAGTTTGGGATTTAGACTAATTTTAATTAGTTGTGTTCATTTTTTAGCTCAGGCCAAGGTTGCAGATTAAATTAAGATGAAACTCCAAGTTACAATTTAGTTAATATGCGTGGAAGTGCGTTTGGAGGGATCACGCCTGGGCTACTCAAATATAACATAATGAATATAGAAATATCTAAATATAGAAATAATTGTTACAGCTCTGAAGAGTCATTTGTTAGTTCCGACCAAAGCTGTGTCACTTGTTGAAGTGACATATGAAGTCATTGTACAGGGCTTTATGATTGTCGTTTTTCTTTGGACATGGTTTATAACGTACTGTATTAGAAAAGCTTAAAAGAGCTCTTCACAGTGAGGAAACACGGCTCTAGAGGCTGAAAACAGATGTATAAGAGGTTTTTCACTTCACAATTTTAGGAAAACAGCATCAGAAAACACAAGTGGCTGACATTATTCATTGAAATACCACACACATAAAAATTACTCAATGTTAGTTTACAGTGTGACAGGAAAGACTGGATTGTATTATTGTTATGTAAATCTCCAATTGTTGACATTTCATGTCATGTGCTTAGTTTGGTAATTGAGCTTCCAAAGTACTAGAAAAAGGTCAACCAATGTTATTTTGCTGAACACCTACAAAGATAGGGCCCATTGTATATACAACACAAAGACTTATTTCTGCAAAGCTACGCTCAGCAGATCTTAGACTTAACAGCCAGGACTAGATATCAAGGAAATTGAGTCAATGAGAATGAAAAATGCATGTAAAAGGCCCAAAGTTAACAAAAATCAGAGGCTGAGTTGAATTGTGATGAACATCACACTGAGCTGTGGATTTCATAATGATTCTGGATGAAATGAATGAAAGAGACTTTGTATAAAATACTACTGATTGTTGACTGAATTTAGCTACAGCAAGCAAAACATGCAATGAATGTGCATCCACCTCAAGAAAAATACACACATATGCACAACACACACACACGCACACCATAAAATGTCATGTATATATACACAAGGTTATGCAAAACTATCATGAAAACATTATTATAGGTTACATTCACCAATTTCCACGTACTTGACAGCTGAATCAGATTACGTGATAAAATAAGAACTTTTTTTTTTTTTCACAACAATATCTGAAAATACTTTCCCTGGAAATCACTTGAGCACCATATGAAGAGCTCTTTCATATAAAGCTGAACACGATTTTGTATTGTAACTATGTGGGCAGCCATCTTAACAGAAAACAGGATGACCAATAACACAACTGAAATAAGTTTTGAGGCTGACACTAAATTGAATATTCAGATCCTGTACATCAGGTTATTTCAAGGCTAAAGGGACTTTGAGAGAAGAATTTTATGATCACACAGCCTGAGTCAGAGTTTCACATATGGGATAATTTCACCCATATCAGCAACATCACAAACACCTGAAATGAAATGTCATCTAATACAACAAACCTGCAAGAAATCCTTCATGGATGTTAAGATGTGCACTTTGTATTGACACTTTTGGTTAACCGTTGTTGATTTTCTGGTCTTGTGTGTTCTGATCATTTTGTGGCATGTAGGTTGGAATGCATTTTAATAGTATTGAACAATAATTAGTTGGACTAGATAATTAAGATATATATATATATATATATAAATAAAGATGACAAGATACACACACACACACACTGGAATTCTCATTTACATGACACTGGTAACACTACTACAACACTATACACTATAATTTTAATTGCACATATATATTTTGATGGCCTCTGGGGGCCCATAAAAATTTAATAATGTAAATAAATTTTGTGAAAAAGAGTAAAAAATAAATAATAATACAGTTAGTTTTAATAGGTTTTGAATGGGAAATGTCTTTCATCAAGTCCTGTAAATATGTTTTGGTCTACAGTGTATTATTCATATTGCAGGAGCTGGGGTTTAAATTGTCCCCAAACTGGGGAATATGTGGTTATTCTAATGCAAATGTAATGGTGTTAGCATTAAACAGCCAAAATTATTGAAAAATATAAAAGATAATGTCTCTGTGCATAGGCAAGAGGTAAGTTAAATGTAAGTTAAATGCTAAGATTAGCATGGTAACTTTCATTGACACTAAATCGACATTACCAATGTTTATTATATTATGTATGTATGTATAATATGTATATGTATGTGTAAGATAAATAATTTGATATTTGCTTTTTGCATCTGTACATTTTGTACTATATTTATTTGTCTTACAAATCTTTTTAAATTTAAATTTTCTTTTTTGATGAAGGCTGAAAAAAAGCATCCTTGCATTGCAAATTGGTTAAACTAATTAACAGGAGATAACTTAAACAAGAAACCATTTTAAGGAAGAGTGACGTGTGGTGAATATGAATTATGACTTGAGACCTTTGAGAATTTTGGATGGAAAGCACATGGTGAAGCAGAGCTAATCAGCTTACTGTACCCTGCACTGGTTCCCCTGTCATTTCTCACCTTTGCTTGTGATTTCTGCCTCAGTCAAGCACAGCCCTGTTTTTAGAGTGTTCCACAGGCGTGTGCCATCTGAATATATGAAAAATATGGATACTTGAAAAGAGTGGATGAACTGCAGGCTGCATAAACTGTTGAACATCAATATCATCAGCACCATCAAACAAAGCAGAATTACAGCTGAAAGCAGATGACCTTAAATCCAGAATCAGAGGTTCAGTAGGTCCTGATTTAAAATAAATGCATCCATTGCAATCATGACAAGCAACACAAAATAGAGCAAAAACAACACTGTAGAACCCAGATTTTGAAAATACACAAAAATCAGGGACATTTACTACTCATTAATGTTTCACAGGAGCCTCTAAACATCTTTCTATTCAGGTGTTGTTTCAGAAATTCAGAATTTCCGAAAAGCAAATTCTTCATCAAGTGTTAAGAATAATCGATAGATCTCTAATAGATCTCTATCAGGTAAAAGCAGGAACAAGCTGTGCCCAGCAACAAGTAGCTCCTCCTCCTAATCATCCCACCTCACAGGATATTCAGCTTCATTCTCATCATGATGCAGAAATTCTGAATAGCAGCTCCTAATTAAATGAAGGATGGGAGCATTCATGCTTTGCATTAATTTGGTGTCAACTGTGATGACAAAAAAATGGTAAATTGTAACCACCCTGAAGGGTTTGTAATCCCTAATCCTCAAATCACACCTCAACAAAATTTCCCAGAGGTCACACAAAAGAAAAGACACTCTGAGATTACATCAGTTCAAAATAAGTTATTTAAGGAAGTTTGGTGTGAAATTTCAAATGTCAAATTTATTTATTTATTTTTTTTATTCATTGTAGTCATTACATTTATTAATTTCTTGATATTTCTTGATATATTACACGTATATATATTACACTTTTAACAAGAGGGAAGAAACCTTTCCCTAGAACAGAAAACTGAGGATATGCCACTTTAAGCAAATATACTCATTTGGACTGAATAACCAATCAAAAAAAGTGTTAGAGGCAGTGAGTTCATTCAAATTGAGATGTTTAAAATGGTAATCAGAGCAATATTAAGTGGGGATAAAGGAAATAATGAGAGCAATATTCTGTAAATAGGATGGGACTATGGACTAATTGATGTGTTTGATCAGTGTTAAGGTTGAATGGTGTATAATATACATCAGTGGAGAAGACACAAATGCTGATATCATAAAGATACACATAAGCTTAGATGGTTCTAAACCTTGTGATTTTTAAACCATTTCTACTGTCAAGAAATTTATTAGATGATATTGTTAGTATCTGACACACTGCTACTTATTCCTCGTCCACAAATAATTCACTTCAAGCACCACTACGCCCTTTGTTTTTGTGTCAAAACTGCTGCTGCTGAGATACATGTTGGCCTTCATGTGACTTCAACACACAAGGCTTGAAAATAGGATCATAAACATTGTGACAACAAAAGAATATTTCCACAACAGATAACGGTGATAACCTCTGTAGTGTTGCCCCTCTTTGGATCCATTGTGCTAGCCTAACATCTGAAAAGGGACAGGGTGGAGAATTTATATTAGGACACTTCAAAACAAGTCAATTTAGAGAGGTTTGTTTCAGCTTTTAAGTGTTTTAGTTTTTTTCTGTAATTGGATAGCAGGAGAAATCAATGCAAATCAAAGTAAACTGTAGAAAAAAGGATTTGATCAAAATGTCAGAAAATGCTCTGTGCAGACCTTATACATTGCCAAGTGTTAGAAGTGTAAATAAACCCTTTCACCACTCTCTGTCTCTAACATGGCAGCACTTCGGGTTACATTACTACTACACTACAGTACACTACACTACTACACTCGAGCTACTTCTGAGTTTGGGGTTTTAAACTACTCAGAGTTAAAGTTAAATATAAAGTTAGATTGCATTTGTGGTGCACATTCTGTACTTCAGAAAAATGAAGATGTGACTGCGCCCTACATCCAGCACAATAGATCAGATTTCCAGAAGGTGCCGGCAGGTTCAAAACACATTTCAGAAGCAGTCAGTGGCTTTTTTTTTTTTTTTTAAATCATGTGCAGGACATGAACACGGGTTATGCAATGGTTCAAAACAAGTGAACAAAATTACTTCTACACCACCATCTCCTGTGTGTTTATTCCATGACTCACTTCCCCAAAATCCAATTGTGAAAAGGACTCTGATTGACATGTTGTCTCCTCAAGGCACAAAAACTGATTAGTATGTCACTTGTGACTGTTGTATCCTGGAATTATAGTTTTAGCATATATTAGTATGCACTCTAAATTAAATTGTGGAGGTAAGGTACAACTCTGCATACAAAACATGGTCTGGAGATTTCAAGGGCAATGATCATGAGTACATCAAATGAATACAAATTTTTATCCCACGTATGACAAGGTAATATTTTAAAATTATCATAGAAAAACTTCACACATTGTCATTTTCTTTAGCATGGAAGATCGACAGAGCTGATATCATGGATGTGTGCAGGGGCTCCCTCATGGAAATGATGGAGTTAATCATTAAAACGTCACAGTAACTTGTAACCATTTCAGCCATTGTATATCAATACTGGTTCTGCTAACAAAAGGCCTGTTTGCCAAGCTGAATGATACGTGTAAATAGTCTATGAAAATCAAGCAGCATGACTATTGCTACAATGGAACTTGCTCACAAAGCACTCTATTCACCTGCAACATCGCAGGAGGCTTTGAAATGTTTTGATGGGGCAAAACACATTTAATCATCAATGAATAAGATGGACCAATAAATTGGATTCTGAGTGTGCTTTGAACAGCTCAATCATATCCACAGTGCAACCCGATTACTGACAACAATTAGAGTAGGTAACATGAGATTAAAGGTGGATGGTAAACCAATGTACCCAACAAGTTCAGAACAGAAGCAGCTCAGAGAAATGATGACAGTCAGAGGATTATTTAATTAGATCTTTAAAAAATAGCAGACATTTAAGTTGTCTTGACTTTCTTATGCTGTGATTCTCAAATTATTGAGGAACACATTCACTATTTTCATTGTAATTATCACAACTGTTTGTGCCCACAACACTCCTGTGTGGTAGTCCATTTGTGTTTCCTCCTGCCTGTTTCCTCAGACTTTATACCACTTGTCTCCAATCAGGAAACCACTGAAAAGCAAAGACAGAGATATCTATATTATAATCTTTACTTAAACAGAAAAGGGCTGTTAAGGGTATTTGATTTGTTTGAAATAATTTAATAGTGAAATAAATTGAGCTCTAAATCCAGTAAATAGCTGTAAAATTAACATTTGCCTTATAGCTTTTTTAACAGGATTTCTCGATTTGATTCTGTAACTTGGAAATTGTTCAGCCATTACTGTCATAGCTAATCAGTATGAAAATTCAGTTTTGGTTCTCAGGAGTAGCTGTGAGTTCAGCGGTTGCACCTTTTTTATTGTTGTTAGTTATTTTGGCAAAGCTAAATTAAAGGTGAGAATATCTTTGTTTACAATTGTTTGCGAATGAGATTACTGCTGTTATGTGATTAGTTTAACATTGATCAATACATCACGTCTAAGAGAAGAAATGCAGTCTCCCCAAACCTTACTCATGGCTAATGCATTATTAGATCCAGATCTTCTGGGTAACATATATGACATCTGCTTGTGTAACCCCATAAGAGAGATTGCATTTTCAATTAACAACATGAGAGGCTGTTCACATCAAACTGAATCTTGTTACCAGATGAAGCTGATCACCAACGAGAGATGCTTTCCCTGTCATTACCTAAATGCATATGTTCCACACCATTTAACCTCTGCTGCACTTAGTACTTTCAAAGTTAAGTTTTCCATTTCATCTGTTTATCTGCCAGGACCTTTGTCAATGTGCTATCTTAAGTTCTCACTACATTAATCAGTTACACCACAGCAGGTACATAACAGGACTAACTAATGTACATTTTTGATTCATATTAAAATTATTGTTTATTTTATCTGTTATTCTTTTTACGTCATTTTCCCCTTGTATATAATAACTTGTGCATTGATTTCTCAGACGGTTGGTGGAATATTTCCTCTTCTTTATTCAACTTCAACTGCTTAACCGACAAACAACCACTCACACTCAGATCTGGGTGAGACCAGGGTATACCCTGGTCAGGTCGCCAGTCCATCACAAGGCCAGCACACAGAAACAGGCAGAGATGAACAGCCACTCACACTCAGACCTACGAACAATTTAGAGTCACCAATTAACACAAGCATACATGTCTTGAGACAGGGGAGGAAGCCAGATTACCCAGAGGAAAAAGTCCCCAGGCCTAGGAACCGAACCTGCGACCTTCTTATTGTGGGGCAACAGCACTAAAAACTATGGCGGCCTGCTGCCCTCCCCTTCTTTATGTTCCATTCATTTATTTACATCATATATCCCAAATGATATTTTGTACAATACTCGTCATTCCCTAAGTCCGATTGTATATTTGTTTTGCTCTTTAAAGCTCCATCAGTTCAGCATCCCCAAAGGTAACATTAAAAATGCATTGGTTCCTTTCGAAGTGTTAATTTGGGATTCGAACATGTAAAAACCAAATTTAGAACTGTGCTACAGTCTGCAGTCATTGTACATACCACTTATTATTAGGAACTGTATTCCTCTGCCTCTGAAAACAGGGCAAACAATATTGGAAACAAAGTATTGAAAACAAAACTCACGGACAATACATAGTAGATAAGAAGAAGCCTCCATAATAGGAAACAGAAAGCCAGAGATAGAATTTCCAATCATTACTATGGGGTTGTGGGCAGGCATGTTTGATTTGCTAGGGCAGGATTTATGTGTTTGCACTTCTGAGGCATCTGGTGTTATAGCTACATGCAAAGGATTAATAGTGGATATTAGAGGATGAGGTCTGGCAAAACTGTAACGTTAAAAGAGCCTTTTGCAAAGAAGAGAAAGAGGCAGTGGAAGGGCATGAATAACATAAATTGGGTCTTCAGATAGAAGCAGATTAGCTCAAGTAAAAACATGGCATAGTCAGATAGAAAAGCATAGAGGACGAAAAATTAATTAGAAAACCTTCACAAAAAATCTATTAATTAATACAATTTTCTTTATTCAATTCAGTTTTTGTATGTTTTTCAAAAATATGTTTGAAGTGAAGCTGTGTAACTGAGCACCTCTCTTTTTTGCCACTTTGTTCACATCCCAGTAATGATTTCTATTTTCTCTCAGAATTGAGTCACAGAAATCATTCTTAGATTAGCACCACCAAAAAAATCTGCTGCCATACTATTTTGCCAAATCCTTAAATCTTAAACATAGATTTAAGGAGACTACTGTTAATCTGGCAGAGTGACATTCGAGCACAGACTTGTTTGAATGTCTTCACGCTTCATTCAAGGGGGTGGCATCTGAAACAGGTGCTGGGATAGATTACAGGGGTGACAGCTGAGTGTTAATGGACCAGGACTCTCTGTTACATCCACCAGAGAGGGGAAGAAAGCTGGAAGATGGACAGCTATGAGTGACACAAAATTGATGTCCAGGGAAAGGAGATGGATATCATGGATGTCAAAGACAAATTGAAGGGTTGCAAGGGGAGATGGAAAGCATTGAGAGCCTGGCCTCATTTATGAAACTGCCAGGAGTGCTGTAGAATCTAATACTTGTAGACAGGATTGAGGTGAGTGAAAAGATATTTAATTATGGATTGTGGTACTGCAGTAGGTAACCCCTGTGAGATTAACTACAATGAGATATATATGCAGTAATAGAGACATTAGATATGTCAAAAAGAGTGTTGTATGGTGTAAAGATAATTAATAGCCGACGATCAACAGATTACTCATTGCATCCAAGTACAATTATGCCCTTACAGTCATGGTTTCTCTACCTGATTATTTTGGAATAAATAGCTCTTGTTTAGCAAATATCATGCTCTTTACGTGCAGGTCTCTGGCATGTCTCCATGCTAGAGGACTCTATCTCTTTGTCAGTCAAGTATTCATCTTTCTTTGAGTCAGTTCTCATGACTGTTATTATCTTTACGGGTTCTGCTTCTACCATTTCTGGATTGTAAAAAACAAAAGATACTATGGTGTGGGAAATATTGCAACAGGCTTAAAACCACCCATATGTATATATATATATATATATGTATGTATGTGGTATTTTACACTAATCTATTTGTGACTCAATCATATCATCACAGATACATATCCATATGAAACCTCATCTGAAAGCCCACATGTGGTGCCCAAATGAAACATTACAATCATAATAATAAAACTACTATACGCACTTCTTAGGCTTACATTTGTACATCATGGCATGCCAATTTTTAATGTTAACATAAAAAATATTAATATAGTCAGATTGCAGATTAAGAAAAATTTTGAAAAAAATGAAGAGTGTACAAGTCCAGGTTAATGGAGGATTTACTGCAAATACTGATTAAAATGTTACAGGTCATAGGTGAAGGTCTGGGAGATAACCTACTTTTCCATTCAACTGGGACAATGACTTATAGATATGCGTCTTCATATTCCATAACAAAGTGCTATTGTAAACTGAACTGCATATATTATAAAGCCTATCATTAGGCTTTATGCTGTATTTGCCTTATAAAAACGCATGAGAGGTTAGGTTTTTGGTTTTATCTAGGAGAAGGGAGAGAACAGGAAATAAAAGGATAAAGATAACCGACACCCAAAATGAAAGTCAATGCATATTTTTCACAGTCCATATCTGCAGAATAGCTGAGATGCATTTATTGTAAAAATTTGTTATCAGGGTGATGGGACAATAACACTTTCATGTTAAGGCCCATTTACAGACATATAAAGCTGTTCTGATAAAAAGAAGGAGGAAAAACAGCACAAGAGCATTTTCTTTCCATGTAACTTAAATCTCCTGAGCTCACTTGGAAAAGGATTAAGGGCTGCTGTCCAAAATATCAAATTGTAATTACCCACTGGATGCTGTGGCTACTCATAGGTGCAAACTGTAGCTGCTAAATTGTTCCAATTACAAATCAGGGCAGATGGCCAAAGGTGTCTCCCCTGTATTGCACATGAATCAGTGGGAACATTGCAGTTTCTGGGGGGGAGTCTGAGTAGAAGGAAGGCGAGGAGCATCCTGGGTTGTGTCAGTCATGCTGAGTGAGATTTCCCCTGATGTTTCGCCCAACAGGCACAGACATAAAAGACACAGCCAACCATTGTCATAAAGTGATATTAATAGGAAGAGAAACGATGGATGAAGCGGCATAATGCATTTCATTTTAAACTTGTTTTCAAATTCTTTCTGCGTCTTATAATATTTATTGCAGTTCAGTTATTCAGTAGCCACAAATATCATAGGACACAATTTGCAAATGCAGATGTGGGTTGGCAATAAATGCCATGAATTTGACAGGCTGCACAAATGCTGAGACACTCCTACATCATTCAGAGGAAGAGCTTAGCTAAAGGGTTATCAAAGGCTAACCTAGGTTATCAAAACTTCAACACAATGTATATCATATTTTAATAAAAAAAATAGAATATTTCTGTTTCCCAGTTCTGGATGTAAATGAAAAATACAGATGGAGGATGCTGATCTACCGATTTTTTTTCTGCCAGTTAAACTTCAGTAGCATGGTGGTTCAGTGGTTAGCGCTGCTAACCCACAATAAGAAGGTGGTGGGTTTGATTCCCAGGAAGGGCAGGTGGTCAATTGTCGAAAAGTGACTGGGTGACAGAAAGGAAAAGCGGATAGGAGACCAGAGAGAAGGGGTTTGCTTTCCGGTGTGGGCAGCAGAATACGTGTAGGTTAATTGGTTACGAGTAATGGACTGGGCTCACACCAGATCGGACCAGGAAAAAACAGAAAGAATCACCCACTGAGGTGACTTAATGATGGAGGAAAAAAAATATACCAGTTCATTAAATTATTTCACTATTTAATTAATTATTTCAATGTCCTGTTGTAGTGCTTTGTTAATATGTTTTTATTTATTTTTGAAGTGAAAGTAAAAGTATCCCCCCAACATAATACTCAAGTAAAGTACGGATACTCAAAAACTGCACTTAACAACAGCACTCAAGTAAACTTCGTTACTGCCCACCCCTGCTGATTGGTTAGTGATGTTACTCTCATTCTGTTGATAGGCGGACTCAGCTGACTGCTCGAATCTGATCCCAGATCAACAGGTTTGTTTTTTAATGCCATCCGGCACGGTGCCGTAGTACTTAAAGCCCTGCACTCACCTGTGCCGGAAAGTTCTCCACAGTGACGACGTCTGGAGAGATGATACTCCTTTTTTTTTTTTTTCTTTCGTTCATCAGATCATCGGTGGGGCTTTAGAGCAATTATACAGGACTTCCGCTTCCGCTAGCTAGCTAGCTACCTGTAGATAGCGAATATTACTAGGCCGCGTTGCTATAGTAGCTGGAGTGTTGTCACCGTCTCACAATATAACAAACCCGACACGTTTGCAGGAAAAGAAAAGACCGATGATATTACAATAATTTTCAAAGTAACGTACTTTTTTGCGAAGATACAGCTTACATATTACTGTCGTTACTTTATTATTGGTTGCTACGGTTACCTTTACAGTTCGCAAAGCATTCTGGGAACTTCCATTTACCTAGCGAGTAGAAGTAGTCAGCATCTGAAACGTCACTCCACGAAAAGCTGCTTATAGACCCGTCACCCCTTTTTATTCACCCCAAATGAAACGGGACACCCCACAACTCTTTCAGATGTGTAGGGATTCAGCATTTAAGAAATTGGTGTTTGCTGAGGGAGTGTGTCCGGTCTATTTGATCTACTCAGGGAGTGGAAACAGGAAACACAGACAACTCAGGAGACAGGACATCTGCCGCTGAAATGTTGTGTTGCTATCTGTGAAAGTCTGCTGCAATGCAGTATGTATTAGGAGGTGAACCTTTTTGTATTGTAAATCTTGTCTGCTCTGTCAGCTCATGCTGTGTAATTTTGGTTTTTCACTACAGAGACAATGGATGTTAGCAGACTGAAGAAAAGCTGGGGGTGCCTTCACATGGCTCTGCCGGACATTACAGATGCCTGAATCAAAGCATAAAAATAACAAAAGAGGTATGTAAATAGCGTTATTTTATGTAGACATACTATTTGGACACTGCCATCATCCTCCCTTCAGCAATGGATTTGCCACATCTCTTGTTTACCAATCCTCCCATAGTCACACATGATTGTTTTCAATAGCTTATTATTCAGGGAATGATTTGGTTTGGATTTTTCTCAATCGAGATGTTTATATGTTTAAATAGATTTATTTGGTCACATTTTACAACATTGGTTGTCACTAAACATTTTACAAATGCACAGATCATTATAAAGAATACTAAATATTTATAAAAAAAACCAAAACAAAACAGTTTTCTTTTAATCCAAGCTATTTATACAGCTCTCTAGATATAGGTATTCAGAGTAAGTGAGAACCAAGTTGGATGAAACCGACTACATCACATGCTGGTTCATTCAGATAACAGTTACCAGCCTTGCAAATTATTGCTATTCACTGCATTGTCTTTTTTATGAAATTTTCCAGTCTATTTAAGGGACTTTCTGAAAGTAATAACAGTGGGGAAGGGGCTGCTTGATTTAGTTTACTTAAAAAAAAGTAATCAAAGAGAGGGTAAGTAATATTTCAGCCCTATTTGACTCAACAAATATTCTTCCTAATTTCTTGAAACAAAGCCCTACAAACATTATTTTAGCAAACCTGCTCAAACTCGTTCTTTTTTTAAACAATACATTTTGACATTAAAGCATGAAAATGGTGGTAATGGTGGGGGAAATAAAAGACTAACTACCCTAAAAAAACAAAAACAACAACAGTGTTAACCACTACGCCACCGTGCTGCTTGGGTCACCACAAACATTTACATTAAATCACCAATTAACCTAGACATGTTAATTCCATTGGGAATCGAACCACACCCTTCAAGTCACCACATCTATTTATTTATTTATTTATTTGTTCATTCATTCAATTATTCATTCATAGGTGGGGGGGCGAGCATGATTAGTGACCCCCTCAGAGCATTTTCCCAACAGATTTTTTATTTAAAATTTTATTCCGGAAAGAAAAACCAATATGAAATTTCTGTTTCCATGTCATTCTGTGTTTATAATGAATTCAATTTTTAATGTCTACTTCTGTGATTCCGTCTGCGATTCTCTGATTGCGGATTTTATAGGGTCCTATTTAGAAGACCGAGCTTGACATGAGCTTCAAAGTGTGCAAGTATTGCAAAATAAGGATTAGGAATCCATGTTTAACTGCATTATTTTTATTTTTTTTTTAGTAAAGAGACACTGTATTTTTGTTACTTAAGCAATATGTGATATTGCTTTTATGCAATATTTGCAACAATTCCATCTAAGCACAGATTCATTTTTAAAACTTAATAAATGTGGAAAAGACACTTAATTGGTCATTCTGTCTTGCAAAGCAGACTGGAGTAGATCATGAGGATCATTTTCACACCTATAGATTGAAGCAGAAATCATTATGAATCAAATAGTTTTGAATCGTAGCCCCAAAAAATCGGAATCAAATTTAATCGTGAGGTAGTCTAAGATTCCCACCATTAGTAATTAACCAAGATTTTAAAAGCTATGAGAAGTTTCCTTCTTATTTCTTTGTCTCCTCAGCAAACACTCTTTATCTGCTGTGCTACAGTCCTGGTAATAGAACAAATAAAGTTGCAAACGATGTTGTAGATAACAGTTGAGATGAATGATTCCATGATTGCAAAATGTCTTTGCTGAGCATGTTATACACCCTGAGGGAAGCAGTTTAGTACTCTATGTCCTTTACTGCATTCTGTTCACATGGATTCTCTATTCAACATGAGCATTGCATCTCCCGGGAAGCTGGAGTCTGAGAGCAGACCAATGCACTGCATTCTGGGATCTAAATTATATTTGGGCTTTATTTCATGGCATGTTAGAATTCAGCTGGTAAGACCTAAATGGTGACACAGCTAAAGCTAGAGCTCTGTAAATGTCACTGTCATCCTGGGTCGAAATCATATTCGTATTTTTCCAATTTGAACTTTGTGCCGAATCCACAGTGTACCCGGCATGCATGCCTCTCTGAATTGAAGATGGAAATAAATAACACAAACCAAAGGTATCAAAAGTCTTTAAGGGATTATGGACTTAGCTGAAATGACATCTGTATGCTGCACTGAGTGACACTCCAATTTAAATTCAACTTAAAGCCATAAAATCATCTTCGGCAACTTGTGCCACATTTTCTGACAGGTTTCTGTCAAAACCAACAATCTAAAGATTATTGTGGTGATATGTGAGATGAGATTTCACAGATTGGTATGAGTTATGATGACTAAATTATCAAACATATCACACGATTCTACATTGATGCGTTACACTGAATTATAGCTTCAGCATTTATATTTGAATATCGAATTAAAATTGAATCTTCTTACTTATTTTAATGCTCGTTAATCTAGAGAATGATCTGTAAAGTGAACATTTAGAAAGTTATTCAAGGGTCTAACAACTTGAATACAGACAACGGCAATTAGCATGGAAGATTTTTTTGCAGGCACATATTTTCACAGTTCTGCTGATAAAAGAAAATAGTTTAGGCAATATGGCATCTTGAGCTCTGATCAGGAGTTGCTGCTATTTTTTTTTTTTTTTCTATTTCTTCCATATGCTGTCTCAAACACAGAAATCCTTTTTAGACTTCCTCAGTACCTACATGTTTTCCATTTCAAGACAAGCGCATGTAGAAATCTTCTGAATGATGACATCTGGTCAAAGGGAACAGAGAATGCCTGTCATATTACAGTTTGTGGCTTTATGATCAACTCTATTGTGATTCTGATGGCAAATGTCAGTTTAATTCAGCCAGTACCTGATGAAGGTCTTTGGGGGAATTCATGCAGAGAAACTTTATTGACAACCAATCCACCAGTGCACACGTCTTCAAAATGCCTCACATGCATTGCTCAGTAGTTTTTTTATTGAAGCTTGTTATTGTAGAATTTACCAATATGTTTGGCTGAAAAGGGCCCATTTTTCCCCAGGGAACTCCAAAATGTTCTTAATTTCTATCATACAGATATGAAAATTGTGGTTGTAAGTCTTGCAGGTAATCTCATTGGCCGATTCTCCACCGAGCTGTTGGAGAAAAGGCTCTGATGAACCACCTGACAAGCACTGAATGACAGAAAAAGTTATTAAATACCTTGTGACTATAATCAAGCATTTAGTCACGAAAACAACATGAATTAGAGAAGACAAAACATTTCCCCTAGAACTGCCTATTTAACACCTCAAATCCATGAATGCAGGTTTTACAGCTGCAGCCCATTAGCATTTTTGTCACTGATTCCCATGTAGGGCATTATTTAGACTTAACAAACATCCAAACCCTTTAGAGCTAGTGTGCATGCCAGGAGTTTTCTATTCCTTCTGGTGGCTTATGTTTGTCATTCACTCTTCACTGATGATGTATGTGTAGTCAACTGTGCCAACATGCCTCAAGAGAAGAATACTGTTTTAGAGGAAAAGCAAGAAATAGATTACCAAAGACTCCTGACAAGGGCAAAACATACACTGCTTTGTTTTCTAACAAAACAAGACAAAAAAAGCTCAGCTTATGGCATTTGCTTTCTCAAGATACTGCTGGAACGATTTACCTCAGTCCCCTTGGTGCTGTTGAGTTATTCTGCTGTCTGTTCACAACTGATATTCTGCCATAATTGCAATGCCTTTGCTCACTCACACCTAAGAAAAGCACATGTCACACAGCAGCACAGCAGCTGTCTCAAGTCTCTGCAGATTTGAATGAGCGCTCTTAGAACATTGTGATAAAGCTTAATCTACTGGCATCATGGCATCTCCATGGCATCATTAAAAGTAAACTAAACCTTCACTATAAAGCTGTTTTGGAATGGCAAAGTCCCAAGTGGACATCTAATACAACACCTGCAAACAATTTCAAATAATATTATGTGAGCAGGATCATGTAAAGAAGACCAGGGAACCAAAAGCATTTCACACAGTGTTAATATAAAGCAGGGAGTGTGCCATCCCGTAAGGCATTGCTCTTTGTCAGGGGATTTCACAAAGGCATCGTGGCCATGGCATTCTACCGTGCAATATTATAATGAAGGTCATGCAAGGAATCGCCCCCTGGGAAATAAAGTGTCTGCACTCAACATATTTCTTCTTCCCAGTGACTAAATGCAGTTTTTGACATTGCAGCTCACACAAGCAGTTCAGAGTTTCTTATTGAGCTTCGTCTACAGCCTGGAAGTTGTTTCTTTTTTTTCTTTTTGAATTTCATACCTTTACATTTCCCACCTTCTCTGCTACACCCCCACAACACTTTAACAAATGTTCACGAGAAGTCTCTTTAAACAGGAACAAATTGCAGTTTGATATGAAATTACAAAGCTTTGAGAAGCACTCTATAAATGAAGCAAAGTTTATTCATACTGCTAGCTATGCTTTTTATGCTGCATTTGAACAATAATTTCATGCACAAAATTAACTTTGGTTCTCCCTCAGGATAGAGGAGTATGAGATGTTCGTTTTGCTTCAGTGTTGCATACACTTGCATGCTTTTTTGAGGGTATAGAAAGCATCCATGAAGCAGTGGCAAAACTTGTTTATATAAAGTCAGATTAAGGCGAACTGATCTCTTTTAGAAAGGTCACATAAATTAACTCTGAACTAAGCATGTTCAGTTAAGTAGTGTTTTGGAAGAAAGGGAGGACTAGGGAGAAGAAATAAAGTCAGACAGGTTATCCAGAAATAAGATATGTAGCCTCCTTTAAGAAAAAAAAGAAGTAGGTATTATCTTCGAAGCACAAGTTTAACAAAAACACAATAATGACATTTGATGAACTGATTTATGTTCATTCACATAGAACCTTGCACATGTTAAGACTTGACATTCTGAAATATATTGAGTTACATATACGTTGAAGACTATAACAAATTCTTAATCTGCAGATACAATTTATATGTTTTATGTGATGACAAAATATCTCATAAAAAATAAAATACATGACTGACACAAGTATTATCTATCTCTTTTATTAGTTCAAACAAACCCAAAGACAACTAGCCTAAAGTAAATATTATGTGACAAAGAGAATAATTCTTTATTATAAATAAATATATAAATATATAAGTAAATATACTAAATATAGTAGAATTGCCTTGCTTTGCCTCAAATAAAGAACTCTGTAATTGTGGAAGTTTTGTGCATGCTGTTGGATCCAGGCTGGAGCTGACAGAGCAAAGAAAACCATTTCTAATGAGCTGTTGAAGTTGTACTTTGTGTTTGGGCGACAGCTGTTAAATGGCTTCTTTCAATGAGCAAATCAGGAACCTTGATGCAACTTTCCTCGAAATGTGGAAACATCACTGAGAGGTATAGTTGCCAAAGACCCAGCAGGACTGGTATAATTTCCATACTGTGATTCTGTCTGTACGTTGATTGGCAGGTGTTTTTATGTCTGACAGACTGCGTTTATTATTACGAGTACTCTGTATTTCCATGAAAATTGCCTCCCCATTTTTCACCAAATAAGGATAAGAGAATCCAGGGTGTCATGTTTTATGACCAGATATCCTTCTCTAAAGACATTTCGTCCAACTTGCTATACTGTAGCTATTTTGCTTTGACTAATGTGGCTCCACTCTGGTGGGATTCCTTTAGACACAGAAGAACCATTACAGAACATTCTGCTCTTCTATCACAAAAAGGTACATGCCACTCCACCCATGGCAACCTGAATCGAATTCAGCTTCCTAATGCTTGTCCTCTGAATGATCACTGGGTCTACAGCCATCTAGCTGAACTCAATCACACAACCTCAGGCTTCTTCTTGACCAGTGTGTTCCTCTAAAGAACAAGGCGATGTCAGCCCAGACTGTTTTCATCTGGGGCTCCCTGGTGGTGGAACAAGTTTCCGTTTTGAGAATCCCTCAAAGACGCTTGATGAAGCTTGATGGTTTTAATGTTGTTCCTCGCGTCAAAGTTGCTTTGGATAAAAGTATACATACATAAGATGTAAATGCATGAGTCTGTGGAATATGCAGCTGCATGCTACTTCTGTAACCTGAGACTAGAGACAGATTGCAAAAAGCAATCTGTGCTGTCTACACCAAAGGGTTTGGTGGCAACAATGAAATTTATACCACAAAGAACAAAAAACGGTGGAAACAAAAATTATTTATTCAGGTTGCACCTTCTTGTAAGGTGTGCTGAAAATAAGGAAAATACTTTGAGATAGAGCCTTTAACAAAACAAAGACTGCAGTTGTGAAGTCTTCTCTCATCTTCACCCCAATAACTCAAAAATAATTCAGTGTTCCAAAAGGTGTGATAATAACACTGCATCTGAGAGTCATTTCAGATCATGCAGTTGGGCTCAGCATTGCAGAAAAAACACTTAAAATGTTGTCAGTGGCAAAAGAACAAAACTCATCCAAATCCAAATACACAGAGACTTGTAACAGTATGCATGCACACAAACAAAGGAACTGGGATGAAGAGTCATAACTTCAGTTGAATGCCTTATATCTGTACTTTTTATGTCATTATATATGCATTTATATAAACTTTATCATTTATATAACGTGTTTATATAAGTACAAGCAGTTGGTAATGCTATAACGTATTTGATCACACAAGTTCAACACTTTCAGGAAATCCCTTTGACTAGTTCTTTCACATACAGCTCAAGATGATGACATATTTTCAGTTTTAAAAGTACATACTGACATAATTCATCAGCATTCAAAGATGCTATTCAAAATGTAGCGTACCACCCTGCCAGGAAATCTGAGTCACAAAGCCCGTATTTAATAATAGGCACCTGTAAGTTTATCTTCACTGCAGCAGCAGGATGTGCAGCATCTGAGGTTGAGCTCTGCCTGCGATAATGATGTGCTTTTGGCAAACAATGTGGCATTTCCATTACCCTTCATAAAGCATGGACTGTTCTCAGCTTGTGAACACACTGCATTTGTCATGGAAGTATGCAGTGTGATACACTGAAACCACTGTAAACAGCTCATTTATTTTAGCATATTAATTGCAGTACAGTTGCCTAGCTTGACCCAGAGCAAGGTCATTTCCGTTATTTTAACTAAAAGGGCTTTTTGACCTATGCAGGCTTCAACCACTACTGCTCAGTCCAGTCAAGACACAGTGGTCCGAGGTTTTCCCTCCATGGGGCGTGAGATCAATGTGTCATTCTAGTGTTTTGTGGCAGAATGACTCAGCAGAGTGATTGGCTGGCGGTAGCCGGAGAAAAAGCTGGCTGTACGCTGACTACTCACATCCTCAGCCAAGTGAACTGGAAGTCAAATGGCTACAATGAGTGGGATTTAGCACTATGCCACCTGGACAAGGCTCAGTGTGCAACCGCTGAGCTGCACTGTCAGAGGGCTTTAGGCTGTGATTAAGTCACCTTGAGGCCTGTACCACTGTGCATGGGAATATTTATTCGGCAGCTGTCATTTCACTGAGCGCAGTAAGTAGCTCAAACTAAAGCCAGCAGTGATGCAAAGCTTCTTAGGCGGACTCAAGTGATCATTTTGCACTTCTGTAGTTTAGGGAATGATGTTAAAGCTTAAGCAAATCCTGTCCTGTTTGCTGCTGATATAATGTATAGCTGCATGTTATATTTTACACGATGCTGTATGTAACTTGGACCTTCGGCAGTGGTGTTGTTTTGATGTGTCTCATTCATTGTTAATTGTTCTGACTCTATAAGGTGCTTTAATCACCGCCTCCTCCTTGTCTCTCGTTTTTGTAAAGCCCCCCCATTTTGCCCTTGGACTGAGCCACCCCTCCTTGATTTTTTGACTCAGCCTGCAGATTTAAGTTTGGCTCTGCTTTTGTGAGCAAACTGATGGGAAGAATCTTTTTTTTTTTTTTTTTTTTCCAGCGATACACCCCATTTGCAAAAGTTATATATTTTTTTTATTAGGTCAACTAGACTAAATGGAAAAAGGATTTCCTTCAAAGGGCTTTCATTATGCCTGTGGCAACTAAAATGACATTTATTAGAACGTTGAATGATTGGTTTTCTTTGCAACCATGTGAGAGGCTTCAAAAACTCAAGCAAAAAGCAGTTAAAATCAAAAATCACATTTCTGCACTACAGCCCACAGTGCATCTGATAAAACCATTCTCCTGCCAGATCAAACTGGCTTCTTATTTGAAACCTATACTTACATGACCAAATAACACCCTGAGTCATTAAGCACCCTGCTGCTCAGAACCAACTGAGAAATCCCACGTAAAATGAACGCTTTTATAAATCAACACGCAATCCATGGTCAAGTTGAATTATGTGGGATTTGGCTCATAGTGTTTTCAGAATTAATCTTCTAAATGTGGAGCTCATGCATTCAAGCTTTGGAGCCATGAAACTAATAAAATGTCCCTTTATCTAAGTTTGTATTGGACACACTTGTTCAAATAATGAATAGTTCACTGAAAGCATGATAACATTCTTTATGTAACATATATCATATAGGTAGAACATATTGTATTATTCCCTTTCCCCTAAAACAGTTGGGCTGAAATCCACAGCAACATGATGGAGTATGCATTATTTTATTGTGCTTCAATGAGATGCTCATCATATGTGATTTCTAATTCCCTTTGGTCCTGCCATAATAAACCCAGATGATTGTCGTGATGAGCCTAAAACAAGTTTATGTGATAAATTTGCAACAAGTTTAGACTAATGACTACATGATTCAGTTCATCCGCACAGTGTCTCAGGTTTGAATATTTAATGAGTAGTGTTGGTATTTATCGATTTATCACCTTGATCCAATTTAAATAATGCATTTTAAATGTCATTTTCTGATTTATTTTTTGCTTGGCTTTTAACTTCAGTAAGAATTCATAACACTTTCATTGGATATGCGCAGCTTTTAGCATCAAAAAGAGGCCAAGCACAGCTGATATGTGAGGCTATGTCTCCAGTCTGTCACAAGGGGCTGACATATCCTAGAAAACCTAAAATAATTTAATTGATTTATTGAGAATCTTGGGTCTTGATAAAACGAAGGCTTATGTACTTTTTAGCTGAAGCACAAGCGCCATGCCAGCCCTCTAAATGTAAAGATGACGATGATGATGATGAAGTTACAGTCAAATGCCACAAAGTGAGTATATCTCAGTTTGGCCAGCCAAGTATTGGAGTTTCCACATTTGGTTCTGACACCGTCAGTCTGATGACAAACACTCTTACCCACATGGCAGCTAACCTGAATGACCTTCAACGTTTTTTCCTGAGTGATTGTCCTACAGATAGAAACAACTGTATGATGTTTTTTTCCTGCCAGCTGCAGAGTTGCAGCTTGGAAAAAAAACCAGTTCAATTTAGAGCATGTCTAACAACATGAACAGAAAAACATGTAAATGCGATCAACTTTATTTGTGAATTTGGCAGCATTTAAATATTGTATAAAACACTTATACAATTTAAATGGAAGAAATATAAAATTTAAATATCAGCTTTTATGTTCACCATAATTTGTCAAGGTATATTCGAACGGGCATTTGGACAGCAACATTATAAATCTTTACTAAACTATTTTTTCCAATTTATGAAATAAAGAACATCTGTGAATGAGATTGGATGCATTCTGCTCAATTTTACATATACGATTCATAATCTCAGATACATTTAGCAGCAACATACAACAAAACGCCTGTATAAAAAAAGCTTGCATTGGAATTGGATTTTTTGAGCATAAATCAAAATGAAATAATGATGAGGACGATACGCCGTTGCTTTTCTCATCATTGAAAGCAGTGCAGCTCAGACTGGCTGCTGTGGAGGAATTCATTAACTTTTTGGTGTTCTATTAATAGCTGGGGCAATTATAGCATTGTTCACAGCACATTCAATTCAACATGCAAATGCTGGACTTGTGTAAGCCTACTGTGTGTTACAGATATGTGTGTGTGTGTGTGTGTGTGTGTACGTGATGTCAGAGCAACGAGGTGGTAAAATGAGATGGATTGTCGAATATAGAAGCTTTAGAGTGAGATGAGGGGAAAGAGCCACGCACTGGCAGAAAGGTCATTCCTCAGATTTAAGAGGTAAACAGCCAACATATGAGGCTCATTTCTGGTCAAGATACTTCACTGGAGAGAGTTTTAAAACTTTAGAGACATAATTTTTCACTTCGTATTTTATTTCATATTTGTAATCTTAAATTATAATTACACTATTACAATGAAATAATAGTTTTAATTGTAGTACTGAAACCTATCGTACATCATGTTTTGTTTTTTTTTTCTTTTTTCTTTTTTACAGATACATTCACGGACTAAACTTAAGTTCAAGTTTAGATAGACAAGTGTTTATCCATTTAACCCACTGACTAATGTGTTGTATTCCACTATTGTGAAGGCTTTTAGTTTTCAGTTGATTGTTGTAGCAGAGAGTCACTCAACCTAACTGCAATTTGCAGTATTTTGGATAATGTTAAGTGTTGTTTTACATTTACACATGACGAATGGGCCAATTATGATCAAGGTGAATGCCATGTATTTTGAGAACTGTCATTCTTTGCAAGTCTATAGTCAGCGAGGTACAAAACTGTGCTTCGCTCCACTAAAAAGCAACAATGTGTGGTATCATGCTAAGTTAGGACAGTCACACTAAATCATTTTATTTGTTTTCCAGTATTGCTGACAGGTCTAAGCCAGAACTTGTTTCTAAATCCCATCAGTCATCGAAGGGGGCTTCACTCACCTGCAAAACAACAACATTGTTTGGTTCCAATGTTTTGGGGCCAAAACAATGAAAATAGCAGGTTTGTGTTTCATCCCTACAGACACAAGGCAAATTAAAGGGATTTAGCCTTTAGCCCTGAGGAATACGTAAAGATCGAACATTATGACATTGATATATTTTAAGTCATAATTAATAGACCAGATCTTAGCTGTGCAGGAAGACTGAGAGAATTGAAACTAAAGAGCCTTCATCTCACTAGGTTGTGACTCCGAGAACACTGAGTGTACCTGCCCCAGGTGGTTTGAGCATGACATTTGCCAAAATTTTGACACATTGATGCACAATACAAACGGTGACATGCCTCAGTCAATGGAAGTTTTCTTATCAGCCCAGCTCACTATAACTGGATAAAAGGCCTTCCAGGTCAGTGAATCTATTTGTTTGTGGTGCCAAAGACTACACGGTTGGCAAATGTGCTCCACTGTTGAAATGTAAAACCAAACGACAGAAAAATGAATATTTGAAAACTTGCTATTTTTGTTGATTTCAAAATTTAGCCCAACATTGTAGCAAGTTATACAACTTTACCGTATATTGACAGTAAAATGCTGGAATCCTCTTCTCTCTGATTGCTTTGCAGTTTACAGTAAAACCATATACGGCATCTACTGTATACAGCAGACTAATATTCAAATGTCATCATCAGCATTTGACATCAACTATTTATTCATAAATAGTTTGTAACAGGACGGGAAGCAGTCTTCTATAAGAAAATCAAATATGCTACAGTTATGAATAATTATACTTTGAATCAGAATCATAAAATCCAACTGCTCGTAATTCAACTGTTATCCAATGACCTTGATAACTTACAACTTTATACGTTTTCCATCATGCATTGAACGCTCCCAAGCACAAAAACGTACTTCAACACCAAGTGTCTGCCCTTTGAGTACCGCTGATTTGATTTTAATCAAATAATGGCTAACATCACTTCCCGACCTCCTGTTTTATCTTATTCCAGCAGACGAACATTATTATTTATTTATTATTTTTTTTTTGTATCTTGAATTTTATTTATTTATGTTTATTCTTTGTTTTCTCTGATCGCTTCCCATCCCAGGCTCCATCCACGGACAGGTACAGGAGCTGTTCCCCGTCACCACAGCTGTCGCTATATCTCTTCATAAATAAACATGGCAGGTGGAGGGAGGGGGGCAGGAGGAGTGTGTGTGTGTGGGGGGGGGGGGGGGGGGGGGGGGGGCAGGTGTGAAATGTCAGGTCGTTAGAGCCCGTGATCTGGTCTGTGCTGTGTGTCGGTTCCAGTGGGTCGTTGCAGCTTGAAGCACGTGGACGGACGCGCGGATGACGGATCGGCGGTGATTGGCCGGAGACGCGCTCCAGCACCAGGAGCGCCGGAGCTCACTCAGCCGGTCGCCGTTCACCGATCCTCCGGTCCACCAGCCCCACCGACACCCGCCGGGCTCGGCGCGTCCATCCGCTCCTGGAAATATCCCGCACCATGGACGCTACCATTTACCAGATCATCCTCGGAGAGCTCGGGGACCTAAACTGCAGTTTGATGGATGCTTTCCAGGACACTTTTTTGGAAAACGCTTCATTGTCACTGCTGAGCACTGACGGTGAGATTTCTTTCATTTCCTACTCAATATTGAGAGGAGTTTTTGGTAAGGGGAAAACTATAATTGAAGTGCCCTCATTTCTGTATCATACTTTATTTATTTCTAAGGTTTATATTGTAATGCCACCACGGATGAGATTGGAACCTGCTGGCCACGGAGCAGCACCGGGAGGATTGTAGAGAGACCCTGCCCTGAGTACATTAATGGGGTGAAGTACAACACAACCAGTAAGACATTTGGCTGTCATTGCAAAGTTCCTCAAAATGCATTTTAAAAAAGTGTCATCTGTTTATTTAAAAGGCAGATTTCTTTATTCTGAAAAGGTAGAGTGCATGATATAGACTGATGTTGTGATATTAGAGGAAAATGAGATTTTCACTTTCACTAATTCCAGATTGTTCCTTGTATAAGCACAGGAGGCAAAGAAATGCAGTAAACAGATTTATTTACTTAACCAGCTCTTGAATTTTGGCCTTTTTTAAAGGGTGTAAGCTCTGATGATAGTGAATCTCAGTCATCACCACTACACACCCAGTGTGACTGGAGCAACTGCATCAGGATGAGTCTGTGTGTTGTTCATGCCACGATACCAACAACAACAAAAAAGTCCACCTATAAGCACTGAAACATCTGCTGCTTGCGATGTGTTAGCAGTTATTGGCTCAGTCTGTTAGTTGGTCATGAATTGATATTGTTCCCACAGATAATTAAAGACAATTCACTTCAAAGACATGCTTAACAAACACATTTCTTCACTGAAAACATTCCTAAAAAATCGGAATAAAATGCAGTCATCATCTGATGCTGCAACATCCAGGCAGGCAGGTAGGAGTTATCTGTGTTGTAATCAGGTGCAGAGTTTAGCTCATGAGGTCTCCTCTTTTTGATGATGTTTTGCTGAATCAAATTTTACCTTCCCACACCTGTCATCAAAGAGCTGGGACACCCATTGATAAAAGAGCCAGGAGCCAAAAGACATTGGCACCATCTGTAATTCCGAGTGATAATAATAACACTTTTTATGTTTTAATCTGCCGTTTTGGGAGACTGAGCAAATGGAAGCCAAACTGTATTAGGCAGCAGCTTCACTAAGAGCGCAGAAAAGTACATCACACTGACACTATTGTATTATATGCTTCAGTATTAATCTGAGTGACTGATGGAGCATTATTTTCCCAACACAATACTACTAAATAATTCCTGTAATTCAGTTTTGTGAGTTTCAGGGTGAGAAAGAGCCCAATGCAGTTATCTCTTTAACAGACTCAGGTGCAGTGTCATTGCCCACTAACCCCCTACCACACACACAAACAACAGTCTGTCTAGTCACCTTTTACTGCATTGATTCACTCATTGCTCTGCTGGTTTTAGTATCAATGGTGGGACATGGCAGCTGGTTTGATCCACTTGGTGTGAAAATCAGTTATTTTCCACAACAACATGGGTCAAAACCTTCTCTTGACGCACAAAGCCATCTTCATTTGTTGACATCCTTGTGGATCAATGTAATATTTGTGACCAGCTGGAGATTGTTTTGAGATTACATTGATCAATAATTGTGTAAAACCGATCTTGTCAACTAATGTCAGATTGGGAAAGCAATTCACTGCAGCACATGCTTCAAGGTTGAAACTTTGTGATGGGCCACTGGGTCCAGGACTGCACCACTCAACCTTTGTGACAGGCTTACAAAGATGGCTGTGCAGTCATGTGAAGCCTTTTTACATTCATGAGAGTGTAATGGCATTTTGTGGGCACAGCAGGCTTTCATATAAATGTGCCATTTACTTCTGTTCTCTCAAACCTATTGAATGCATTTAACAGATGACAGTTGTGACATTGTTGTGTAATTCCTTTAATGAATGTAAATACAAGCGTCCGTCTTTCCAGCAGCACATTCGGCAGCTCTTATTCTGTTGCCATTAACAACATTATTCAAAGTGCTGATCAACAAACCGAACTGTACAGATCACTGCTTGTTTGTCACTTATTTGTGAAGTAAGCACAGCTACGTAAATGCTGATTACATCTCAGTGTAAACATCCTATATTTATTGGATCAGGAAGAGTTTTCTTTTTATAAAAAGTGAAGCAGCTTATTAAGACTTGTTACATTTTATAGTTAAGCAGCATCTACCAGTCTTGCTTGATGTTGCTGATGACATCTGTGTTTTCAGCAAAATATACAAAACATGTGCACATTCAAGTCACAAATCCCTCTAGTGCTTGCAGTAAGTAATTACGATGGCTGTTTCAACGGCTGTTTTTTTTTTTTTTTTTTTTTTTTTTTTTTACCATTGCTGAAGGATTTCTTTAGCCATCAGTGTCAGTGATTATTACACAACATGACTTTTAATATAATGAAGATATATGAATTTGCTGTATGGGCCATGCGTTGCACGTTTCATCATGAGAAGCGTTACAGTCCATGTAAGAGAAGCATATATGAGCATGGAGTCTTCACAGGAGGAGTTTAAATGTTTATGTTTGCAATGTGAAGATGCACATTTTCAACATAAAATCTTTGTCGTTGTACAAGCAGGAAGGGAATATTAATTTATTTAGGATATTAAATCGTGCTTGGCATTTTTCGAGTAATAAGCAATTATATTTGTAAACACCCCAGTTCTCTCCTGAACGCTACTGACCTTCTATAGGGTGAAAAGACAACAGTAACTATTATAGTAGTCATTCAAATGGACTCTACAATATTAAAGAACCAGTTTGACATTTTAAAAAATACGCCAATCTAGTTTGTTTTGGCAGGAATTGGATGCGAAGGTCAGTAGGCCTCCCTTGATTCTGCTCATTAAATATGACGCCACTGCCAGGAAATGTTCAGCTCCTTAATCCAAACACCACTGCAATTGTGCAGACAGGAAACAAAATTTTCCATCTAGCACCTTTAAATCTCACAGATATCCTGTTATATTATGGTTTTTATAATTATTTCAAAATGAACTTTACAGGCAGTGTTGAAAGCAGGTAAAAGGATTATTTGTTGGCAGAAAGCAGTAAATTACTCAGCTACCCTCATCCTTCATTCCACCTTAATTTTTTCTGGGTAGTTTCACTGAAAGGCAAACCTCTCTGTTACAGGAACGTCCTGATCACTTTCACAAGCTTAACCACACACATTCACACCTGCATGCTGTCTAGTACAATCACTGCATGGGCTGTTGGCCTCTGCGCAGCCCGACTGAAGCAGCCAGGGGGGTAATTATCTTACAAGGGCACCAAAGTGGTGTTGATGAAAGCTTTTCCCCTACAAAGGTCAGACGCCCATTTCTCCAACCTTTGCCCTATTCTGTCTTTCATTGTGCCAAGATTTCTGGAAATTGGTGGCTCGGTTGTTTTGGCTATTTTCCAAATGCTCTGCCAAGTTAAGAAAACTGACTCCTCTCAGTAGTCTTACAGTTGATTGACAGACAGTGAAGAGGTATTGATCTTCTCATTTAACTTCCAGCAAGAATATGAATATACTTAAGAGTTATTTTCATCTTTTCTCTAAAAGTTGCCTCATTTCTGAGCGTCTCCAGTGGTTTGGACAATTTATTTTTGTTTCCCAGCACCTGTTCCTCTGTGGTTGGTTTTCTTCCTGGCAGATGTAGTGAATTACTTAGATTGTAATGATGACTACAGATTTCCTGTTGAATGGTTTTGTCACCGTATTGCACCATGAAGTCTTGCTTACCTTTTAGTGGATATCTGTTTCCACTGGAGCTCCCCAACGACTAATTGTCCATGACAAATGTAATGAGCATCCAGTGTATTAAATGCACAGTTAAATCTATTGGTGCAAGAGTAGTTTAGGCATGCCTTTAGAAAACCCTTAATTGCCCAAATGATTTTTAAATCACGAGAACTGCATGTTTTCAAATTAAAGTGATGTGGATCCTGAGACAATAGAGGTGATTATCTTGATACTGCTGTGTCACATTAAAATCACTAAATGCATCAGACTGAGAATAGAAGCAGACCCAAACGTCACATGAACAGGTTACACAAAGAGTCTGACATAAAGTCGATTTGGAAAATTAGTTGATGTAAAGATACAAAAGACTATTTTCCAAACTAAAATCTTTCTAACATTTTAATATTTTGGCCACATGTAGAGTCTTCCACGTGGTGCTAACGATAGAGTCTCTTCTATTTAAATCCTTGGTGCATCTCAGAGATGCACACTTAATGCATAGGCTGCATATTACAAAAGACTGATCGGATTGGTCACAGTTTTATTTGCAGAACAAGTCTGTGAGCTTTTCCCTTCTAGCAGTTGGACACTGGAAGATTTAAATGCAGTATTGTGTCTAGCTGCTCAGGTGTTCTGTTTTTAAGGCAACTGAAGTTTAATGTCAGCAAAAGGTTTCATTTCTGGTGCAAAAATCAGAGGTTTCACAGACAGAGCAGCCTTGCTCAGGTAACACTCTATAAATTCCACTACATTTCTTCAAGCATATATAAATATTAATGTCTATGGAGAGTGGCTTTGGAGGTTTATGCATTTTTAAATCTTCTGGTGTCCTTTTTTTCCTGCATTTATACAGGTCTCTGGTTTACATGAATTGCACATCAACACAGTCAGGGCAAAGTTGTTAAATGCAGTTCATTGTCTCTGTTCTTCATTGTTGTTGCTTTGTCACCCTCCTCCCCCATGTGATGTGCTTTCTCTCAGCCTCAGGCAGGACAAGATGTTCACAGCAGGATAGATGAATGATATCAACACCGAAGTGTCAGTTTTTACAAATTCGAGCCATATCTTGATGACCTGCATGCTTCCCCCCTGTTTGGAGTCCCAGATTGTTGTTGTAGCTGTAATTATTCAGTGACTTATACCCCCTTCTTTTGGTGAACTCATGTCTTTCCTGTGTGAACCCTTTCCATTGACACAGGGGACATGTCTTGTTGGCACATAATGCACCTGTCTGGCCTCCGCAAACTCGAAGTCTACATTGCTGTTTTAACAATGGAACTTTATTAATCCTGATAAGAAAATCAATAAAGTCCAAAGTATATTGGCGCTGTGATGCGTATGGGGCACACAGAGGAGAGTGGAGCTGCCACACCATCACATGCTGGAGATACCGCTTAGTGCTTTATTTCAAGTCAGAGACGAGTCCGTGCATCAGCACCTCATCTTTTAGAGGCAAACAAGCGACCGAAAAATGGCAGTGAATTAACAGATACAGTTTACTGTGATGCTTTTTATGATGCTATCTGCATTTTACTGAGGGTAACATAAATGCTTGACGTCAAGGATAAATACATCTTTCTGTAAAATTGTTCAAAAACCATTCGTGACATTGAAGGACAGTTTGGTGGTGCAGATTGTTACGAAGATTTGGAGATGTTAATGACGGATTGTATAACTGATTTAAAAAAGTTAAGGAAATGTAAACGTAATCCTTCTGTATGTCAAAGGCCTTTATGGATACTCTAATGACTCACCACTTAAATTTAATGAGAGTCTAAATGAGGGTAATACTGCTTCTCGTCTTCCTGTCAGTGAGTTGTCACATCCCCACAGAGTCCCCCTGTGGGGGAGTATAGTAATATTTCTACCTTTTTAAAAGGAGGGTGTTTTCATACTTTTATGTAAACAGTGATTCCTCAGTGATAAACAGTGATAGACATTCCTCCTCAAGATTTTGACTTATGTGCAGTTTCTCCTTCCAAGAACTCCGCATTTCCTTTTGTTTACTGAATCCGGTGGTTGTCCTCTTGTAAAGCACCTCAAACCTTTGAAACCTTTGATCCAATGCCCAGTGGAGAGGCAGGCTAAAATGTTACTTTGTCATCAAATTTAGGTCAGTGTGTGTGGCAAACATTTCACACGCATTGTCCACCATGGAGGTCAAGTCAGCACCGGCCTCCCTGCTGGCTGCACTTACCTCTGGCTCAGCATCTACACATATTACAGTGCAACACACACAGTGGACACACATTCTTAACACTTAATACACACATCCAGATGGCTACGATCGTTTAAAAAAAGCTCTGAGTGCTACAGCATTTTAATTATTAATTCTGTTTTCTCGATTCTCTCATCGTATTTTGAAGACTGAATTACCAGCTCAGTCTCCTAAAAATAATCAGGTTGTAGAGGTGACTTGGTACAGGGGGTCCCCTCCATTTCTTCCATCCCCATTCCCACAAGATTTCTTACCTCAAAACACAGAAGACGAACTGGCTTGCTTGTTAAAAAAGCCATGCATGCTCAGTACATAACACTGGTTTCTACGGTTTCAATCAGCAACATTCACATTTACTTTTCTCAACGAATGCCTTTTTGTTATCAGAAATTATTCCTTTTTGATTAATTTAAAACATGGGCTTTGACACATTGTCATATTTTTTATGCAGGTAACTAATGTTTCAACCACTCTTGAGTTTTTTAATAGCCCCTCCCACTAAATTTCATATTATGTTGAAGCTTAATATATAATTGAATTGTTGCTCTGCAGAAGCACACTGTTGTATTTGCTTGGCTATTTTCTAAAGTTTCCCCAGCCCAGGGCAGCATCTTGACAAAGTGGTTAGCGCTGTTGCCCCACAATAAGAAGGTTGCAGGTTTGGTTCCCAGCCTGGGGCCTTCTGTGTGGAGTTTGCATGTTCTCCTCGTGCCGACGTGAGTTTCCTCCCACCGTCCAAAGACATCATGTTTGGGTTAACTGGTGACTCTAAATTGGCTGTAGGTCTGAGGCCATCATATACACACATCTCACTTGCATAGTCTGCTTTAATATGATTTAATTATGCATTTTCTAGTCACGTAAGAGACACGTAAGTTAAACATGCTCCATGTTTAACTTGTTGGTTTCCCTCGAGGGCCACAGGTTTGTAGTGGATGCAGCAAATGCACTGCCAAGCATCTGAATCTGTGACCTACAGTTATATATTCTATGTGAGTATATGAGTATGAGGTAAAATATCCTCAGAGTTCCAGCACAGATGATCAGTAACCTCAAGTTATCGCCTGTTGTCTCACTTGAAGGTGTTTTTGAATCTGACCTGAATGTGAACAAGCTCCCTCAACAGGTCACCCAGCCACAAAGACGGTGGTTTGTTCTATGTCTTTCAGAAACAGCCGTCTCTTCACTCTGATGTGTGAAACCACAGGGCCAACAAAGAGCTTGTTTTTCCAGTTGTTTCACTGATCTCTTGAAGGTGCGAGGAACCCCCTTTGTGGAATACATTATAAAAAATTGATAAGTAAAAATGTTAATAGCAGGTAATTACACATTCCATGTGCCTGGAGGGGGCAAAGAGCCTGAGACTCTGCACTAACTATAGCGTTAAATCAAGTGAACAATGAACTACTGACAAGACTAAGCCCACAGACATGACAGTAGCTTGGTGAGGCGAAAGCTCAGTGATGCATTTAACCAGTCCAAGTGGAAACGAGGAAATGCAAAGCGAAAGCATCGCCACCCTATGACTTAAAAGATGACTTGTTCGAAGAAGATGATGACTTTCAAGCCACTAGTATGTAGTAGAATGATGACAGCACAATAGAGAGGTTTCAACATCTTTCTTTAGTCGGCCTCTCCTTGAAGTAGCTATTATCAGCCTTTGCTTTCATGGCCAGTTTATTCACGACCCAACTTCCTGCCTATTTCAGACAGACTTTGAAACTTGATATGAAGGTTAAACATCTGCTGTAATTGAAATACAAACAAAATACCCGAACCAACAGCTTTTTCTTGTGCAGCATGAAAAAGGCATGCAAACATGGAAGTTTTTAACTCATGTTTTTGTATAGTCTGGAATTAACATCATGGGTTCTCATACCTTCACTTTGTGTTTGATGAAATCTACTTTGTGTTTTTCTCGTTCATTTTCACCGCCCCTCCCCCGGCAAACCGTAAACAGCTAAGTGGTAGAAGATGAATGAATGAGTGAGTGAGTGACTCAATGAAGTTCGACTTGAGCGCATATAATTATTTGGTCCACGACTTTGCTTCAACAGCCTGGTGCTTAGCAATATTTCTTCAAACCTGCTGCAGCATTTCTACAGCCACATCTCTGGCTGCCTCTCTTTATTACACAAAGTATCTACAGTCAAAGTCAGTGTCTAATTATGTCACCAAAAATGTGTCAGTAACATTTCTGCACAGGCTATGAATGTGCATGACACAGAAAAAGCTTGAATGTCTGTCTCTGGAGTTATTCCTGCCCTTGGGCTGTTCCCATTTTAGAAGCCGTGAGTGCATCAAGATTTTACAGAGAACAAATGAAAAAAATAAAATAAAAAATCAGCACAGTTTGTCAACTGTATACTGGATTGAAATCATATTTGTCATGTTTAGTTTATTTACCAGTTGCTTAGTATAATTGGAGACAAAAATAATTTTTTCTAACGACAGGTCGGGTTATGCATTGATGTTTTTATTTACTAATACATTAACATTACTAATTGCTAATTACTGATGTGTCATATTCCATATTCCATTTCATAACAGCACTGAGCCTCAGAACAGTATTACAGGAAAAGTAGTAGAAAGCTGTTACCTGGTGGGATGAGTTCACATTCTTTGATGTATGTAGGATGAGTGGAACCGGGTATTCTGGGGTTTCACAATAAATCTCCGGGGGAGATATTTAAGGTAATTCATCCATTTCTTTGAGTATGTGCTGATAGCACCACATAGCCAGGAATTTGTTTTACTCTGGAGAGGATCAGCACCTCTGACAAAATGTGTAACTGAGTGACTGTGACATGGTCAGGACAGATTTTTCTTTCTTTTAAAGTGGTTTAGCTGCCACGTTGTGTTTGGTCAAATCTGGATTACTCGGGTAAACACAGGGCTTGAGAAGTGTTGCATTTTAATATGGTGCTGTGTTGACAGGGTTGTGTGATGTGATTCACAGGTCGTCTGGGTCATAAATATACGATCTCGGGAAACTGGAGGCAAGTCCGATCATTTCTCACCACACAGAGAACACAGTTTTGTTATACTGCACAGAGGGAGCACCTTCTTACAATCACTTTACATTTGATGTCATATCACATAAATCTGTCACATGTGCCTTCTGGTATGCATTTTAAGCATTGTATCATTTTCCAGGTAGATAATAAAATGGGATTCATGTGAGGCAAAAAGAAAAAAACAAAACCTTTGTATTTGCCCTTTGAAAAGGACACTATTGCATTTAAGAATAAAAGGGCAGGAACAGTCACTGGCACACAGACTGAAAAAAAAATAAGACAAAACAGACTTAGGGACAAGGATGAGATACCAGTTAAAAATAATTATAGGAACAGTCATGACAGGTAACTGCTACAAAAACGCACATGATTGTGAAAGATACTTTGATGACTTACCTATACAAACCCAAGCTCACGCAATGGTCCTCCATTCAAAGCAATGAAGACTTAATAAGTCTTCTAAAAAAATTCATTATCAATAATGCTGTGAAACATTACCCAAAATAGTGAGTGAGTCTGGATGGATGCCATTACAAGCTTAGCTCTGAGATGCCATGGAAGATGCAACTTAAAGTGGAAGACAGAAGTGATCCAGTAATTTGCCGCTTTTTCAATTGTGCTGTGAACAATTGTGATTTTGCTTTATGCCGTACACGCACTGGTCTGTGAAAGAAGTTGGAGGTTTAGTCTGTCACTTTTAGCTCTTCATCTGACAGCTCACTGTGGCTGCTCTGTCTTTTTCCTTTACTCCCTGCAACATTTTCAAGCTGCACTGCTGTCAAAAAATGCTTAAAAATGCATTACTTCAAAATAAAAGCCCAATTGTATTTCTCTAGTTTCTAAATGCATTACACATTCAGATGCCCCCAAATGAAATGTTCAATTTGCCATGAGTAGCAAGTGTGTTGCCATTGTGTTACCTCATTCAGCAACATGAAGCCACTTGAGAGATTTTTCACTTGTCCTTTTAATTTCACACATTCTTCTTCCTTGTCAAAACCTGACACCCACGTTTGCCAGGATGCAAATCATACACTGACAGTCCAGTTAGACATTCTGGCATGTTATTATTGCACCAGCTGATGCCACCTTGAGCCACCAGCTTCAAGCAGTGATGAGAAACTGGCTGGCTGACATCTTTCCGCACTTCCAGATTGTTTTCGGGGAAGCCACTTGAGACAAACATGACGTGTCCCCAAAGTTAGGAAGGAGCAATAGGGAAGTAACACCCAGTTTAACAACATGGATTAATATTTTATCCATGATGTGTATATATCTCTATGATTATTACCAGATGTTAATTTCATTTTTAATCAATAATTCCTTTGTACTGTTTTGAATTTTACCTTATTTTAGCAGTAACATATTCTAAGTGTTACACAGTCTTACATCATTACTCCCTCATCTTGCTCTTGGTATTGTGATGTTTTATTTGCAATCACCTGTCTCTTGCTTTTAAATCCTCACTTTGCCCTCTCACGAATATAACACTGCAGCTTTTCTCCTGCTGTCTCAGTAAAATATCAAACTGTAACCATCTGTAAGGTCTCTGTGCTTCATGGTATGGCCTACTTTTACTCCGTCACCAGAACAAGAAATTCAATTTCATACGGCTTGAAGGTAACGCTGCCATCAGGTGCGCGCCTCACGTGACTTACCCTGACCTTCCAACACTGACATATTAGAGCTGTTCATCTTTACAGCTAAAGACTGCCATTTCATTGACTATTTCACTGAGGATCTGAAAAAAAGTTAGTCTTTTACGATAAACTGCAGCAGCCTGTATGAAAAGGCATAGCAGTCATGCCATTACTCTGTTTGCTTGAGTCCATGCATCAGAAAGACGACCTTGTAGTACAAAAGTAACACAGAACTAAAAGAGACAGATGACAAGCTCAAACACAGAGCAATCAAACACCACTGAAAGACAGAAAAGCTTACACAACCATTAAGTGAAAAATGGTGTACTGTAATATTCTAGTGGCATCGTACCAGATCCCACGGTTGGTAGCACACCAACATTCAGCTGGAAAAAAAAAAAAAAAAAAACAGGTCAACCTGAGCAGTGCACACACACTGAGAATTTATTCTCAATTAATGACTGAATTTTAATTTCCATCCCTAATTGAAGCACCACTTAAGCATAAACAACCAATCCATGCTTAGGATGAGTTATTAAAAGTTACTTTCCCTTTTTATCTTAGCAAACAAGCTTTCAGTCTTCCAATCCTTGAACAATTGTGTGGTGTTTCTGCATGTACATATTAGCGCATTCAAGGAAAGCACGACAGAAAGTTGCCGTGGGTTGCTGGTAGAGGAGGTGGGCAGAGTAAGCAGTGAGTATGCCAGCAGTCCTTTCATCTCCTCATGCGTCTTCACACCACTGAAGTGAAAGTTGCTCACAGCATTGTCAACACCTCGTCCAATTTCCCAAATCAGAAGTTACACTGAGTCACTGAGTGGTTTTGATTTTAATTGCACGACAATAACACAACCAGAAAAAAGAAATATCTTCATTGTGCATAATGGACAGATGGTTAGACAGAAATATGCTCACCGTGCACCAGTGCCTTGAATTAGTCCTGCATCACTGGAATAGCTCAGCGTTAAACCTCACAACCTCTTTCCCTTTCTCCATCTCTGCAACATTGCTCCTTCTTTCACATGTGATATTTACCTTGAGACACTGAGAACCTTATCTGGAAAGCAACTTGAGCTGCTACAGTATTATTGTATTAGCCTAGACGACAACAAGGTGCAGCTTGTTCTTAGCAGTTCTTTTGACTTCGTCTGGAGATAATAACATTTCAGGATCATGTTTTCGTCACGAGCAGAAAACAGCACATACCTTTGAGTTGCTGGGTTGTTACTTCAGCTTTCGAGGCAGACTTAAACAGAGCAGAGAATACCTAAATGTTTTTGACTTAAATTGCCAAAGATGCTGTCATTAGAGCTTTCAACTATTTATCCTTATTTTCATTTCATTTCATTTTTCTAAATCCAATAATCTAATAATCAATAGAAATATTGTGGCTCAGGTTAATTAGGCTCAGCAGACTATGATGGATGCTGGAGTTACTGCAGTGGGAGTGGCAGTGCCTGAAAGGGGATGGATTTACAACAACTAGTATAGATTGTGTGTTATTAAGTATTCCAGACATACTGTAATGAGTTTAACCACAGCCAGATTATGTGAATTTGATAATTACAAATTTATAATTAAAGATAATGTGCGTTTATATACCAAAAACCTGTAGAAGTGTTTGATTACAATAGAGCCAACAGCCTATATCGCCCTTGGAACTGCTGAATTAATAGCAAAATAAAGCAAATTAAAATCAACACATTCTGTATATCTATACAAGAATAAAGGGAATGACCTTTTGAATAATATCTTTTTTCAAGGATGCCGTCATTAAAAAGTGGAAGCCAATATGACAAACGAAAGAGCTCTGGAAATGATCAACAACACCTTCATTGCGTCATGCCCTCACTAACGGCACAAACACAATCAGCGGCCGTGCGGACAAACCATGCGCGACACATCATCTGTACTATCGTAGTTGCCTTGGCTGCACAATAACACAGCCACTGATCAATGAAAATTTTTTTTTTTTGTTGTTGTGGGGGGGGTTTGCAAGTGACACAAACAAGCACAATGTGTGTTAGGATGAACTGAGATAAACCGTTTTACTGCATCTCAGGGGACAAACATTCCCTTTATTCAAAAGCTTCAGTGGTTTGGCTGAGTCTGATTTGCCTCTTTGTTCTGTGCCACAGTGCTCAGACTCAAATGGCTCCGAATTGGGATTTTCCCTCTAAAACATTTCACAAACCATTGCCTTGTCAAAATACACCATGCATTACCATGACTGAAATGGAAAGAACAATGAGTGAGCCTTTTTTTATTTCTTTCTTGCTGCCACAAGCAGATTTCCACGATCTAAACTGTGATATTACACATAACACACAGGGCCTTATTTGGCTTCTGCCTTTGCTGTGTGGCTGCAGGGATTTCTTAGGTGGACGGCTTCTTCGCTTCTGTTTTTAAGAATCTTTGTGTCAGGATGAGCAAATATGAACATGACAGTCTAATCCCCAAGGAGATATTTGTAGAATAAAAGTTGAGTGAATATCTCAGCCAAGGCCAAACAATCCGACTACCTTTTTATAAAAAATAAATAAATGCATAAAATTACAGAAGTGAAGCAGAAATGATGAGTTGGACTGATTATACAGTGGATACAAACATCTGGATACAGTAATCTGACATTTAGTCATCTGGAGTTGATGGATACCTGAAGGAGTCTTTGACCTAGAAAAATATAATTTGGGGGGTCGGACAACAACAACAAAAACTGTAAATCCTGTGTTGACTTTGTCATTATTGAAGAGTTTTTATACACAGACAAATCCCCACACATAATTGATATCTTGAAGCAGTGAAAAAAATGCAGTCTAAGTGATTAAATAATGGATTTTAATACTTTACAGATACATTTCTGCTCCATTTCCACCCAACTCTTTATGTATTTGTTGCTGTTAAACAGATAAACAGCCCAATGAATGTGCAGTAGGAAAAATTTCACAATTTTCACAAAGTTGCTGCAAATGTGTTTCAAAAGGTATGCAAATTAACTCTCAGGAGAAGATGCTTTGTATTTACCCCTCATAAATAAAACTGTGCCACCAAATTGGTATTCCTTCAAAGACTCAGACAGATAATGGTTCTCAACTCTGAACTGTACTCTAAGGAAATCACAAGGATGTTTCAACATTACCTACTTGGAAAACATGTTTGCTGCAACACATAGCCGGCCCTGACCCAGCGTGTGCAGTGTCAGGTGCTTATTACAAATGGGAGATTTGAACTGGCAAAGACTATCTTTCAGTAAATTCCAACAGGTGTGTTGCAATGCTAACAATATGTGCAACAATCACAGTTTTCTCAGCTCTGCTCTTTATTTTTGATCTTGCAGGGAGTGCTTACAGGGAATGCATGGAGAATGGTACGTGGGCGGTGAAGAGTAATTACTCCAATTGTGAGCCCATTTTGGAGGAGAAGGTTAGTGCAGCAGCTCAGGACCAATCCTGCTATGCTCTTCATTTTGTGCACTATTTGTTAATCATCTCAGGCAAATGCTCCTGGCAACCACATCATTACTCTAATGGCACACAGGAAAAAAAGCAATCAGATATATTGGAAAGTAACAGCAGTGTTTTGATTGCTTGAAGCTCATTAGGATGTATTTTGTTTTAAAAGAGATATTTCCAGATTGCTTAGCAAATGCATAAGTGTAGATCTTCCTTTGAGCAAAGCCTGACTGCTTAGTGTCTAAGGAATAAAATGTTGCATGTGATGAGTTTTGGCCTGATTTCCTCATATTATGTCTCCTGATTATGTATATTTCTGGGTCTTGCTCTATTTTCTCAGATAATTTTGAGCCACGACATCTGTAGTTTATTAACGTTTTCTTTCTCCCAGCACACCGTAGCCTAGACAGTAACACAGATATAATCTGTTTGGGGTTGTTTTTTTTTTTGTTTCATGTATTCATCTGTTCCTAACCTTACTTATGTCCGTCCTAAAAAAAAGTAAACCACATGTTGTCATTCCAGAGAAAATATCCAATGCATTATAAAATAGCACTGATCATCAACTACCTAGGCCACTGTATCTCTGTGGGAGCGCTAGTCGTGGCCTTCATTCTCTTCTTGTGCTTAAGGCAAGTACAGAAATAGTGCTTATCTAAATGTGTCCTGCATGCCTGATACCTCATGGAAGACAATCATGGAAATTCATGTAATAGTCTTGAAGTGCTTATCATTAATTCGCTTATGTCAAATGACTACATGCCAGCTCGCTGGCTCTCAGGCTAAGAATGGCATAATGTGTACTTCATAACATATTTTCATTGAGTCAGCCTTACCTTTTCTCAAACACTCCTTTAACACACACATAACACACACACACACACACAGAAACACTCAGCCATGTCTATGATGTCAAAACACTGCAAAACACCAATCAACCTCAGCTCTGCTGTGCACTGTGGTTTGGCCACTGAATGCAAATAGTCAGTTATGTCATTTAATGACAAAATTAATAAATAATGTGTTCCAGCAATTAAATCTTTTCTTCCTTTTTTTTAATTTCATGCAACATTACTTTGTGTTTCAGCTTTGACATTTTTTTTTTGAGAGAATATAAAATTGTCTGATAAAAATATTTTGACCATCATCTGAACCCAAACTCTCTATTAAAAGCCAGACGAGTTAAATTATCTAACGTCTAAATAACTCTTTAGGTCCAAGCAATGCTCCATATCTACAATATTTAATAGTGAGGCTCCTTAAAACTTGCATTTGCAAGACATCCCTTTTTCTAAAAGTCATAGAATCAAATGTGAACACATAAACACATAGTGATCCACATTCAGCGTGAATTAGACCAAATGACTTTTATTTGAATGTTTGCATGAGGCTCTACCTGCCTGCTAAAGAATAATGATCAAACATCTCTTCCTTTTCCACTTGTTCAGAAGCATACGATGTCTTCGAAATATCATCCACTGGAACTTAATCACCACCTTCATACTGAGGAATGTCATGTGGTTTTTGCTTCAACTAATCGACCACAATATTCATGAGAGCAATGAGGTAAAAACATTGTTACATTATGGAGTTTTACTTGTTGTTACTTCAAGTCAGAGGACAGAAAGCGAGTCTTAATAAGTCAGGTAGTCTAAAATGTGAATTACTGTACTTAATACCAAGAAAAATGTGTGTAATAAGTCAGTGCCTTGTCTTTTCTTCCTCTTTTTCAGCCTTGGTGCCGATTAATCACAACAATATACAACTACTTTGTGGTGACAAACTTTTTTTGGATGTTTGTGGAAGGATGTTACCTTCACACAGCCATCGTAATGACCTATTCAACTGATAAACTCAGAAAGTGGGTCTTCCTTTTCATCGGATGGTGTGAGTATGTAAATTCTGACAGTACATTAGCCACGCTACAGTCAACAGTTCTGTACAGTATACAGAACGCTGAAAATACTACTGTATACTCCTTTTTACGGATGGAAATGTATAGTCAGTTTTCCAGCTTAAGCCTTATTTTATTTTATTTTATAGATTTTGATTCTAACTGCAAAGATTGGCATGAATGGCATGATGTTCGTTCATAAAATAAATGAATTATTCTTTATCAAGAAAAACAGGATGCTCTGAGGCTTTTGATCATTTTATCACAACCTTTATTTTGATACCATTGTTGTAAAAAACATATTTAGAATATTTTTAGCAAAATTCTGAGCTGTGCCAAATTTTGTGAGAATTTGGCACAGCTTCTTTCACTGTGAACTATGTAGAGAAATAGCAAGACAACAGTTTAATGTGACATTTTTCTGCAGTTCAGAGGGAACGTTTGCTTGAATGAAAGCAGTTAAGTGAAGGCTGGTCGGGAGATAAAGTGGGGGTAGACCCTTAAGTGCTTCAAGCTCGAGATTAAGCTCTGATTTCAGATGAGAACAGAGCAGCAGTGAAGTGTGGCGAATGGAATTTTTTGTGCTTCACTTCCAGTGATAGAAAGAGTTTTGAACATGCAGCAGATTCCCTTTCATGACCACATGAATTACTTATGCTCACCTTGACTTCAACTATTAGAGGAAGCCTACTGTAAGCTGGACAGAGACAAAACCAGTGCTGGGAAGAAAAATACACATGGACACACGTTTCATTGTTTCCCTGAGATAGTATGACATTTCAATGCTGTCTTTTTGTGGAAGAGACATTGTGTTTTCATGTAGGAATAAAACACGTGGCTGTACTGTATGTAGGCCAGGCTGCAATGACTCAGACTTTTATGAACATCAAAGACTAAAAATAAATAAGTAAGAGGTAGCAGGAATAGGAGATTGGATGTTATTGGCAATGACAATTGGAAGAAATGATTGGAAAGCTCAAATTGACCATGAAGAGAATTTACAATCTGGTGCTAAAGATGTAAAATTTAAATATTAACCCTGCAAATGTGTTACTGTTTCAGATCAACACTGACCTGTGTTTGAATTATTTATTATTTCGATTATTTCATTTTATATGTTATGATGAGCATCATAACATCTGTTAGGTTTTGGGTCCTACCTTCCTTTGCAAAAATCTGTATTTATTAACATGAATAATTCTCAAAATAGCCTCATGTGCTCTAATACACTCTCACCCAAAAAAAAACAAAAATACACTTAATCTCCCTGATGAAACCTCATAAAATTGCCCAGTGGCTGACCTACATTTGAGACAGTTGCCCCCATGGACACACTGTCTCTTTATGAGCCCTATATACTCCACTGTTTTAATCTCAGTCTATAAAGCCAATCATCCAATTATGTAAAAAGCTTTTTTTTTTTTTTTTTCATGAGAGGAGACCAGCAGTCAATCCACAGATGCATGTAGGGCCATTATGTCTCCTCTTCTCCTGTGTGATGGCAGCAGCTGTGCCTCCTCATCTGTCATATGACTGAAACCACCGTAGGGTTTAATGCTGTTAGTGTCTCTGGCTCTTTAGCCCGTTCGAAAGTGGAACGTGGAAATATCTTCCCTCTTTTTTTCTCCCGGGTGTTTACTTTGTCTCACAGTTTTGTTCTGTTTGACCAAGCAGCACTCATATACTGTGTGATTTTCATCTAGAAGTAGTTACTGTACTGTCACTAAATGTGTCTCACTGTGAGCTACCTCGTTATTTAATACAATATTACTTACCCCTTACTGTCAGAACTCAAGTTAAGAGCAAGAATGAATCCATTTAAAATCAGGTTACCTTCATTAAGACTCAGCACCTGTTTAGGGAGCTGGCAACAGGTGAAATGTTCCCAAACGTACCCAGATGAAATGTGGGGGAAAAGGGTTCAGTAGCATTGAAAAAAGCAAGCATGAAATGTTTTATTATTCTTAGTAACAGCTTATCTAATTCATATTTTACAGGTATTCCATTCCCTATAATCATAGCCTGGGCCATTGGAAAGTTGTATTATGAGAATGAACAGTAAGTACCCAGATCAATTGTCATAGTATAATATTTTCTTGAATTAAATGTTACTGATTCTCTCCCTTTCCTTTGTGAACAGATGCTGGTTTGGCAAAGAACCAGGAAAATATATGGACTACATTTACCAGGGACCAGTTATTCTCGTCCTTCTGGTAAGCAACAACACAAACAGCTAGTGCTGATTATTTTGAAATGCTTTTTTCTAAGAACCATTAATTCATATATAACAGTCTCCTAACTCAACATTCATTGCTGATGTCTGCTTGAAGATGCGTAATGATAAAAAAAAAAAAAAAATCTGCCACGGGAAGGAAATGACTTTATGTAATGAAAGATATTGTCATCTATCGACCAGCTCTAATTCAAATTTTTTGGTTTGTCTGTTTTTTGAAGATAAACTTTGTGTTCCTCTTCAATATTGTACGGATTCTTATGACCAAACTAAGAGCTTCAACCACATCTGAAACAATTCAGTACAGGTGAGCTGACGTTCTCTCTGCTTGCTTTAGAGGACAGCAGATCCTAACCACTTTATTAGATTACATCTGTTAAAGCTCTTATTCACACAAATATCTAATTAGCCAGTTGCTTGGCAGCAGCTCAGTGTATTTAGGCAGGTACACATTTCAGAAGCTGCTGAACTATTTGGATTTTCATGCACAGCCATCATAAATGATCCGATAAAAAAATAAAGGAGAAGATTGGGCACATGCGTGCAGTCGGGCATGTGCGTGATACTATCAGGTCAATATGGACCAAAGTCTCTGAAGAACGTTTTTAGCAGCTTGTTGAATCTATGGCACGATTAACCCAGCAGTTCTGAGGCAAAAGGCTTGCCCACCTTGGTACTAGCAGGGAGTACCTAATAAAGTGGCTGCTGAGTGCACAGAAAAGTAGCCAGCAGACTGATTTGAACACACATTCATTCAAATCCTTGAACCTCATCCCTGAATATTTTCTCGCTAAGAGGATATTTCATGGCTTATGTTAATGGAAATAAAACCAAATTATTTACAGGCACCGAAAAAGTGGAGATCCATTATAATTACTGTGCTTTATTCTGCGCTTTCAGTTTAAGAGTTGAAGCTAACTACAGTTACTGACAATGAATGAAAACCAATAAATCACATTGGTGCCCTAACACCAAACGCTTTGTTTTCAAACTGATACTTCAAAGAAGTAAAGTTAATGAGTACTCTCTTTAACTGGCAAAAGCAGGTCTTGACAAACAAATTGGTCTGAAAGAAGAAGAAAGTCACAGTACTTGCATGCAGTACTTCCATTTTATTTAGTCCCACAAGGCTTTGTCTTCAGATGCGTATAAAATGTATCTGACAGGGCTTGATGTGTGTTTGTTGTGCGCTGTGAATTTTTTGTTGTCACAGTCTCCATCTGACCACTGAGATTGGAAGTTTCTCTCCTTGTGTATATGTCTCCCTCAAGGATTACAGTGTTTTAGTTCAGAGAGCTTTATGTCAGGCTTTTCAGGTTCGAGCTAGGTTTATGATTGTTGCTTGACAGACATCCTGGTGTGATGTGCAGACTGGACAACAGTGTATCAGGCCGAAATTGTTGATCTCAAAGAAAGACAAAAAGATTGTTTTATTCGGTTTGTACGTTCAGAATAAACAATTGAGTGAATTTAAGCAGGAGAAATTAGATTTTCTCTCATTTTTGACAATTTAAAGTTTTCTTAATAATAGCTTACAACTGAATTGCAAAGCATTAGTAAATTAATTAACTTTTAATAAAGCCATCAGTAACTGTGCATCCTATAAACCCTTTATGTAGTGTCTCGATAGAGAGAGGAAGCCATCTTACAAAACAGACATTATAATATGCTTAAGTGTGATGAAGTATTGCACATTTTTACACATTTTCCTTCTTTTTATATAAATGGTGTCCTTTGTCTTCACAGAAAAGCTGTGAAAGCGACACTGGTCTTGCTACCTCTGCTGGGTATCACGTATATGCTCTTCTTTGTAAATCCAGGAGAGGATGACATCTCACAAATTGTGTTCATCTATTTTAACTCCTTTTTACAGTCTTTTCAGGTGAGCATAATGGCAATGATAAGCTATGGCCCACACATACTGCCTGAGAAGTAAATAATCCTGATGAATATGAAATCCTCCTGATTACATATCAATTTCGATCTATGGTTATTTTTTTATTTCTTCTTTCAGGCTGTCATTTCAGCTTATGAACCTACTTATGGGAAAATAATTAGAAGTAGCATCCTGCTTATACTTACACACAATGTGGCCCTCCAGCCTCATCTAGTGTTCTCAACTGCCAGGTTTAACAAGACCACATGGGCATGATTTCTGCTCTTCTGTCTGTCTTTATCTTATCTTTCTATCCGCTGTGTTTTCTTTTTTCTTTTTTTTTTTTTTGAGAAGGAGGACAGAGATAAAAAGGCTTTCAAGCTGTATCTTTATTTATATTTCCTTTGATGAGATTTGCTCCCTAAATTCAATGCATGATTTCGTACCCTTTTTTCATTTCATGACATGAGCATGTGAATTCTCTCATGGCTAATTCAGGTGTCATTTACAGAATATTGCTGCATTTTCTATGTCTAACTGTGATGTGTCTAATTCTGCAGGGGTTCTTTGTGTCAGTGTTTTACTGCTTTCTCAATGGAGAGGTGAGTCAATTAGTTTTGCAGAAATTATATATATTTATCTACATGTAGGAATTTTATTCATTTGTGAAATGGGTTTCTTGATCTATGCCTTCAATTAGATTCCAAACCTGATTAGTTTAGTTCTGGTTTTTTTTTCTTACTGCATTATTACTATTTTTTTAAAGTTCAAACAGGGGTAAGATAGTTTATTAGGCAGTTTTCAGAGCAGAGCTATAGAGACAGAGAAATCACCATAAAACGTTTCTGCACCATCAGTTATTTTGTTATAATTGGGTTAAAGTCCCAAAGTGTAACTGAGATCTTTTCCTAATATAATGAAACCAAAAACAAATTGCTGAATAAGTTAACATGTTGCTGAGTATCCAGCCCTTGAAAGTTGTTAATGGCCTCATAAGAAGTGCACATATGACATCAATAGTGAGAAACAAAAGACCATCTTGCAGTTTTCTCCCACCAACCGCCAATAATTGAAATCTGTGGATAGAGAGGAAGCTAACTTGAGAAATATTTGCTTTTTAATTGACTAAAATGAAAACAAAACAGAACCACAACCTGTTTGTGATAAAACCAGGTTAGCTGTGTCAGCTGGCTCTAAATTTCTTCTTAATTTGCTTTTATAACAAACACTATGGAATAGCTCACATTTATTTAAAAAAAAAAAGAAGAAGAAGAAGATCAGTACCTTTGAAGTTCACAATTTATCGTAATATATTTATAGTATGTTGGTTTCATATTCATCGGATAACCATGACAGTTGAATTAACTGTTTCCCAAAACGGAAACCTCCACCTTCGCAAAAAAAAATTCAAGAATAAAGTTGGAAGTTAGAGTATATCCTCTTCTCTGCATTGACGAAATAGTGATGATAACCCCAATTACACTTTTAATCCCAAACATTTAAGGTACGTTCTGCAGTAAGGAAGCGGTGGCATCGTTGGCAAGACAACCATGCACTCAGAGTACGAGTGGCGCGAGCCATGTCCATCCCCACATCTCCAACCAGAATCAGCTTCCACAGCATCAAACAGACCACAGCAGTGTGACCAGGGTAACACTTCCTGTGAGCTCTACCACAGCATCAGACTGAAGAGACTCGCTCTTCTTATACCAGTACAGATGATGAAGTGATTCACTGAGAGAACAGATTCCTCTGACGAGGTCACATGTCCATCATGACTGAATATCCAATCCATTTATATTTTCTGGATAGACAAATAAATAGCACCTAAAATTACATCACAACTGCACATTAGGGTTAGGGTTAGGCGTTTAGGTCAAAACCCATAGCACTGGCTTAGGGTTAGGGTTAAGGGTTTAGTTTAAAATCCGAAGCACTGTCCTTACTGTCCTGATGCAGAGGTGGAATAGTGATGATGATGATAAAACATCAAAACTGCATATTAAGGTTGGGGTTAGGAGTTTAGGTCAAAATCCATGGCGCTGTTTTAGGGTTAGGGTTAAGGGGTTCATTTAAAATCCATGGCGCTGTCTAGGGTTAGGGTTATGGGGTTAGGGTTAGGGTTAGGCATCCCTAACCCGTAAAATGGACACACATGATTATTGGATTTATGCCCCTACATGAGGTGTGACAATTTGCGGTTTCTATAGACTATTTTATTAAAAGACAAGAAAAGAAAAAAATAAAAGACATCACCACCAAACCAGTCCATCACAGCAAGTCCGAAACAATTCTCTTTGCTCAGCGTTGGTTTGTGAAAAAATCTGCAGTCTTTGAAGAATGATTTTTCATTTCCTCAAAGGCGCATGGCCCCATTATGACTTTAAAGGAATGTTTGCAGTTTAATTGACTAAACTGATGAACAATGGTGCCAAAACAGCCATTTAAATTAAGCACGATGAACTTCAAAATGCAAAAAAGCTTTTTGAGTTAATTAGTGCTTGGAATATTCACCTGAATTAAATATAAAAAGAAACTGCAACAAGCAAAAGGCATGAGAGTTTAAAACAAAGGAAAAAAAAAGAAGACTAAGTCACAGCTCTCGGTAGTGAAAAGGGATTCAGAGTAATTTATAAATTCATTCGTTTCAGAACACAGTCTGAACATATGTACATTTCTGTGCTGCGTGTTTTACTCATACAAGCCATTTTAATGAAGCCATTATAATGTCTCATTGAAGGATTCTTCTCTTTGAAGTCTGCGTTGTTTTATATCATATTGAAATTTTATTCTCGTACTGTACTATTTTAAACATTGTTGAAATACTTGTTCAGAAGCTAAACTTCCTAACTTCCTCTCTAAACGTTGTGTTCCAGCTAGCCGTTCCCACCATTGTTTATTTCCCCTTTTTATTTTTGTCTTTCTCAAAAAAGGAGGGGGTCAACATAAATCATTTTTCATGGGTTTTTTGTGCTTGAAGATCACATGAAGTTGTGAAAGCGACTTAGAGTAATTTATATAATACATATATGTGTGTTGGACTCCGTACATGGGTTGCACGCACAGTGAAATCAGATTAAATTCTTTGGGCCTGATAAAGTCCTTGGGGCTATCTTGTAATCTGTATCACATGTAAGCTGCTGGGGAAAGACGGGAGAGCCCGATTAAGTGAGGACCGATCGTATCAGTAACCACTCGGCCTGGACGGATCAGCAAACCGTCTCACTGTAAGGCCAACTCCTACATCTGTTCAAGCTGCTCGTGCAGTAACACTGAGAGCACATTCTACTTTTTGTCTGTCCGAGGGTGTCATTAAGAGTGTTCAAAGGATTTTTTTTAGACATTCTTGGAAATATTGTCCAGTTTTTGCAGTCTTCATGCTCACCTAAGCTAACTGGATGCGATGGAGAAATGATTTTCTCATGTAATGCCAGATGAAAATAAAATTTTATTCTTTTATTTAAGTTTGTATGTACTTATTATTGTTAATTTATTGTTTATCTTCATAATTTATTTGATACAAAACTAAAATAAAATAGAGCTACATTTATTTGGTCTTTGAATTTGAATAAGTAATAGTTTCTGGGTGATCTTTATTCAAATATACCTGAGGGTCTTCTATAGGACATGAAATATCACCTTTAAAAAACAATCTACCTTTTAAATTTGAATTTTACAAACTTTTCTTACATCAGTGGTGACACTTTTCGAAGATGTGCTGCTAAAGGGGACTGATATGTGTTTTTTCAGATAGTCATCCAAAGTGATTTTTAATGTACTGAATCTTCATTTCTTGTTCCAACAGCATAGAAGATTTTTGTATCATTTGTACATATGTGGACAGGTAGAATAAATATATAAAATAATTTATTCAAGTTCACCAAAGAGACAAACCATGTTTACCAACATGGAGAATTTTTATTGTCTGCATATTTCTATTGTTACCACAGCACTTTGTAAACAAAAACTTGTTGCCATGATTTTCTACACCATTTATTATACATGAGTAAATGTATTCAATACAGTGTGATGTCAGATTTGCTAACTTATAACTGTACATTTGGACCTATGGATTTTATGGAAAGTTCTTTGCTGAGCCACCTATGTTGCCTTACGAACAATTTTTTTTTTTTTTTTGGTGAAAAGGAAGCTAATGTCTCTGTAAATGATGTATCATTGTGTTTCTGATATACATTTGTACATTCACATGTGAAAGGAAAACCTGAAATTAAAATTCTACTCTCATTTTTGCTCTTCGGTTTTTCCACGTTAAAGGTCTCACACCCTCGGGGGAAGCCTGTAAACAACGGTGATCAGTGTGTGAGTGTGTGTGTGTCAGTATGTGACGCACGTGCGATGTCCATTCACTTACACTGAGCTATTTGACAGCATGAACATTAGCCACAGATTGCACTAATAAGATCTGGTTAGCCGATTCATTTGCTGTTAATCTGTCCCACAGTTTAAAATATACACAGCGGTCTTAAAATGACTCAATGAAGTAATTATTCTCATGACGGAGCAGACCGCTGCATCCTCTCAGGCGCTGTGCGGGTGAAATTGTTTTGTAAATACAGTTTTTAGTGATACAAGAGCAGATGCCCTTAGAGAGTGCCTGTTATGTAATAGGAATGTGGGAACGGGGCCCTATAGCTGAGGCAGAGCTGAAGTGAAGTGGAGCAGAAAGTGCTGCCTGTGCCCAGAACCCTCAGGACTCGGGGATCCTCCACTTCCACATCCCCAAACAATCAGCTGGGACTGTGATGCGGCCTAATAAAGGCACGTAGTGACAGTTAATGCCTTTTATGGCTGACAACAATGTGAAAGGAAGACAGCAAATGAAACATTCTCCAGTATACAGCAACACATCTGCATTTCATTGTGGACTGTTAAGCCCTGAAGTGCATTACCTCAGTTAAAAATAAATGACTGACATCTTGACAGCCTGACGCTACCGCCACAGTCCTAATAACATTACAACAACAGTACTTTTCATTTATATTTTTATATTATATTTATATTTGTTTCCTAACATTTAACTCCACAAGGGGTACTAAGTGTTATTGTTTCCTTTGGTTTGTTAATGTGATTCTGCAAAAAGTTATTGCAATGTCATCTAAAGTTCTTCAAAAGAAAATCTAAAAGTAATGAAATAAAATGAATTGAAAAATGCAGAAAACAAACAGATGTGGAGTTTGAAACCTTCCACGCAGATAGCATCTCCCCCATCTCCCCCTAGATTATAAGTTGTAACAACATCAGTATAATTTCTAGGTTGAGTATACTAATTATATCCTGATTATTTTTCTTATTTGCTTTCATAACGTTCATCAGGTTCAGATTCTGATTCAGTCCTTATTGTACGTCGAGGGGAAATCTGAGACGCAGTTGAGGAAAAATTCTTTCATTCTTGGAGTAGATCACGACATTCAACATGTAAAATGGTTTCCATTGGCTACATGAAAGCACCAACCTCTTAGCAATGTATCATTAACTCATGGAAAACGTCAGTAAATGATACTCTTAAAGGATTCATGGTGCGTTGCATTCGTGCTTATTCTATGTCAGTAACACTGAACACTGGTTGAAAATCTGAGGATCCAGTATGGCCCAATGTGTTGCAAAGCTAAGGCTAAATAAAGAACCTTTTAAATTAATCACGCTAAATCAAGGTATGTAAAATGAGAATATTTTATCATAGCATTATATTTCCCCAAAGGTTCATCCTTTGGGGAACTTAAATGGGATTTAATAGCACTTTACCTGGAATTACCACATAAATGAAACACTCTCATTATGATACAGCTGGTTTGCTGAATTGCTTAATCAACATATGCCGTGCACTGGGGGGGGGGGGGGGGCAGCATAAATCATGGTGCACAAATAATGGCTAAATATATAGCCAGACTGTCTGAAAGTGGAGAGCTGACTCTGATGAAGGCCAGCAGAGATGAAGGTTATGTTAAATTTAAAATGCAATGGATGGATTCATTTAGAAGGTCGTGCTCAAGCTGTTGGGTCACTAATTACAAACTGAGCTGCAAAATGTCTATTGATTCTGTATAAAAACATGCATTAGAGAGATTGATTGAATAGAATGCGCCTCACCGCAGGCTGCTCGTCGAAGCAAGTTCATTCACATGTCAAATAAAATAAGAAAAAGTGAAATAGGATAATCATCTTTAGCACCTATCAGAACACTGGTTTTTACCCTCAGAATTGCCATCTCAGTCCACATTTCACTGATATTTGTGGGTGTTGTTGGTAAGCTAGCCGGCGAGCTTAGCAATAAAGCTGATGTGACTAAATCAGCCAACTGTTGGCAACTTGGCAGTTCACAGTAATGAGCAAACACAATATGGAAACATTCAACCGGTCTTAATACAACCAGCAATTTTAGTTGTGTGAAAAGGTTGTGTTTCAACTCAAATTCAAATTCAAAAGACATAAGATATTCCAACAGAAATAATGCTGACGATGCACTTTGCATATTGAGAAAAAAGAAGAAAGAAAGAAGAAACAAAAAACAAACAGATTTTAATTTGACCTTGATTTGAAGTGGTGAAAGATGCAGATTGATCACTGATGTGACCGTAACCACAGATCAAATGGGAATATTTATTTAAACGTGTGATTTGAGCTCTGTTATGGGCTGTGAAATGTGAATAACAGATGCTTGATCACATTTACACGTTGAGAAAAATGTATTGGCTCCCTGAATCTGTGCTGAAGGCACCACAACCAAAATTCTGAGATTATTCAGTTGTCCTGCAATGAATGTTCTCTTTTGAATTTTTTATGACGGTGTTTACTGAGCGATAGCGCTCTCTACTGGTCAAAGACATGAAACACGACTATCCAACACAGATGATGAGATCCAGTGATTGGAACTGGATATTACATCATGTTTTTATTTCTCTTTGTCATAACTGAGTTGGGTTTTGTCGCTTCATTTCCTCCCTATTTTCTTCATTGTAATGACTTATGGTGTAAGAAAATAAAAAACATGGAAAAACATTACATGTGAAGCACAAAAATTAGAATCCAGAGAATCAAAATGAGTTCATTTATTTACCACGATCAACAGTATGAACAGGGGCATTGTGCATCAACACAAGTGGTCTTAGAAAAACAAGGTGAAATACTGACGGTCACATATTCCGTTGAGGAGGATGGAAATGAGAAATATACAAGATGGGATTCACAGGAACATGCAGATCTTCTGTCGTCAAAGGGCCAGGGTGGTGATTTTCCAGTGATGTGAAGACACAAACTCATATTGATTTCATAAGGTGAAATGTTGCAGCACCACAATGACGTACACATGCAGCCTTTTTAAGATGCCATAATATGTTTAACAAAAGCTTCGTAGTTTATGCACCCGTTAGCATCTTCTTGGTTTTGCATGAGCTGCTCCACCTCGTCCTCCCTCATCTTCTCACCTGCAGTCCGCAAGAAGTAAAATATCAGCTCAGCTCATTCCCAAGGCAGCAGCTTTTTTAGGAATAACCGTTTGTAGCAAAACTGCTCGCTTACCGAGTGTTGCCAGAACGTGCCTGAGTTCAGCTCCCATGACCGTCCCATTCCCCTCTTTGTCAAACACCCTCAGACCCTCCACGAAGTCCTCAAATGTTCCACGATCTTTAGCCTTGCAAATGTGTTGGTGGATGGGAAGAAACTGGTCGAAGTCGAGCATCTTGGACTGCATGTCTGCGGAAAATAGTGTGGGGGAAAAAATGGATGTATTGATACCAATGTCACCATTCACACGCAGGATCACTGTGCTTGTGGGAACACGACCCACCTTCAGCTTTGGGCTTTCCAAGGACATACATGATCTCTGCTTGGGTGGGATTCTGGCCCAGAGCCCTGATCAGATCGCCACACTGGGCGTAAGTGATTTTCATCTCATTGGTTGGAGTCCTGTCAAACAGCTGGAAGGCATCTTTGAAATCTGCAAAACACACACACACTAAATTGATCAATCAATCAATACGTAAATCAGGTTCTTCCTTTTGACCTGCATTCAGCTGAATCCAATCTAAAAGGCCTTTAGGTGAAGATACCTGAGGATGTGTGACAAAGTCATATTGTATAAGATGCATTCCGATGATTAAAAAGGCCATTTACCAAAGACAAAGCCAGAGAGAGAATTGAATCCCAAGATTTAAGAGTCTCTCCCTAAACTGACATCCCCTCTTTTCAGAGGATTGAATTCGATGGATTTGTTTACGTTAAAACAATAGCACATCCCCGAACCACAAGCATCTGGTGTCAAACATTTCTCACACACTAATGAAGAGCACCATCGGTCAAACCATTCATTCCCTCTATAAATAGCACCCAAATAGTCCATGCAGCACTGCAATAGTGTTGTCAGCCTTACCCTCAATTTGTTCTGGGGTGAATTCCAGCTGAAAAGAGACAAAGCAAACGGAGAATTTAAATGTTGCTGCTCGTTCGAGAATTTCTTCAGCGCACAGGGTGAGTGAGTCAGATTGGTGGAAGACAGTAATTAATATATAAATATAAATTGTTGAACATGATCCCTGACCTTGCCTGGAGGTTCATTATAACATTCCACCAGCTCAAGTTCCAGCCAGCATGTGTTTAGATCATAGCACATTGTTTATATGTGACCTTGGGTCAAACACCGACCTCTTACAGTATGTTTAGTGTCAGCTACTGTCAGACTGATTCGAGTTTATCTTATGTGGAGTGTTTGGTAAGATAAATATCAGCCAGGTCAGCGGGCTCATTCCACAACCTGAGGATTAATGCTGAACATCAAACAGAATGGATGAGACTGGCAAATTTCACAGTCGCACACAATTTGATTTGAGAGTCGCTGAAACACATTGAACTACAACATGTGCTACTATTTTGTCGGCCTTGTATTAGTCAGTTCTGTTTATATATTTTTTTTTACAGAAATCTTTGACTAACTACAGTATCTGTATGTTATGTTACCGTTGGCATTACACTCCAGTTTAATGTGTTACTCTAGGCCTAAAAATAAATCATTGTTCTCTACACCCATGACAAATGTTGACTATTAATACTTTGTGTATTTTTTGGACTCCCATCTGATGGTGCCCTCGGTTTTTGTCTGGCGCCCGGATCCCTCCAAACCCCATCTCCTCTGTGAAGCTTTGCAAAAATATTATCTAAACACTTATCTAAGCATGCTTAAGGATGGATGGCGATGGATCTAATTATCTATATTTTTCTTCCTCTCGGTTTTTCCACCCTTTCTGCCCTCTGAGAAATGGTGCGGGTGGTCTGTTTTTCAAAGGCATAATGAAAATCATATTTTGTGGCTTTGACCACAGTCCATTGTAACCTAGCCGCTCGTTCAACCAGGAAAACATTTATCCATTGAAAAGGGGCCAAGTCAGCAGAAGTTCTTTCCGTAAAGTATGACATGCTCTAGTTTTCTTCTTATGTCAAAGCCTCCCTGATAGTGTGATGATGTTTGCTTTGCCTGTTTTAACTGTAGCAGATATTCAGTTTAAGTGTGAATATTAAACAAATTGCCACGGTGACTGCAGCCTGTCCAAATGGATGTGCGGTCCTGTTTTGCTTGCACTGCCAGGTTTATGTCACATGGGGTCTCTGATGCTCTTTAAACATTGTCCAGTCGTCCTTATTTGCAAAGATCTAAAAATAACATAGAAATGATACTATTGCACCGATTTTAAGGAGCAGGTCTATAGGTTTTAAGTTTGATTGAGATTTTTCAGTGTGTCTTATTTAGATGATTAAAACACTAAATACAGCAGTATAAATAGTTTTACCGTGATTTTTGCAGGGTCAAACTCCGGGGTCTTGGGGCGCTCAGGCTCTGGGGGTTTGGGGGCTGGTGCTGGTGCTGGTTTTGGCTCTTCCTTCTTCTTAGGAGCCATTGCAAGAAGCTTTCAGGAGACAGAAGGGGAGGACAGAACAGAGGGATCCAGCACACTGCAGCTGGAGGTGGCCCATTAGAAGTGAGGGTCCCTTTATCCACTATCTTCAACCCCCCCCCCACGCCCAACTGCACTGCCAAAATAGGGGGAGGACTATAAAAGGATATGCCTTTGTGTTTCTATTTAAGACAAAGGTTGTTGTGTGAGTGTGTGGATCATCACAATATGGGTGATGGAAAACTATCTTAGCTGAAATCCCAGACCTTGAATCTTTTATTAAATTGTCTCTTTCCATAGAGCCACAACCAAGACACAGTGAAACCTCTTTTATCTTCCACTGTTGACCTTGTGCAGCGAAGAGGAGGGTTAAAGAAAATCGTGATCACAAGATAAGGAGGGGGTGAAGATTTGAATTACAATACCACAGCGCCATGCTGACCTGCAATCGTCAGCAATTATCCTGGACAATTATTCAAAAGAGTAAAAAGCATTTTTCCCTGTGCAAAAGAACAAATCTTTATGATTACCAATTTCGCCGGTCTGATAAGACAGATTTGGGTACTGTTAGACTTAAATCCACCTCAAAATAGGATTCGCTGAATGTTATTTCAGTACGATCTGGGATTTGTTGGCGCTTCATGTGAAGCAGCCTTTCTTAAAGCCGGGTGCCTCAAACACAGCAGTCAAGGAAGTAATCTGGGATGACATTAAGTGCCACTTTGTCAACATGCTGTTCACATTTGAGTGGAGACAGAGTGGTAGCCAGGCTGATGTGTTTTTCTGCATTTGTATTGTTGTGAATTAAAAATCATATAATACACCTTCAGTCAATTTGCAAATCAATTTTGAGTGGAGCTGACTCCAAAGGTCACGCTCGACTTCACATTAAGATAAGACATTTTATTCACGAGTTGTTCCAGTAACCTTTCATAAACTGCATCCACAGCGCGCAAACTCAATTGTGTATGTATCACCGGACACAAAAAAGCACACACAATGAGTGGCTGCGCTCGATACATGAACCTGAATTGCATTTAAATGTTGCAGTGTATTTACATTTTTCCAGGAAATGTAGCTGTTCCATGGATGTACCAACAAGACAGAACTTTTAAATGTTACAGTATTTTTCTTTTCATCAATATTAAACCAATTGCTAGTACATAAAACTACAAAAAAATTTTTAGCTGATGAGTTTGATTTGGTAAAAAAAAATGCACTTTTGCTTACAGTGAGACACATTTAAATTTCACGGCAGCAGTTATGGCTGGAGTCATAGAGACGAAACATAATTATGAAGATTAGTCATTTATTTGACAGCCTACAGTCCTCTGAGACTAAGGAATGTGGTTTGTGTGACTCAGTAAAATTTTGTTTACTCTAAAGATTCACAGTTTTTCAGCATTTTCCGTATTCTTATTCTTCTTCGTTGTTATTTTTGATAATTGGTGTTGGTGGCCGGTCGAGTAGTTGGGCTATGGTCAGCATGGACTGCTCCCATCTATTTTGATTTTGCATCTCTTGGCAATTGAGGGATGAAATGTGACCGATCCATAAATATATGTTAGTGAAAGCTAAAAAAAAAAAAAGAAAGAAAAGAAAACAAATACAATTTCTCTTCAGAAGCTCAATCAGGTTGGCTAGCATCTCATTTTGAACTGTTTATCATTAACAAAAAGATGTTTTTTATTATTTATCTTATCACTGGTTGCCATAGTCCCAGAATTCATTACATCCCTTTGTCGTCCTGTTGAAAGAAGTTACTCAACAGCCGCTCTGGGTTGTATTTAAAGCACAGGCTCCCACACATCTCATGTGGCAAAAGATAGTTTTGGTGCATTTCATCGTCATCTGTTGCATTTGAAGTTTTGAATTGCATACATTACTCATCCATTTGCCTTTCACTTTTACAGCCCGGCTTTTGGAGCCAAAAAGCAAGGACTTGCAAGACGATATAACTTCTATATGAACTGAGAAAAAGCATCTTTAGGTCTGCGACGTCAGGTTGACCTGCAAATGGTGATTCCACTCTAGTGAGGATAATTCAGTTACAGTGTGCGGTTAAAACTCATTCATCTCAATCAGCTCTTGATGTGTAATATATCCGGGATTAAATTAACGCTGTTTGGAATGATGTCACACACAGTACAGGCTTTGGACCAAACTGGTAAAAAACAAAAGTGATTTACACAGTTTGAGGTTGATGTGTACAGGGAGACTTTTTGATTTTCCAGCAGGTTCATTTTGCTCACTGGTGTCTGAGGAAACGCTGAGCACAAAGGATCAAGGCGATATTGTATTTTAAACACAATTCAATTAGGGAACATTATGGAAAACAATTAGGGCCGCTCTGCTGCCCCTATTCTCAGACGCTGTGGCCTGGACTGCAGAGGAGGAGATGGGAAATCAGAGAATCGAATGAGGACCAGATTAGAGTGACATGGAAAAATTATAAGTCATGGTTACAGTTTGTTCCTCATTATTTTCAAACAGCACATGACTGAAGTTGTCAGCGTCTGGCTGGAGTAAACCTACAAAGTGACAAGGATGGCAACAGAGTGTGTCAGTCTGATTATAAATGGATTCAGCCTTACATAGCTCAGCGTCCGACAGCCCCCCCCCCTTTTTCAGATCCTACCAGGTGATTGCCATTGACAGGCTGCTCCAACAATTCATGACATGACAAAGCTCATTCAAGCTTTTAAAACATCCACGTCCTGTGCAGATTGCTATTTTGGAGTTAGTCTGTTGTCTGACTGGCATGTACTTTGGAAAGACTCCAATCTGTGCACAATGCCAATTGTTGCTTGGACCCATCAGATGACCTTCAATGCGGCTGTAGCATTTGTTGCACAGTGTTAACAGTTTGGATAAAAGCGGGGGGTTATAGAATTACCCCCCTAAAAACTGTTCCATTCAGAGTGGTCACTCAATTACCATTTTATTCACGAAGAGAAACTGAGGCTGAAAAACACAAACACAAGTTAAATCATTAATCAACTACACACAGTGTCACTATGGTGCCTTATGTGTCACGCTCCTATATAAGATGTGACAGCGCCTGGGTGTGAAACCCTGTTAGGGAAGATACAGAGAGCTCTATTTTCAGCAGGTGGAGGTGGATGATGGGAAGGAAACAGGATCTGAAACCCTCCACAGTTACAGCACAAAAATGGGAAATCATCCAATTAACAGACATGGCATATTTAAATGGGAATGCGAGGTCAGTGCCAATGCTTGCATTACTCATGTGTTCAGTTTGATTAACCCCATTTTCACAGGTATGTACAATTCAATACAGGCTGAGGGAATTTTTGCTTTTCCGTGGCAGAAGGATACACATTTTGGCATTTAGATGCCATTAAATCAATAATACACTTCTAAAGTTTAAAGAAAGTAATATTAGATTCAGTTTGACACAAAAGAGTTGGTCCATCGTCACACTGTGTCCACTGAGATCAGCCAACATGAAGTCTACATACACTCGTCACGGGCATGAATGTCATATTAATTTTGTGCTTTTGGTGATTTTTTTGAACCACTCTTTTCCCCAAGTGGAATGTTTACACCATTTAAATCTTCAGTGATTTTCAAAAACAATAATTGAATTTTATTTTGGTGTTGCTTTGCTGAGGGAGTTAGGAGGAAGGGGACAGAGTGTGAGGAAAATAGTCAAAGAAACGTCGGACGTCAGTGGATTTGGATTCGAAGAAGTAATAGTAGCTGGGGGCCCAGCAGGGGGAGCGTGTAAGATAGACAGACTTCAGGGAGAAGCAGAGGAAGAAATCCAGGAAGAGGAAGTGTATTTAAGTGGAGGGTGTGGCCTGTTTGAGCCTCTTTGACACCATGCGGTTAGTCCAGGTGAGTTGCTCTGTATTGGTTTGATTGTAGGACTGTCCAGGTGAGTTTGTTTGCTGAATCTGTTAGTGTAGCTTGTCCTCCACCTCCTGCACCCTTTATGCTTTCATGCCCCCTAACCGAACCAGAGTCTGAATCCCCACCCCGCTTTCACTGGTGCAGTCGATGGGAGGTCAGAATAGTTGACAGTCATGCTGTTTGAGATAGTTGTGTTTGTGTGAGGAGCGGTGATGGCTGGCATTAGGGGGACGCCAGTGATCACTGTTTAGCCTGCTGGAGGTGTTGTGGGACAAAACAGCGGTGAAAGGAGGTTCCCACCTGATGACCCCAAAGACATGTTAGCTATCACTGCTCACTGGCCTAGTTAGATATTATCTGTAGGGCACATAGGCAGGGCAAAGTTTGTGGTAAGAGAGTTAATCAGTCTGCTCCTTTTTTTTTTTTTTCTGTTGCACAAGTTTTTGTTTACTTTAAATTGAATTTTCTCTAACTCACAGCGGCAAAATTATAAGTGCAGACTCAAATATGACCATACAGCCCCACTAATATTTGGTTAAATGTCCCTTAGCAAGTTTCACCTCAACCACACACTTTTTGTAGCCATCAACAAGCTTGTTGCATAACTCTGGCTGGATATTTGACCGCTCTTCTTGACAGAATTGGTGGAATTCATCTAAATAGCTTGGCCTCCTGGCACGGACTCGGCTTTTAACCATTGTCCACAAATGAAAAAATGGCCTCCAAAATACTGTCCAGACTTGTGAAACTCTAAAACTCTCCTCCTTAGATCTTCTTGGACTTTCTCATTGTTCTGGTTATTATTCAATCCAGTGAGTGCTGTCAAACAAATGTTTTTTATGCTGGCAAAGAGAAATTACCAGCTGAAGTCAATTCAAGATCATTAAAGAGAAGTTATTTGGGCTTGGCTTTGTCAAGTTAAAAGACATTGTACAACCTACATACAAATGCATGTATAATTTTGACCCTGTGTGGATTCGAGAAAATCCTTGTGCGCCCAGTTTTTGTTTTTAAAAATCATTGAAGATGTACGTTGTATAATCATTCCAACCTGGAAAAAGAGCGGTTCAAATAAATCATTAAAAGCCCCAAAATAATGACATTCATTCCTGTGATGAGTGTATGTAAACTTCTGACCACGACTGTAAATGTAGACAGTATGCCAGTTTAGTGTCGTATTTACCATCTGAATACAGAAACAAATCTATTTAATGCCGTAGAACGGTCCAACTACTGACACAAACCACACCTAACTCACACACATCCACGTTCATTAATACAAATGTTCTGCTTTAGTATTTAAAAGAAAAGAAGTGGCCTTTAACAGCATCCAAAACCAGTAATATGTTGTATATAGACGTTGTCAAACGGTTGTTCTGTAAAGTATTAAAAACCTGTCAGTCAATTTGGAGGTTGTTGCAGGTTCCCATCTTGGCACGACCCTTTTATTTACAGTGTGTTTTTAAAACAGCGGTATCAAATGTACGCCTGACTCTGTAACTACATTACTGGACTGAAACCTGCCCATGGCTCTGTATCAGCTCTCTGTGGACCTGTGGCGACACTGCTCCACTGTGATCATTTACCAGCACTCAGGATACAGCCTGTCCATGCCAATGCTAATACTAATAAGGTGGTTAATACACCGGTTGGATTCCTGGTAGCCGTGACGTGTTCATTATCAAATCCACTGGGCAGTCGGTGAAGTGAGCAAGCATGTAATTAAACTGTGCCCCGTCCAGCTGCAGTGCCCAGTGTGGGATCCAGTTCAGTCTGCACAGGCTTCACTCCAACGTAGACTCTGTAGCCTTGTTCTTTGGCAGGAAGTCTTATTTAGCAAAGATAGTATAAACACTTTTTATGGCGATTTACAGCAGGATTTGTGTTGCCAGTGTCCAACTTACAATTTAGTAGCATTCTTGGTTCCTTTGTTTCACGACTAATTAAACATCTGTCTACCTGCCTGTTTGTGCATCAAAGTTTGCAGGAAGTATAATTTATTCAGGGCCCGAGTTCTTAGTTCTCGGCATCTGCAGTGTCAGACAGCAAAGGTCAGCTCAGCAGCTGAACCACAGCGCCCTCCTTTGGTCACGGTGTGACCAGCTAGACCTGAACACTGTCACAAATAAATCCCTGGTGGTTTTATTTTTAGTATTCTCACATTTGTACGTTTGATTAAAGCCCCATTCTCCCAGTTATTATCTGAGGCCCACCCTGTCCCCCTTGACCTCCCATAGTGCTTTCTACTTTCCTGAGCTGACAGAAAAGCGTTATTCAGGCGCATCATATGAACTGATCCTAATGGGGAGCTTTCAGTGCTGATGTATGACTCAGCAGAGCAGTGGCCTGCCGCTCTCCAGCCCACGGTGACCTCCACACAGCAGCATGCCCTTGGTGCGCGGCGACGGCAGAAACTGCCAAGACGCTGTAAGAAGGGCTCGTTTATTTTATCAGGGCATTCTGGGTTGTGATCTCTGCACAGCGAAGAGGCCGCAGTAAAGTTTTTAACGACCTCCTCAACACAGCTGTACCTCTCTGTCCTTCACTGATGGGATTTCTCCACATCACATTTGGTTATGGAATCTGTTCAGGGCAGTGAAGCACTACGAGTAGCTCCAGACTTCCAATGTAAATATTTAGCATCTCTGATTCCATATAGATGTGAAATCTATGTGCAAAGTGCCTGTTATTGAAAGTTCATCCTTGATGTTGAAACATTACTTTCTATTTTCAGTGTCGACTACAGCTCAAAGACGCCAACGATACTTCCTCATGGTCTTTGCGGTGACATCAATTTTTTTTTTTCTCTCTTGAAGAAAAACTTTTCAATCTCAGCATTTTAGTTCAGCATGAATGAGACGTCTTTCAAATGCTCAGGAAAAGAGGACTAAAAAAATCTTCAGTTTCATGAGCGTGAAGGTTCTGTGATGCCATCGAATGCTCCAAAAGTGAGACTTAATAGATTCTCTATCGGCAGCATGGCACCATAGTGGTTAGTGCTGCTACTGTCCCACAACAAGAAGGGTGTGGGTTTGATTCCCGGCCTGTGGCCTTTCTGTGTGGGTTTCCTCCCGCCATCCAAAGACATCACGTTTTGGTTAACTGGTGACTCTAAATTGTCTGTAGGGCTGAGTGTGAGTGGTTGTTGGTCTGTGTGTTGGCCCTATGATGGGCTGGTGACCCCATCCTGACCTAGAGTGAGCTGGGATTGGCTCCAGCAGCACCGCAACCTGGAAATGGTCACCAGCACTGTCCTATTGCATCTTATTGTGAAACACTTCTTCGGAATTTGTTGACTTTATTGTCATGTTACCTCAAAACTACTTTAAATTGCGTGTTTTGTTTTTATGTGGTGATTTAATTGTGAATTAAAGCAATTTGCTCATGGTCTGAATGTTCTGTGAAATTCGTATTGTGTATCTTTTCCAAGGGCCTTTACGCTAATTTTATGAGGTTAACAAAATTTCAAATTGATCACAGCAGCTATCGGGTGTGTAATCGCGAAGGCCTTCACCTCAGCAGTCTGTCTGTGTGACCTGAGGTCAGGATGTCGGGGGCAAAGATTTGTTCCTTTCCTCCGTTTCTGTGATATTTGTTAGCAGGACACCTGAAGAGATGAACTATCAAGACAACTGTTCCCTCAGACAGAATGAGTGGACCCCAGGCCAAGTGGAAGCAGATTCATCTGGAGGATTTCTCCTATTGTTCTTCGACAAAGAGAAAGTGTTGCTTGGATGATATATAACATTTTTAAGTCATGAGTAGGCTAAATGGAAATGATCAAAAATGAAATGCAAAAGAAAGCAGCTCAGATCTCAATCCCAAGCTCTCTCTTGGGGGCGCAGTGGGTTTCCCATGAACGTGTCAGAATTCAAGCTTTCACGTGGACATTAGATATGCAAACGCTCCTGACAACGTGATGCGAAGAGGAAAAATGTGAGTGGAAACATGAAAAACTTATGGCAAAGAGAAAAGCTGATGTATAAATAGGAAATTGTCAGATCTGATTTAATATATATTACGTGAAGCCATAAGTGCGGCACAAAAAGGGTCACACATGAAAGCCATCATGTTCTCCAGAATATACATGTGTTTCGAATTTCTGTGTGGGATTTTCTCAAACAGATATTGGGTTTCAGTGTCCCCTTTCTGAGAGTCCTGTGGATATTTTGGAGGTGGTGTCATACTGACTGTTTGTCAAAAACATAAATAATGGATTGGACTTTGATTCCTCATCAAAAACACCATTCAACTGTCCAAGCTGGACACCTTAAACATCTAAAGAGAAATCAGTCAGTGATCGGGGACGACTTTTTGGTGTTTGTCATTTGACAGATCTTTTCCAGGCTCTGTATCTACAATCTGAAACAGTGTCCGGCTTCCTGGAGCATAATTTCTCTTTTTCTTGAGAGTGGTCCCTTGGATGGGGAGAGCTGATTCCCATTATTCAACTCAGGGAAAAGCAAAAGAAGCATCTGCAAACTGACTTCCCGTTGTGGTGAAATTCATGCTAATTTGTCAGCCCGCCAAGATCCTGCAAAGAAAATCCGACCGACATCTTCTAAACTTGGCTGCCACTCGTGACTCAGTGAATGAACAGCACTTATACATCTAAAATGAGGGAGAATATTTGTCTGAAGTTAATAAGCTTTTATCTGTTTTGTCAGCAATAAATGGCATTTGCAAGCACTCGGAATATTTACAGCGAACATTAATCATCCCAGATAAATGTCAAAGAGGAGAATCGGTGTATTCATAAGGTGAAAAATGGAGACTTCAGTGAGCAGGATAAGTGCCTGGAGGATAGTGGCGTGGAGATATGGTAACTGGCTTAGAGGTAGAGAGGGGAGATTAAGCATATGTCATTAACACGCTCTCTGCCTGTTAATCTTTTGCAGTTTACAGTATTTTCAGTTTCCCATTGAGACACAGTGGGAGTGCAATTTTCTGCATGGCGGATGAGCAAATACATCGTCACATGTCTTACTGCCGTTTGTAGATGACAGCCTGCATATTGTTCATTATCGCTCACCGCAGGAATAACCTATTCATGATGGGAACTGAGCCCAGACCGATTAAATGCGGGATATTGTTACATTATTAGCACATCCTGGGAAAGATTCATACGTGGAGTTTAAAGAGGAATAAAAAAAGGTGAAGTGGAAAAATGGAAATGTATGAATATTCTGGGCAACGCATCTAATAATATGAAGCTGGTGAGGTTGATGCTGTTGTCACGCTGGGGCTGAGTATTTGTCTGACAACAAGCTTCATGTCCATCTGCCGCACACGAACACAGTGAGATGCTGAACTTGTAACACTTCTTATGGGGTGGTTAGCTATGTAGCAAAAACTAAACTAAAAAAAAAAAAAAAAATAGGCCCCTTTAATTCTCAACAGTTTTAGAGATTCACCAATGTATTGAGCTCATTCACTCGTTATGGGAATTCAATTTGATATGCAAATGTCACTGCAAACCTCCTGCAGAATGTCTGAAATATCCCCTGCTGTGCTCATTTCATTCCAAATGTGCATATTTTCTCGTCCAATGAGTGATGGCAAATGAAAATTTCATGTTGTCATACGTTTTGACCATTACAATCAACCACATGAGACAATACAGAGCACAGAGGGGCCGCTTTTGTATCAAGTCTGTGTCTGTGCGGCAGTAACACACAGCAGAGATGACTTTGACGCTGACACGTTCTCACCATTGGATAATGGAGATGTTGCTGACCATTGTTTTGTGCGAGCGGTGACAGCTTTTACACTGAAGCTGTTTTCAGCTCAGTGTGTGTTGTATAACTGCAGAGTCCTGTGAGGCGATTACAGAATTGGATAATTGTTCTTTTCTTTCATAGCTGGAATATTTTACTATGTTGCCACGCTTAAGTCTTTTGAAATGTAGAACCTGCATTGTCCTCTTATCTTTTAAAGCATAAAGATTCCTCGAACAAGCTGCACCGTTTTTGCGCTGTTATTGGTGACAGTGCTGTCACGTGTGACTATGACCTTTAAGCTTTGTTCTGTTTATGTTTAGAAAAGAGATTTATGCTCAAAAAACATTTCCACGCATGAATTAGTTTAGAGGACATCAGATCGATTGGTGACCTCAGAGCAGCTGGTGAATAAAAGAAGAAAAAAGAAAAACATTCAATGGGAACATCAGCAACAACCAGCGTTTTACATCATATAGGATTAATTTTTTACATCTCAAAAGCACAACATCTACTTGATGCTTCACAGAATTTATAAAGACATTTTTGAACAGATAACATGCGTCAGTAAAGTGGGTTGGATTAGGATTAGGATTATAACCTTATAACCCCACGGTTAAAAATATATGCTCTAATATATGTTCTGTCATCTGAAAAGTACTACTTTTAGTGTGCACACATCCTACAGCATACAAACATGGTGCACAATCCTTGGACAGGATTAGTTCTTATCTGTGGAAACAAAATGACAAAAGAATATAGAGTATATTTTCCCATTGAATAAACATTTCCTCGATTGGTGTAATTTTGTTTTAAGTCTTTTTTTATTTTAACACTTTGGGGGTCTAATTTTTACAGATAATGAGATTCCAGGAAAAGACCATGAATGACATTGATTTGATTTTGCATTTATTATTATTGTTAGTGTTAATATCCAACATTAGTTATTCATAAGTATGACCACAGCAGTACAGCAGTAAAACAGATCAACATCTGAGGTGCAAACTCTTTCCCTGTTATTACTTTGAGACACTTTATGCTTTCAGTTTTGCGTGTAAAATTATGCAAAGTTAAATTTGAACGGCAAATCTAAAAGCTGCAGTGAAAATGTGCGGATTCTTTGGTGCTGAAATACAGAAAAACAGCAGATGGTACCTGAGATTAACAAAAAATAAAAAATTAATAACCCCCCCTCAAAAAAAAAAAAAAAACATGTCCTGCATTATGTCTCGGTAATCTAATCCTACTAGATGTGACTTTTGAGAAGGTGCAGGGGGGGCTTGCGGGGGGAGTTTGGCAAAGACTCGGCGATCCGTTCAATGTGGAGTTTGTTTGAGGGGTGAGAAAATATGTCATTTTCGGAGTCGTGGTTTATTCCAACGTAAGAGAGGGCGCACCAATGAGAGGCCGTGACGCTGCAGCCTACCTGCCTCCTTCCCTCACCCCCCTCCCCTTTTCCATCCACACAGCCGCTCAGTGCTGAACACGACCTGCCGCCTGCTGCCACATCTGGAGACGCTTCCCCAAACACGCCAAACTTCAACTTTGTGCAGAAAGAGTGGAGCGTTTTTTCTTTCTTTCCCCTTTTTTGTGTGTGTGTGTGTGTGTTTGCGATCTGTCCGTCAGGGCGCGTTTGGCTCAGTCTGTCCTCATAGTAAGTAGAGATTGTTGAAGCCAAGTTGGCGCTCCAAGCTTCTCTCTCCCTCTTACTCCTTTTTTTTTTTTTTTTAACAACACCATTTGGAAAACGACAGTCCGTTTGGTGGGTGGTGGGGGGTTGGGTTGGGGTGGGAGGGGGGGTGGGTCCTACATTTAGTTGCTGCCACGCCAATTATTGTATTATTATTATTATTATTGTTATTGTTATTTGCAGGATTTCAGGAAACAGGATAAATGACAGATTTGCATGCTGTGTTATTAATGAGCAGGAGCAGAGCAGAGAGCGGCGCGTTGACTGAGCTGACACAAAGCAAGTACACAAATATATGAAAAGTTTTGTCGCGTTTTTGTCGTAGTTTTTTTTTTTTTTTTTTTTTTTTTCGGGGGGTGGGGTGTTTTTTTTTTTTGTAATTATTTCACGCCCTCTTTCTTTGGGGAGATTTGTATTTGCTGCAGGGAACTATAGATGACATAGGCGTTGATGGTGACATGAGTCAGAAGGAGGAAACCAAACAGTCAAATTCAGCACAGACTGGTGTGATGGAGCGACACATTTTGGGGCGCTTTTTGTTTTGCCCAACGCTGATCTAACATTTGGAAGAGAGCACTGGAATAAGCCATAAGGCGAACAGCTCCATACTGAAGTGTTTAAGTTGTAGTCTGAGGGGAAATTTAAAAGACCTAAAAATACAGCGTTGGTTTCTTCCCTACAAAGAATCATTTGAACTTCCCACCGCAGAGCGAGAGCGACATAAATAGTTCTGACATGTGGATGTAATTTCAGAAGAGGAAAAAAGACAGATGCAGAGAAATACAGAGAGAGTGAGCTGTGCCTGAGTGTATGGTAGATTATAGGAAATTAAATCGAAGGCAGAGTGGGGAGATTACAGAGTTATGATTTTACAAGCCGCCATAAGCATCGAGAGGACAGATGGAGTAAAAAAAAATACTCAACTCTCTCCACTTTGAAGAGAGTTAAGTAGATTAAATCATTTCATCTGAGCATCATCAGCGTCTGTTCGAGCTCTGCAAAGGACCCTTGGAGGTAGAGTTGCCTCAGGTCAGGGATGGGATCCGCTCTGCTGCTCCACAATCTGGACTTTCTTCTCATCTCAGTACTCAGCAGTGTATGCCTGGTAAGCCTTTTATTTTTATTTGTATTTGTGTATTGTCTTCTTTAATATGCAGTCATGTGTTTGGGTGCTCACAGGCCACTGGGCAGTGCAGTGGAGCAGCTGATAATGCACGTCTGCAATTATTGCTGGTCAGGTTTGTGCAATATCCGCCCACTGGCCCGCTCGTTGTGTTGGGTAATGTTGCAAAAGGACATAAAACAGAATGTAGGTGAGCTCAAGTTGCACTAGTCACACGTGTGTTGACACATGTTTGACAACAGACGTTAAAAGAGCTCCGGCCGACAAGTTGCTGCCATCAGTGATTACACTTTTGTTCCAGTAAAGGCGTCTTTTTCACAGTTTCAACACAATAACATTGTTTGTGTAAAGCAGCGGCTGGTAACCCAGTTCCTCTAATAGGCAGCACATTGTGTTTATCAGGATTGTTTCCCAGCTTTGTGCGGCTCTCCTGAACTTCACCTCCTGAGAGTAAACGTTTCATTCATAACTCCAGCAGCACCTGAACAGTTCACAGCTGTGCGGATTTATTTTTTGCCCAACATTGTGATTCATAATTGCGCTCTCAAATATTGCTACAGCCCCAGAAGGCCTGCTGCAAAAACATACACATATATCACACACACACACCCACAAGCACGCTCGCGCATTCGCGCACACACACACACACACACACACACACACACACACACAGCACACTGTACAGGCAGAGCAGCGCACCAAGTTGATTCTGTGTGTTTTGGCTGTGGCTGTTCTGCATTCAACAGGCAGTTCGCCCAGGCTCTGAGGTACAGTGCATTTTCCCAGTGATGTGGTCCATCACTGCACCGCAGTGGACCTCTAGGCTCATTGGTTTAGATGGCAGAGGAAAACAATTATAACATAGCCGTGTATTTATAGCTGATTCAACATTCAGTCGTTAAAAGGCTCTGTCTGTGGATGGTGTTTACCCGTCTTTAAGTTTGGTGTTTGCTTAGTCTTTCTCTCCACAAAAAAGTCTCAACCCCCCCCCCCCCAAACTGTGACCAAATGGGACGTTGATTTCACTGAAAGCCACAGCTAAGAGTGGAAAGTTTGTGTCTCTGTTTTAAAAATAAAGGATACACAGATTTTCAAATTGAGATGTCGAGCTGTCAAACTTTGGGGTTCGTGCCGCTTCGCATGGCTCAGGATGTAAGTGACAATATCCTGGCATAAATACAAATATCCTCCAGCACAGCACTGTGAACTGGTCAGGGCTGCGCATGCTACAGTATACTGAAGGGAAGTGACACATGACTGTGCTCCGTTGCATTGTACTCCTCAGCAGGATTGCTGCAGACACAGCTCACAGATAAAGCCTTACTTCATAGCGCCTTTGTTCAGTGTAACTGGCTGCCTTACTTAGTTAGTTATCGCATTTGTTAAGCAGAAGCTCGGCTTTCTGGAACCTCAGTCAGCGTTTAATTTCTACCTCATGACTGTGCTCCCCCTCAAATCTGCATCCGTCCTCATGGCCAAATATTATGTCAGATCTGGAGAAAATAAGACTGTGAGTCTGTCATGTTCTCTCGTGCACTAGGCAGTTTCGACTAGTTTGAAAAGATGTGGAAAATATCTCTTGTTGACAGCTTTAGCCCGAACCTGTTTCTTTAGTACAGAAACAGTGGCTTGTTTCTTCAATATGGCAGAAATTTGGCGAGCTCACTCGCAATACTTTTCAGAGTAACGCTAAACTGAAATGACTGATACAGGGGTGCAAAAGTGGCCATAGACGGAAGATGTATGTTTATTCTTTGCAGCGGAGAAGCATTCATTTGGTGTATGCAGGCTGGATGAACCAATTTGAAACCGCAGGATCGTGACTGCGACCTACAATTTCATCAAAACTTCCCTGTATCCAGAGACAAATGCGTTACAACCGCCACACAAACCATAGCTTTTTGTAACAGATTGCACTTTCCTTTTCCCCCCTGACGGTTTAGAATTTAAAGGCCTCTATCATTAATGGCCGCAGCATGCGCACACTTCATGCCCCTTGGAATAACCTCTCAGAGAAGCTTTATTCATCTCTACCAAATTACTCTCCCTGGAACTTCACCACGCAGATTAGTGTGTGGAATAATCTCATCTCGGTCTGTCTCTGGCAATTAGGGGTAGCAGATAACCTCTCTAATTCATGTGAACTGCTGGTGCGTTTATGAAACAGCCTTTAATATTGAGATTAATTTTTGGCCTGCCCCCTTTAACAGATCCCCAACACAACATATGATAATGTGTTGTGCGGTTCATCTGTGTGTCCAAAGCGGCGCGTTCTGAGTGATCTTCTGACAATGTATTCCACAAATTTGCTTTTCATTGAGCAATTCAAGCAAAACTGCACCGACAGAAGTCTTTTGCCGGCCTCTTTTAATTATGCACAGTCTGCAGCTATGCGCAGAGAGTTATCTAAGAAACGTTCTCTAACAAGAGATGATGCAGCTGGCCTTGCCGGACAATGCTGATTATTACAACTGTCTCTCATTTAAACATATTATGTCAAAAATTCCCATAATTGAATACATCTAATAGAATCGAATACTCCAGAGACCTCATTTTGTTTCCACAGAAGCTACCAGATGAAACCTTTGCTTTTAATTGGAATAGCTGATCTAAAATTCGAAATTAAGTGTTTTGTGAGCCCTGGCATGTAATTGCAATATTATTTTTCTTCACATTGCCCGCACTCAACTGGAGTGTGTCAGCACTATAACAAACAAGTGCAGCTGTTTTCCAATTAAATATGCAGTGTTAGCTCATTCCCATGTAAAAAAAACAAAAAAAAAAAACCAAACAAATAGCACCTCTTCACCAAATTACACATTGATTAACAAGTAAAGGCCTTTTGTTGAAAGATGTGTCCCCTCTGGACAATTTATTTGTATAAGTAGGATCTCTTTCCCTCTTTCTTACTTTCTCCCATATATTTTACTGATTTAAATGCTTTTCCTCATACAAGGCTTGAAAGAGAATTTTCTCTTCTCATATAGTAAGAATTAATCAATCTGTCATGTTTTAGAAAACATACTTCTGCTGATGTTCTCCTCCAAATATGGGATGAAACCTACAGCACATCTAGCCATTATTTCATGTTGTGTGGGCTCAGGGACTTCAAACTGTGTGCGCCTGGCTTTGGTCTTGATTATCTTTCTTACCAGGTATCAGACCGCATTAAGACTCAAGACAACAAAGCCCTGCCATGATCAATTTACTCCTTTTGGTGTGCATATCCGTCCAGTGAGTCACGTCTTATCCCCCTCACCATAAAGGAGAACTCCATATCCAGGTTTGCTGATACAATCAGTTTCTGCAGTTAGTTTCATGAATTTTTTCAGAATGTGATTTCTTGAGGAGTGCAAGCTTTTGTGGTGTGTGTGTGTGTGTGTGTGTGTGTGTGTGTGTGATGTAAGACCAGGATTTGTATTGTGACCTTTCCTGGTCCCAAAGAGGGAGATGAGAGGCAGTAGGAGGTGGGTCAGATGTGATTAAATGGCAAAGTGCAATTTTGGTCTCCACGTCCACGTCATGGCCCACCTTCAGAACCAAAACAAAAAAATATTCCAAGTGTATAGTTTGCCTTTTGTTATTTGCTGTTTCTGTGTTTTTCCCCACTGATGTTGTTGATGTGAGTGGTAAGCCGCCTTTAAAGCAGCTTTTCCCAGCTCCAGTGGGATTTGTTACCATCACAAAGCCTTAACAGCATTGATATTGGTCCTTGACCAAAGTGAGGATGCAACTTCCACTCTTAATTCAATTAGTTTTCTTGCTTTATTCAGTTATTCCCTTCTCAGCAGCTGAGGATCTGTGGGCTGGATTGCTTGTTCCTCAGCTTAAACAAATAAATTCTTGGGTGGTTTGAAGCTACGGATCAAGCCAAAAGAGGGCAGGCCATCTGGCCTTTGATGCGTCCAATAGCCACAGCAGAAAAAACAAACAAAAAGCTTGTTCAGAAGCTAAAACGTGGGCATGCAGTCAACTTTATTATGATATTCTGGACAATTCTTTCATATAGCATTAGAATGTATGTGTTCTTTTTGGGAGGGGAGGTTATACATCTATGTGTGTGTGTGTTCATATGATATCTGGATTGTATTTTTACCAACTTTTTGGTACGTTAGGGACGATTTGTATATTTTGCAATCAGCTGTTTCTCATCATTTCAACTGAAAATTCCCGTATTTGCTGACGCACCTTTGGTTTAAGTTTTGGGAACTGCCACTGTCTTTGCAGGAGATAAGATCCTGAGCGTGATGATGCATAGTAACAACTGGCTGTCTGGAGAATTTTAACGATGCTTATTGTGTATGCTTCAACTTCAGAATGACTCTTCGCTCTCATTGTGGCCAAATCAAAGCTGAATAAAATTAAAGTTTAATTAACTAAGGGACCGTAGCGAACCCTAGATATCAAAATATATTTGTGTCAGCACCTAATATCATGATCATATTGCTTTCCATATTGTGAAATTTCTCTCCCGGGATTAGAGGAACCACCAAGTGTGTTAATGTCTTCCAAGCTCATTAAATTTAAGGGGCCGTGCAGCCTATTCATGTGCGGTGGCTCTGCATACAGCATACAAACATGGTGCAAGCTGCTGTGTTGGATCCACTTTAGACTTCTCCCCATCACAGAAATGAGAACTGTTGTTGTGCAGGACACAACAGCTTTTGAAGTCAAGATAAAGCGCCATATCCTTAGCAATTTCCCAGAGTTCATTTTTTTCGAATTTTTCGAATCGCCTCGAGTTTCCCCCTCGATGTCATCTGTGCAACAAGTCTGCAGCTTTCCACGAACGAGGCCCACAGCATTGATTGCATTGAGTGCGCTACAGTAGCTATGCTGGCTGTTTCTCGGCCTGTGTATTACTTCAGTTATCGTATCCATACAGAATAAGGCTCATTTTGAAAATATCCAGAGCTATTACAGCTTTTAGTTTTTGTGTATGGTGATATAAAATGTTCAGCAATGAGTCAGTTTAATTCGATTTTATTTGTACAGCTCCAAATCATATAAAACAACATCTTAAGATACTTTACAGGAATAATTATAGCCCATCAGTTCTCACAATGACCGGACACTTGACCACAATATTCTTTGTCAACCTTAACGTAAAGTTCCTGTCCTCCCTGTGGAATGTCGCTGCCAGTTTGAACTGGTGTTTGTAAAAACTGTGGGCTCACTTTGTCTTACTGTGCACTGTTGATGCTCTGCTGCCGGCCTTGCATGCTGATAAACGGGCCTCAGTGTGTAACATGTTGCTTTTGCTCTGGCAGTCAAATTATTCGAAATCTTATGGCTGGTTTGTGTAAAAAAGATAAAAAAAAATATTAGATGTTATTTGCTCTGATAGTATCTAACTGCACACTTCTGACACAACCTAATCACAAATTCTTGTTAAAATGCCAACATTAATTGTAGGCCGCCACATGCTTGGCACTAAACCTTGTATTGAAATTTGCTTCACAAGTCACCATTTTGTTGTCCGAAATATGGAGCGTCAGTGTGGAACTTCCCCCACAGAGTGACACACATTTGTCGCACTGCTACGGGTTTGAAAGCTGTGTTTTAATGTGCGGCTCTTGATGGTGCTTTAACCGTAGAACACGCAAAGCTCAGGGGAAACGCTCCACAGTCACTACACTGAATTCACCAAAGAAATGCCACATCTATAAGTCACCGTAGCACGCCAAAATGAGCATGTTTACACTCTATATTTGTGAGTGTCGAAGTGTGAGGATGTGTGAAACGGCAGCTGAAGGATTTGGGATAGTTTTGTATTGTGCGGCACAGATGGTATTATGACCCACCTTGGCTTGGACGGCTCCGTCTGAATGAGATTACGCGCTGGCAGATGTGGGATGTCCTTTTTTTTTTTTTTTTTGTCATTCAGCGTTACAGTGCATGATGTGGATTTAGGCGGCATGGAGGTGTAAACTCTGCTCAATGGGATGCTGTGCGCAGCTTAGTCGCTGCAGATTGTGAGTCACATGCTGCCGTCACTGCTCGGTTAACATGTTTGCCTGAATTTTCCTGGGATAAGCTTGGGATTGGGCTCACAGAGGCATCTTGTAGAGGGGAAAATACCCCTCACACATACAGTTATACTGCAGAGCTTTCACAGTAGCTGAGTGGATTCCTGAGATAAGTGCAGAACAATTTGATTTCTTGAACTTTCTCATAGATCCTCATGCCTTTTTTTTTTTTTTTTTTTTTTTGTATTGACTGACAGATTGCTCAGTTTTTACAGGCTCCATGAGTCAGACTCATAACGTGCCTGTTAATGGGAGAGTCTTCAGTTACACCAGCATGGTAAGGTTATACCAGTCCTGTGTTTGACTCAGGAAAGGGCTTGTTTTCTTGACTTACTGTGACCCCTGATTTTTTTTTTTTACTTCTCCACTTGAAAAATGCCAGAGTATGTGTAACTCAATGCCACTTTTACACCTCACTGAAAAACGTACACTTCAAACTGATATTTTAATGCCGCACCGCTGCCCCATGCACCTCAGCATTCATAAAGATCTCCATACTCTGCACAGATGATCTGGTGCTGTAGAGTCAGCCTTTTTCCTTTATTTAATTAATTTTTTTTTTTTTTTTTCAACTTGGATTTCTTAATTATTTACCATTCAAATCAGCTCATTTGGACTCAGTCCTTCAGCGAATGACACATCTTCACACACGATGAGTAGCTATTTGACAAAGATTTCACCCTTTGGTAAATTACCTCTGACAGTTTCACTCCCAAACTCTGCCTCTCCCCACCCTTCACATCATGTCATCTACGAAAGATATTTTCCTTCTATTTTTGGCATGTAGACAGTTTCCAAAATTTCATTGGAATACCGGTGAATTTCTGTACGTGGTGATGTTTATGTCAGAGAAGTTAAATGTCGCTACGGGCAGATGACAAAGATCTGACATTGCAGCGTGATACGCTCTGTCAGTTCTGGACAAGTTTCTCTGGCTTCTGCTACTCACCGACTAGCCAATATTGGCTTTATCGTCACTCAAAAATGATTTTACAGAGGAATAGCAGTCTAGCTCAGCCTTTCAAATTATGAGTGACACGCTGGTCCATTGCGGCGATGAGTTTGTGTTCTGTTTCATCAGTTACCTCCTGTATCAATATTATGGTGCAGACCACCTTGTGGGTCATATGACTGGAATCCCGGAGTGCCTGAGTTAAGTTGACATGTGAAAATTCTCAGCTATGTAGATGCTTTTGCCATTGAGAGACAGTTCTGCTGAACCCTGACCCCGCTGTTGGTGAAGGGATTGAGTTTCAGCTATACAGAATCTCTTAGACTCATTCTGCTTTCCTGAATCCAAAACAAGATTTGAGTTTCTAGACAGTTCAGAATTAATCCGTTAAATTATCAAAAGCCAAAAGAGTTCACATATCTGATCCAGTTGTGATTTAAAAGCAGCTCAGAAGGTTTGGGAGGGTCTTTTGGCTGAGAGGATGCTGAATTTCTTAAAAGGATCCCAGGTCACGGGGGATGCTGGGCGAGAATTACAGGCAATTTAGGGTCACCAATCAACCTGAACATGATGTCACAAATTTATAACCCTTTAACACCTCAGATATCTATTGTCCAACTTGTTGCTTATTTTAACCATAAGTGGTCCAGAAAGTGTTCCGTCAGTGAGAATGTATCAATGGTTAACAATGAAGGAAGAGAGTCACCGACTTTCAGCAACAGCACGAGTGGAATTACCGTAATGTTCCTATACTGGCCGTGAAGCGCAACTTCTCCGCTTTAAGAAACCGCTGGAATCTCTCTGAGAGAGAAAACATTTGCAAACTTACAGTAATTCGAAGTGCGGTTGGCCGCCGGTGACAACGCTCGGTTTAGAAGGGATAATTAACTTTATCTAAAAGAAAATGGAAACTGAAACTGAAAACTGCTCCACATGAAAACACTTCAGTCATCTTGATGGGATTTAATTAATGCTTGAGACTGTCATTTACAAGTTTAGAGTTAATTGTGTGTTGAAAGTTGGATAGATTAGATTAATTCCCAGTGTTATTGCAAATTTTTCGCATGAGCTCTTGCTCTAGCAATGATGAGTGGTGTGCTGCCTCTAAACAGACCCTGTGGCCTTAAACATTCAGAGGACAGTATGGAATGAATGAATAAATGAAGCTGGCATTCATTAACATCAGAATAAATAAATACATTTTGGCTTATGAAATTTGAACAGCAGTTCTATAATATTTAGTTGCACGTTTATTTTGGGAGTCGAGTTTCACTGAGCTTCTGCTTTGAATTAAAATCAAATATTTAACATTTGACATCCACCAAAACATGTTTGTTAATTAGCGCATTGCGCTGTCGTGATTCGGAGTTGCAATGGAGTTGTTCACTCAGTCATACAATAGAGGAGTGAGCAGAGACAATGTTTAAAATGTGGCATCTACATTTAGATGTTAGTAATTTAGTAAGCTATGTGAGTTCATGATGAGCTGGCAATGTTTTTAACAGGTTTTATAATTTAAAACATGTAACGTGTCAGTCAAGCTGGAATGCCACTTAGTGGTTTTTCCAGGATAATGAACGTCATTAACTTCACATGAAAGACTTGTAAAATCTAGAATCTGCAGTCAGCATGCACAGCAATTTTTAATACGAGAGTGAAATTAAATGAGAAGCCTTTTTTTAATTTTGTTATTTACCAAAATGCATAATACTAGGTCTTCCACATGCTCAGTCGGTCCAGCTTAGCTTTTCAGTAGACAGCTCCCTTACCCAGACAATATGGGCAAACCTTCATGGTAAACGCATATTTCCCAGCCTCAGAATTACACGCTATGCTTACATAACATGTATACAATGAATGTGTGCCAGTATACATGCTGTCAAAAAGATACATCAACCACGCTACGCATCAAAGTCCGTTTGCAAATGGTCGTTGTAGCTCCACAGGGGCCTCGATGCCGTCAGATAGGCTTCCTCTAGTGATGCCACATGAGTCAGCATTGGTTGGGGCTACGCCAACTAAAGACTACATGGCAAATATATATAGATTAGAATCTGAATCTGCAAAATTTCCACATTTTCATCACTTTCATAGGAACTATGAGGATGGACAGGAAACGTGGAGACAGAGCAGAGTCAAATGTTAAGTCTAGCTGGGAGTTGAACAAACAGCTCAGGAAATCCATGTCCATGTGCTTCGAACATAAACTTAATGTCAGGTCACCTTCTCTATGCTTCTCATGTCTGGCTGAAGTGGTTTGCTACTGGCTGAAAACACGTGAATTATTGTGTGGCAAAGTTGCTTTGTGGGTAAGAAAGGATGAATACATGGAATAAAAAGATAGAATTGCTGTGATGAAATGTGCATTAAATGTGACGCTGCTATAGGAATGCCCTCTTCCTACACTGGTTTCAGGTTAGTGTATCTGACAAAGGCAGAACTTGTGCTGTGCGGCCTCCGTTTGAAAGGGATTACTCACAAATATGTAGATGTGGGAAAATTCATAAATCCCGGTCCCGTGATGTTTTCACATGCCAGTGAGCAGTTCTCCTTCAGTTCACCACTCCTCTCCAACCACAATATACCACCAGCATAAGAACAAGTTTTATCATTAAAAAGAAAAAGACATTCAGGTCTTGAGGAAGGTTCTGTAATTCAGTGACTGATGTGCACAGAACGTTTCCTCGAACACAGTCACAAGCTAAGAGTGCGATACGGATTTACACCGTCCTCCTCCATGCACACTGGTTGCCTTTTGCCGTGGAGTCATTTACTCATGAGTTCTAGACGTTTTCAGTCAAATAAAAACACGGTTCAGAGACCTCAGCAGTGGTGACCTTGTAGTAAGTGGAAAGTGTAGAGCTCATGCTGACAGGCCAGTTGCAGGCCTCTCAGGAGGAGTACGCCGTTAACACTGCGGCCCATGTGCGCTCGCATTTTCTTCACTCACTAGACAGTCTGAGCTTGTTCATCCTCAGCTGTGTGCATTAATGGTTGTGTCTTGGATGTGTATGAAATCCCTTAGATGCAGTCTTAATACATATACTGTAGGCTGCGTGTCGCTTGTTAATCCAGCAGCAGTTCAGCACTTATGTAGAGTTGCAGTTTTCTGTAACTCTGTAACATTTCAAATGTGATTCCACAAATTAAATATCAGCTCCTTTTATTCACCTTGCACTGTTGAAATCCCAATGTGATTTTTATTTCATCTTGCTTTTATTATAAGGTGACTTATGTAAATTGTTTGTCCTGGATGTAATGCTGAGAGGAATTGTGGTTCATGTTATTTATGCCAACCCCAACAGCAACGCTTCAGGCGAGGATGCAGCTCGTACATTTGAATGTAGTTTTGAAGGTCATAGTAATGTTGATTCTACCATGTTTCATTCATTTCCTGGCTGCAGAAAAATGTGTGGGTCCATGAAAATATCAAGAGTAACCTTAAGATAAATTGGAACACATGCATGTGATTTCAGCATGATGAAGAGTTGGGGTTGCATTTCATATATTCTTTGTTGTTCTCTTAAGTTAGAGTGCCCCGACATGACTTTGTCTTTGCTTGGTAATTTTAAATCCTGTTTCCTCTGTTAGAATAGCACCATTGAAAAGCACTTCAATCAAGGTGACCAAGCGTACAAGATTCACTCTCTTCAAAAGGCCCGTCAATTAGTAAACTATAAGGGTGGAAAATTAGCAGGAAATAAGAGACACTTTGAATGATTAAAGGATGTCTAAGTAGTCCACAGTTTGAAGGCTATATTTGGTCGGCAGGATCAATTAGGGGTCTTATGCAAACAGTGCCATTGTTTTTCACAGGCAGAAGGCCACTCAGTGCCCTCAGGCTAAGACCGCACGTGCCACCTTTTTGCTCTACAGTCCTTCTTCAATCAAATGTTGAAAGGTATCCACACTGGACTGATTGTCGTGTTGAGCACCGCTCTCACTGGTTACAGCAGCGATGTGCTTGCTGCAGGAGTGACTTTCATCAGGTCGGTAAGGTCAGAATGAGGAGCGCCGCTTTGGCAGCAGACTTCAAAGTCTTCCTGACTGTTCTCAGTCTCACAGGTCCAACTGGCCAAATTGTTTGCACGCCAGCTCCTGCAGTGTGACTTTTTTCGCCTCAAAGACGTGCGAGTCCGTCTGTACGAAGCTTCTTGGTCTTGGAATGTCCACACAGTTTACACGGTTAAAATCATTTGCTGACATTTTTAAAGATACTGCTGCATCAGTTCTGAACTAAATACAGTCGATGTTTCTCTCAAGATTAAGCGTAATATAATGCAACAAGAGTGAATCACATCAAAAGAAAAGTAAAATATTTTGAAGTGTTAAGGATGAGAGATGTGAATAAAAAAAATCTGAACACTATAAATGCATACTTTATCACATTATGAATCACTATGAAGAACACTTAATGTCAGATTTATATATTTATATTATACATTTATATGCAAAACCACTGAGTAGTAGTTTTCCTTTTAGGGCAATGCAGTGATTTTAATAAATTAATAACCATGGTAGATCTGGACTGTGAGGTAATTTGATTATTTCCATATATTTCTGCTCATTCACGTGCAAATCCTTCAAAAATCCTGAAAATCCTCCCCAAAGTCCTGAAAACCAGCTGTAGTGAAGAAGTAGCTGCCTGCTGTGACTGTGTGTGTTCAGTTTGGTTATTTCAGTCACTGCAGTAGATCGGTTGTATCAGTGCTCTGTCTACATATAACAAGATCATTTCCCTTACAGACTTGGCCATAAACATTGTGTGTTGTTGTAATATTGAGGTTTTATTGGTAAGGCGTTATTTTCCAACCTGGTTTTTGTTGACACCGCGTCTACATGATAGAGACAGAGGAGACCGGCCGTGGTAGCAGTTGAAAATCTCAGTCTGTGATGACGAGGCAGTTGTGATGTTAAACTAAGTGGAATGTGAGTTGAGGAACTCTCTGCAGGCGGCTAATTATATTACTTACAGTGAGATACAGCGCTGCCGTATCAGACCGGAGTCCTGCAAATGAAGTGGGATGAAAATGGCAGCTGAAACGGAGAAGGTGCAACTTCTGCAACTTGGCCATGAACCAGTGAAGCTAAAGCATGACTTGACAGTCAATTCACTGTCATCATTCATTCATGAAACCTTTCGAGTGATGAACTTTGGAAAGCTTTCAAACATGTTGAGGCGTATCCTTTTTTTTTTTTTTTTTTTTTTGTGGCAGTATGTATTTCGGTGAAAGTCTCATTTAAAAATGGATGAGTCCATTAGAACATACCTGCTCTCCACCTTGATAAATATTGTAGAGGCCTACTTTCTGAGACCTCACCTATTTCATTTTCACAGTGAAATTTTACAGTCGACGCTAGCAGATGGGAAACCTAAATGATCTAGTCTTTTTATCAACATATCATGTGCAAATGTTTTAGGGGAAATAATGGAACTGTTTTGTGATGTTCCCGGACTGAGCAATCGTGGATAAATGATGATTGTGAAAGGCTAATATGGACGCTGACATTGTCCCATATTTTATCGTGAACTGGAGGATTACTGCTTTGACTGAGAGGGTATCGTGTCCCATTAATACTACAGTCTGTGCAACAGAACCACATGATCTGTCGAATCAGGAAAAAAAAAGAAACAGTCTCATGGATTTTAAATCTCCTCTCAAATATATATATTTATATTTTTAACCTGTAATCCTCATAATCCACATATACAAAGTGATTATATTCACATTTAACAGAACTGATTGTCCTGCTGTGGTAGCGTGGCAGTCTGCCCTACGTGTTACTTGCTGACACGTTTGTGACTTCCATTAAGATATTATGAGATGTTTAGTGCGTTTGATTGTTACATAACCTTTAGTAGTCTTTAAGCTTTTGATGAAAATTAAAATGCTGCATTTGTATTGCTGTATTGGTTGAATGGCCCATACTTTGCGTATTAAATCACTTATGCAACACACACACACAAAAAAAAAAAACCCTTTTTAATTTAGAGTCGCTGCTATCTGGACTCCATGAGATGTATGCTGCCTCTCAGAGCTGCACACAATGTTTCCATCAAGGACAAAAGTGCTGTTCTTCAGGCTTACGACTAGAGCAGGGTATAATTAGGCACTAAATGCTGCTTTAAGTCAGAATGTGGTCTGCAAGCATTTCCAAAGGACAACCAGTCTTGTGGTTTGTGGTTTTTATCATCAAATGCAAATTGCACAGTTGAAGAGGAGTGGCACTGACTCATAGAGTTTATAATATCCAGGAACCTCATCCGCTAAAACATTCATGCGGTGCAATATGTCAGATGTAACATATTCATGTTTTTTCCAGATAGTGGACAGGCCGTTTAAAACTAGATTCAATGGCGTTATAATTTTCTAGACCCCACCCTCTCCTGATTTTGCTGAGAGAAAAAAAAAAGCACAGGAAAGTTTAAAAAAAGCCCCCAGGATCAAATTTTGAATATACGCCAACAACAAGGAAGTGAATGTTGGCTTATGGTGCAAAGAATGGCAAAAGACCAAAACACGTACATAAAACAAACATTCAGCTGTATCCCCATAATAGAGGCGCTTTACAGCGACCAGAGTAAATATTATCGGTATATTATTTATCATCCATGTGATGAAGTGTGATCTGGAAAGGAAAGTCTCACTTTATACGACCGTTTACCTAAAAATCTCATCCTCGCTGAGGGATCAGCCAACAGAGAGAGGCATTATTGGATGGCTCGAAAGTGATAAAGAGGATTTATGTGGTTTGTGTTTCCAGTCAAACTAGTAGGCGAGTTGCGATCAGGGGGTTTATGGTGATTACAGAAACCTCTAAAACTGACTTAGGACAACGTGTGTGTGTGTGTGTGTGTGTGTTCACATGTATAAACAATTCAACTGCAGGATTAATACCAATCCCATATCTTGAAAACGATGAAATGCAGTTCATTTCTAGATCCCATATGACGGGGATAATGTGAATTATGTAAACTTTTCAGCATTACTCCGCCATGATGCCCTGCACCTCGACCGTCTCTCTGCAGCCGTAATATCGGAGCATTATATTTAACTTCTTTCATAAACACTGGCTGTAAAGAGAACTGCAGCAGGCCCTTTCAAGAAATCTCAGTCTATGTTAAAAAAATTTGCTCTCATGAGATGTTTGTGTATCTATTTGTGAACCCACAGACACAGACACTTTATACAGAGGAACAAAGGGTATGAGGAGGACACCATATGGAAGCACAAAGGATCCAGTGATGGGATGTGGCTTGTATGTCGGTGCTCAGGTGTGGATTAGCAGTTTAGTGACAATGGACAAGACACAAGGTTGAGAGTAAAAAGACCGGGGGATCTGTAAAAAAAAAAAAAAAAAAAGAAAAAGGACGGGCAAGGTGAAACAGGGTGCACATTTGAATGTAACAAATCTGTTGTTGGCGTTGAGAAACGAAATCAGCCATTTAATCTTTTGTCCCTGTCTGAGTGCAACACAGTGGACTTCTGGATATCAGTAGTTTAAAAGGCCATGCGTACTGCTCTTGGACTCGGCACACCCTTGAAAGCTCACCTTTCAGTTATCAAATACACTTACTCTTAAATGCTGAATGTATTTTTCACAAACATTTTCAGTCTCATGTCACAATGCCCATTAAGCTGCAGTTTGCATTCACTGTGTCATAAAACAACTGATTCTGTTCATGCTTGTGAGAGAGTTTCAGTTCCCGGCGTTTTACCGGTTCAAACCACAATCGTGCTTTTTAGGCTGGAAGAAGCAGCAAAAAGTGAGTTTGACTGGTTCCTGCTCAGTTGCATTATGAGCTAATAAGACTTCAGTGACCATAACTTCAGCTTTTTGTGCTTAGTTGTAGCTTTGGTTTAAAAAAAAAAAAAAAAAAAAAAATGCTTTCATCTTTTGGGGAAAATAATGAGCAGTAGATTCAATGAAACTTTCTGAAGTTACAAAATATGAGGCGACAGTTCTGATTGAAATATAAAGAGCAATCAGCCTCTATTGGGGTAAAATATGAGTTTTGACTTTCAGGGAGGCCAATTCCAGTCCCTTAGTCTTTCTCAGAAATACACAACTCTGCCACAGTCACGGTAATTGGAAGGCACTGGGTTTTTCGTAGAGTGATTACGTGATTGTTTCGTATTTTATAGACCTTTTTTTTTTTTTTTCATGGTCTGTGATACTACTAATGGGATCTTCGGACTGTACTTTCAATGCAATTCAAAGCAAATCAATTGTTGACTTATTATGGAAAATTAAACCCCATTGCGGTGTTTTGGCGGTTCGTTTTAAAACCTTTTGAATGGTCAAGTTTTTTTTTTTTCTTTGTTTTGTGTCCTTCTATTGAATGTCTACCTCACAAGCTCCAGCTTCTCCGATTCACTGTAGAGCGTTTCAGGAAATGACTTTGGTCAACCACAACTTTGTAGAAAAAAAAAAAGGAAAAAAAGCATAAGTCTGTCCACAATCAAGACTGTTGGTAATGTACTGGAAACCCAGTGTCTCCACTCGATGTATGCATGGCATCTGTCCACATGACTCCATCTCTGAGGGACCATTTTAAAACAGAAGTTTTTTGTTTTTTTTTTTTACTGATTGCTACAAAATATTCAAAAATCAATGAATGAAAACTCAAGATATTCACCCATGGCAGTGGACCAATTATATCTAAATATAACATTTGGTTCCAAAAATAATTTAGTACGCAAAATGCTGGAATTAGAAAACTAAAACTAAATTGTAAATGTTCCTTCACTGCCATACTGTATAGCGTCAGTATTTAGTCATAGTGGTTCAACACTGTCTTGACACGCCAGCCTAAATACAGTTCTCTCAATATTGGTCTTATATCCTTGCAGAGAACTGCAGTTTAAGTCATCAAGCCGCAGTTTGCAAAGACAAATAGAAACTTGTGGTTTATTCAAGTGGAGTTTGTATTCTAGCGAGCAGTGATGAAAACACACATATTTATATGGTGTGTATTTTTCTAATTTTCATTTTGGCACATACTCAAAAGCATTTAACAAAAGGAATACTGTGTTTTGAATGAAATGCAGTAAATAAGAATGTCCATGTTTCTCCCTGTGAGAGTTGTGTTTACTTTTCGAGGTTTGGATACAGGCCAGCAGAGGAGGAATAGTTTTCAGAAATAATCAGGGGGTGCACTTATTACCCAGGATTCTCTTCTTAAAACGGTAAATGATACTCTTTTACATCCCTGCGAGCAGGAGTCTGCAGATGAAGGAGAAATTCCTCTAGGTTTGAGAGAGAAAATAAATCCTCCGAAACTCCATGCTTCATTTTAGTTTAATGTTTCACAGGGTCTCAAACTGCGCTGTAAAAGGTTAAGATATTTGTTCTTAATGTGTTGGAACAGCAGTCTCACTTACCAGACTTGTCGAAAAGGGCTGAGAAAAGCAGACTGTAACTGATGTGCACCCTGTGATTTCAAAGAGTGGTAAACTTGCTGACATTTCACAACCACGTTGAAGACCTTGACTCAAGTAAATATGACCATGATGATAAAAAAAAAGTGGAACACAGATGCAGCATATATGTGAAGATAGATAGTAATAGCAAATTGTGAATATATACTGAGTAATGGTTAGAAAGCCTCGTTTCTGTGTTTGTTTGCTTTTTTTATACTCCACTTGACCATTTTGGAGTTATAATGACACTTGTCCTTTCAGAGCAGTTGCTATCCAGGTACCCTGTCTTTGGTTTCCTGTTGGTCAGACTTTTCACGTACAGTAACACCAGCCAGTTATTTAGATGAAAATAGTGTCGACGTCTCAGGAGCTGTCAGTGGAATATTCTATATTGGCATAGTTAGCACAGTAAACAGGTAGTATCTATCCCTGTTTGCCTACGGTCAAATGTTGTTCCATCTGTGGTTGTTTACTGTGCAAAGCCATAAACGTCTTCATTCTGTAACCTTATTCAGCTCTCAGACTGGACATCCTTATTTCAGGGCTGAAACTTGTGAAAATATTGATGGATTGAGGTATTATGGTTTTGTGTGCAGCAAACCCATGACGGCTTGGTATTTACAGTTTAATTTTAAGCTCACTGATTTACGCACTCACGCCAGAGACAATGCATATAGGCACAGATTCTCATTTTGAAAAACCCCTCTCAGTCAGTTTGAGATTTAGAGGTTTTTTAACTCTGTCCTCAGCGTAAAATCAGGCTATTAAGAGGTGGTGGTGTGTGAGTGTGGTGTGGGGGTGTCTTAAAAATATCAAAAGGTTGGTTTGCTGCAATAGTTGGCTCTCATGGCACATGTAGCAGCCAACTACACTAATATCGATGCTGCTTACTGTGCAGCACTTCTGCTGTAAAAGGTATAAGTACACTCCCCTAAAAAAATAAAGGATCGGCATTAAATCAGGACAGCTAAATAGTTTTAAATGCCCCATCAGATCTTCGACAGATCGCCCATGTTGACAATGTGAGAATAAGTTGTGGGCAGTCATTAAAAAACTAACTCATCAAGTCATTAATGGATTGATTCACAATCACACTGAAAATCAAAGTAAAAAATTAAAATCACAGGGTGATTTCACTTAGTGGATTTCATCTTGGCAACTTAAAATGTGACTCAGTGGTGTGTATGGTCCCCATGTGCCTGTATCCTGCTGCTGACTTGTGTCCTGGGGCGTCTCCTCCCAGATGCCACTGATGCTAATGGATCCTGCACAGTGTGTGTCTGTACACGGACCCTCGGGCTGCATGAGATCGGGCGTTGCCCTGCAGCGTAAGGTCAGACAACTGCTCTGAGAATTTCACCCTGGTACCTAACAGCAGTCAGGGTACAGGACTTGGATGTCCTCGTGCCCTCGTGGAGGCTGTTCTGACACATTGGTCCAAAACATAAACACCAGTATCCTGATGGAGGTCATTCTGTGGGGCTCCTCCGGGAAAAAAAAAAAGCAGGTACGGGTCCTGCAGCTGGGTTCGTGCTCTTTTATGATCCTGTCCACTTCTCTTCCGATCTCCTGGTATTTCCTCCATGCTTTGGAGACTGTGCTGGGAGACACAGCGAGCCTTCTTGTAATCCCACCTTGACTATCTAAGCAAACGGATTTGGCCGTAGGTATCACCATGCCAGCAGTAGTGACAAAGATGCTAACAAAACACACGACTGGAGAAGCATCAGTAAAGAAGTGGAAGGAGAGAGTAAAACAAATTCTTCTTTCAGGGTTGTTTTCCTTTTGCCTCTCCATTGCACCTGTTGTCACTTTCATTTGCACCAAAGGAGTTGAAATTGATCTCTTTTGAATGTCCCTTGCTTCAGACATTCACAAATAAACAAAACATGTCCAATTTGAAACATAATTTAGACATGGAGACATAAACAAATCACTTGAGTGTAATTGTAGTTTTAGACAGAGCAGAACTCAATATTGATATTATAACCAGAATATACAGAATATACTCCACGTGACCTTTGCCCTTCGTAAACTGACATAGAGACTGTGCTTGTATCTTAAATTTTAATGATAAATTCTAAAAATGTGATTGAATTGAACTTATTCATTCTTAGTTTTTTTGACTTCTTTACTGCACGTTGTGATCTGTCACATGGTAAATTAATTTCCTCCCACGACATAAACCAACACTCTTTGTTTTGATAGAAGTCAGAACAAAATCAAAATTCTTAACATCCAGATTTGTGATTTTTGCTGGAAACTGGCAAATGCAGCTGCAGCCAGGGAGTCAGCTGCTCAGAGTAAACGTCTGTCTTTAATTTGTAATGTTTGCTCTGCATCACTGAACCAAAGAAAAAAACAAACTGGGAGCTTTTTGTTTTTTTAACTTTTTTTTAAAGCTGTACCTCCAGGCCACTGTATGGCATGAATGTTAGATTGTATTTCATTGTGTGGATACATATTGCGCTTTGCTGCAGTGTGGCTCGAAGCAAACATGAAAACCCTTGTATGACAGCGTAGAAAATCCTCCTGATTTGTCCGCCTGTGTAGCGCTGCCCCTTTTTATGTTTTCATTTCCACTTTTCTTGTCACGCTCCGTTAGAAATGAATGTGGTCATTTTCAATACAGTCACATTTGTCATTTCCGTAAAGAAATGTGTCATCAAAACAGCGAGCCAGTCAGTGTGACCTGCTAGAATGGAAAATGTCTCCCTGACTGGAAAATCACACCTGAGCTACCAAGCCACACAATGTTTCAAAGCAAAAAAAAAAAACCCAACATATATATATATATAGATATATATATATCTATATATATATATAAGGTGTGAAGAAAACGTGAGGAAAATGTCATTTCTGTCCATGTTGTAACTTTGTCATATCTGATTAGTAACCACATACAAGCTTTAACCACAGGAATACAAGCTGGAACAATGATCAACAACAGAAAGTGATCCTGTTTGTTCAAGAAAAAAAAAAAAACTTTTATGACTGCCTTTTGGTTTCTGACAGTTAAGAGGCCACCCTGTTGCTCTCCCTCATATAGCATTTGGGAAAATGTCAGTAATGTACATTTCGAGGCATATTTTACTGTGGGAAACTAAATTTAGGTTGTGCTGTCTGGATGTCAGTAATCTGAACCAATTCATGCTAATTTTTACACCAGGAGAAAAGTCAGAACTTTTCCTTCAGACCCAGACGGTGATCAGAAACGTGTAGTGGAATTTTCTGCTCCCATTTTCTTTATGCTCGCTTGTGGAAAGACCAAAAAATGTCATGTCCAGTGACGGTGTTTGGAGATTTCGACCTTGGTTTATAATATATATGACAAGAAAGCATTTTCCCAACTCCCTAAAACTCCGGTCATTTTCTGTTTCTGCAGGTTTATGCAGATGACGTGCTCACAAAAGAGGAGCAGATAGGCTTGCTGTTCAAAGCCAAAATGAAGTGTGAGGGGAACATCAAGTCGAAACACAAGATTCCTGGTGAGTAAAGAAATGAGAATAAACTTCTTCAGCTATGCAAATGGTTCTGTGAATAATAAAAAAAAAGGGGGCTAATATGTTGATGCTTTGTGTAATGTTTAACATGTCCACAATATCAGTTCGCTAATTGAGACATTTCACTCAGACACACAAACATCAGCCTCATTGTTCCACTAGAGGAAATGTTGGCGGATCGGTCAAAATGATTTATCCTAACTGGGTGATGAATGCCACCCCGTCAGCATGGATCCAAAGGCAGGAAGGTGTGAAACTGTGACAGACCTGTACACCCAGTGTAGGATGTGTTTTTATGACATTTGTCAAATGTCTGCAAGGACACACTTAGTCAGCGAAAAGCTACTTGTTGTTGGTCCACCACTTGCAACATGAATGACATTTAAATTCTTGTCATGCCATGATGGAACAGCAAAGAATTCTCAGCGTTTGTGTTGTCCATGCAAATCAGCACGTTAAATCGGCGTGTTTCATGGATAACAGATAAAATCCATGCTTGTGTTTATCAGCTAAACGGCCTTGCATACAATCGTGAGTGTTTATAGAAAGATGGAAATGGAAGGAAACAAATTCTGCAGTTTATGTGAAATTGAGACAGCTCGTTGCGACAGCTCGGCCCCTTTTCATTACCCTTGATTAGGTTTTTATCAGTGTGATTTTTTTATTATTATTTTTTTCCGCTCCCCGTAGCTACTGGCTCTGAATTACTTTTGCATATCTCAGAAGTGAACGAGCCATTTAGCAAAGCAAAATAGCGTTTATTTGTCAAAAACAGGCTCAGCTATTCAGTGAGCGCTTCAGTAAATTCAGGCCAGTGTAAGAGTCAGTGGGTAATTCAATAAATCCCCGAGGGGCTGCGCAGAACAGACCCTCATGAACATAGATTTGAATAGCTCATATTGTACGAGGCAGGGGCTGTTCGGAGAACCAGCAGGAAATCAATCGGCACAAACAGTAAACTGAACAATGAAGCCAGCAGCAGCTCGATGATCACAGGCGCACCAGTCCTCCATCAGGCTGGAGGGGTCACCTTGTTGTCTTGATTGAATGTGACTGTTGATTATAAGAGCTTATACTAATCAGCTGATGCTGTGCACACTTTAGTGCTTCACAACGTTTTTGCACACTTTCTGCTGATCGAATCAAATATATATTTGTGGAAGCACTCCCCAGGCAGCCCAATGCATACTCTCAGTCCATGGTTATGTTTGAAAATGCTGCTCTGTTTTCTTTGTCCTCCGTGCGGCTTGGATGGAGGGCAATGCTGATCCTGGGCTGTATTTGTGTATTTATGGGTGTCTGACGACCACCATTTTCCAACAGACCCCAGCATCTACTGTATCTCACTGCGGTTACTGTCATTTTCCCAGTTGATTGTTCAGGGCAGGATTTTGGACTCCACAGTCAAACCAGTCATATTATTTTCTCTCTAACCCCAGTTCATTGTGGTCACACTGAATTGCTAGACCCTCCAAACGATACCCCCTTGTAGATGAAACACATAATTAAAAATGTTTACTTCCAGACTGAACACGAAAACTTTTGTTGACCATTCTCTATCCGCTGGTATTGCCCAACTCCTCATGGTTTTGATAAGTGTCCACGAATCTCAAATTGGATTTGAGAAAGTATGACAGAATTGCTACCATTGAAAACTGCAGGCACCGAACAGCAGCTTGTATAAGATGTCCGGGGTTTACATAAGAACAGTGTGCTTTTAACGGGGAGGCCATAGATGCTAATGAAAAGCAGAGCAGTCAGTCAAACATGAGGCCTTTCTCAGATGAGAGTCTGTGTTGCTCATCTCAGCACATCACACTAAATCCATCCTGGCATTTCAGTGGCTGGCAAGCCTGCTGTCACACTCCAAGAGCCACCTCCAAACAACATTTGTAGCTGTCTTTCCATTTACAGTTGTTAGCAATTTCACATCATCTTCCGACATAAGATTTCGGTAATACTGTCCTTCATTTTGGCATCTCATAGTCAATTTGGCTTTGAACTATTTTTCTCTTTTTTTTTTTCACCTTTTTTTTTAATCAACTAATCAATCAATTTATAAATGAAACAACAATGGGAAAAATTACACAGTATGTTTTCTCTGTATCAGTGTCAGGAAGGATGTTTGGACTGGAACAGGTCAATCACGAAGGTCTGTGGGCATGCTGGGAAATGTTTGAGATGCTGTTTTGGGGGTAGATCAGCACAGGGAAGGTGGCGTTCATACCTGATGATGCTGGCGTACATTGAATGTGACTCATCCTGCATGTGGTGGCTGTTTTCTGACCTCTTTTGGAAGGCTGCACATGTCTGTTCGATCACATAACAGCCGAGGGACTTAGAATAAACATATTACCTTAATGAAGAAGAACAGAGTCCCTGGTGTGGCTGTACATGCCTGGATAAGCACATTTGTGTTCCTTTAACATGCTTGATTTGAGATTTAATTCTTTTTATTGTTTTTATTTTTTTTTACTGAATAGTGTTCAAATTACTTTCACTTTGCTTTTAGGTGAACTAAATTTGAACCTAAGCCTCTCATCTGGTTGTTTGTTTGTAATTATGTAATGTGGAAATCGTTTTAAACTTGGGTAGGAGTTTAGCTGTGATGTGGGGTAAAATTGTGGGGGGCTGTCAAGATTTGAGATAAACTTCAAGGAAATCATTACTTGTGCTGCCTGATAAAGCATGCAAGCATTCTCTTGAAAGTGATTGTCAGGATTTGGACAGAATCCACTCTTGTAGATTTTTTTCTTTTGCATAGTCTTTTTTTTTTTTCCCCCTCTCTTCTATTGTGGTGTAACCTTGAATCTGCGGCTTGAGGTAAAGTCAGAGAATAGCAGCTAGTGTGCATTTTTTTAGGACTTTGGTTTTACATCTGTGTTTGTCTTGCCTGTGTCCTGCCTGACCACCCCCGGAGGGTTTTTTTTTTTTTTTTTTTTTTTTTGCTTTCTCTTTTTTTCTGGCACTGTAAACTTGTGGTTTTCTGAACTATTACAGGAGATGTTGGGTGATGACTATTTTAAAACACCAGCAGTGAGAAATGGAGGATTTATTCAGAGTAATGAATTGATTGTGTGCTGAAAAGTCCCATGTGAGGCTGAAACTTTTGGTTTGGTTGCATTTCAGCATTTTATCTATTTGTTTTTATTTCTCATTTGTGCTTTAAATAAACAAAAGTCTCCATTACGTGGCTGAGACAAGGTTTTCATTGAGGGGAAACACTGAGGTTTGCCTGGAGAGGACAGTGGAGGGATGTGGGTTCAATGCCCCAGACGTTGCAGTGTGAAAATAGCTCAGCCTTCAAGCTTGTGGTCTGCACGTAGAATAACATCAGCAATCATCATAAAAGGTTGCATGTATCAGGAGAAAGGGCAATGCATGTTTTGACATCTGCAGGTCAGAATTAAATGAGTTGGGGGGAGAAAAAAAACCTTATTAAAAACCTCAGTGACATCACTAATACCAAATTCCGCCTGTTAGCCGCGTTTATATTTAAATCATGGTCAAGACATTTTCGGGAAATTATATATGTTTGTTCAGTGTTTAATTTAAGCCTGTTAGTAGGTGGTCTGATGGTAATAAAACCGATGGCAGAAGCGAATGGCAATTTTACTTTTACTCCCAGGCTGTGTGGTCAGTGTGATTTTCAAAACTAAACGCTATTTTTCTCCCACCAGAAATCTGTAGGAATCAGTCTGCTCTTTAATTTTGTGACAGGCAAATAAAAAGCATGTCGTCATGGCTTCAGATGTTTCTTTGTAAGTTTGATTACAGGAATGAGAACATAATGGATCAACTGCAAAGAGAGGATAGTTTTAGTTTTATCCTTAGCTACTTATTAGTGGTCAAAGTGGGGCAGATGTTTTCAATAATACAACACAAATGCCAAGCCATAAGGGAGGTTTTTGCCAGGAATCTGTGGGGAAAGGGACTTTGCTTTCACTATCAGAGGGCTGAGGTCCACAGTTTAGCTAACACTTTAAAAGTCCTGTGCTGTGAGAGAGGTTGTTTTATTATTTTTTTTTTCCATTTGAACCTGCAGCTCTTTGTCTCGTCTAAGTATAGCCACATTATTGCAAAATGACATGGTCTGCATTCCTCCCTGGAAATAGATGACAATGTTTTTGTGATGTTCAGAAAAAGAATGCAGTTCGCAATGTAGTGGGAATCACGAGAAAGTGATGAAAATGCCCAGAGCTTTGTGTAAAAAAAACAAAAAAAACAAAAAAACAGTTTGCCTGGGATTTTACGCTGTAAATGTTTTTCACTACAGCCTCAAAAACACTAAACTTTAATTGAAAATCCCTTCAAGTTTCATTAGACTTGCCAATCCTGTATGTGCAATAAAACACATGAAGGGTAATTATATGATGTTATAAATAGTTGATGTCATTAAATTGGTTCATTAAGTACTGATTGTTCTTTAAAAACTGCAAATCAGCCATTTAATCTTCATTCCAAATTGATTCTGTCATTTCTCATTATTGTCCTCTAACATGAGCATCTTGGGCAAAGCCCTTTCTTGCTTTGGATCCAACCTCACCAGACGCTTCTTCATTGATGTAAGGCAAGTGGAAACGTCCCCATTGCGGTGGACCTGGGGTCCTCTTTGCAATAGACAGGACCTCTGCTATGCTGACGACACCCAGCTGTCCCTCTCCGCCCTGTCTACTCATCAGCCTCTTCATCATGATATCAGTATCATACCAAGCTTTGCTTTTGAAAATATTAGGAAAATCAAGCCTGACCTAACTTAGTACAACACCCAGCTTTGGGTCCATGCCTTGCTTGTCTCATCTGTCAGGCCTTCCTCTGTGCTCAGTGAAAACACTTTGTCGTTGTTCCAGAAAATAGACGGCCATCTTGTGTTCAATCAGCCCAAAAGAGCACATGTCACTCTGCTACTCATCAACCTGCGCTGGCTGCCCTTGGTTGCCCGAATCAAGTTCAAGTCACTAATGTTTGCCATCAGTGACTGTGTCTGCAGTCCTATATTTGAACTCAGCCATACAACCCTTTGAGCCTTGTCGACTTCTGCATTCTTCCGAGGAATATTAGCCAGGCGTTGCCATCCCTGAAGATGGCACCTATCAGAGTAGGCAGTCATCCCTGCCGTCTTCAAGAAGCACATCCTTTCCTAAAAACCGAGCATGCCCAACTGGTGTTTTTATTACACAATCTCCTGCAACCATTTTAAAGATGTAGTATTTAAGAGCTTTTTTCTCAGTCACTTTGGAAAAGGGCGTCTGCCAAATGAGTAGAATAGCCATCATCCACCTTGTTCACTGAGGAGCAGCATCAACTTCAACCATGAAATTATCATCATTACTAACATTATTGTTCTCAGTAGTTTAGATATTGTTGGCATTTTTTTGCTTATTAGATAGATAGACAGATCATCGTGTAGTTGTCTGACGTATATCATATGTGGTGTGTTCCCGAGGTGATTCAGTGCTTCACTTGAACAAACCACGGTTAACATCGCTGGTCTCCTCTGCTGGGCTCATTTGCATATCAGTAAAGTTCACACATCTGGCCTCATCTTTAAAGGACAACAGATTCATTTAAAACACACAGTCATCTTGTAAATGCAAAAACCAAGGCTCTACTTCTTAAGTCAACACTGCTTTTCTCTTCGCAGATGGCTTCTGCTCGCCAGAATGGGACGGCATTGTTTGTTGGCCTGAAGGACCTCCGGGAAAGCTCGTATCTACCGCCTGTCCAGAGTACATCTATGACTTCAACCATAAAGGTGAGTCTGGCTCTGGGTACAGTCACCAGATGAAAGAGCAGCAGAGCTCAGAGGCTGCTGTATAATGTGTATAATCATAATCAAATATCTAATCATTGAAAAAATAAGTTGTGAACGAGTGATTGATTGTTCTGGCAAACAAAAGGTAAACTTTGGGATTAAAAATAGGCCCTTGTGCTTCTTGATGTCTAGGCCTGGCATACCGTCGGTGCGACAACAATGGAACGTGGGAGCTGGCCACAATCAACAAGACGTGGGCCAATTATAATGAATGTGCGAAATTCCTTTACCATTACAACCACAGCCACGAAAAGGTGAGATCAGTCTCGTTTGACACAGTGGCAGCTCCCCTCTCCGGAATAATTAAGAGTAATGACCTCTGTGAATACACTGCCTAAGTAAACTGTCACATTTGAGTAAATGTAGCCTTTTAGGCTCTTGCATGGCTATGTTACCCTGTAATTACAAGCCCTCTTCAATGCATGACACGTTTCCAACTTGCCTTCTCAGTAATTCGCAAAAAACAGTTTAGTAATAGCTTGAATAGTTTGAGTGGGTGACCGGGAGATAATGGCAGGATGACAGCGTGGCTGGTTTGTGATAGGGACAAAATGTGATGGCGCTCCAATCAGCTAAATGTTCACTAATGTTGCACTGACATCATTTTTTTTTTTTTTTTTTTTTTCTTGGAAATTATGTACCATTGAGTAATTCAGTCTTAAATGTGCAGATTTTACTGAGGGTACTGTTTCTTCCAGTCTTTTCATTAACATTACATCATTTCATTTACATGGCAGGGCCACCTTCAAACATTATACATACGTGTGACGCTTGAACATGTTTCAAGCCTGTGACCATTATTGCTCGGTATTAGAGAAGCTTTTTACAATTTTGGAAATGTAGGGGTTTGTTCACAATAAATCCCAAGATCATTGCTGAGGTTGGGCTTGAGTGATTGTCTGACAGTCGGTGGTCCATCTTATCCCCAGTGTTCCCTGGTGTCCCCAAACCCATCGAGGTGTTTCATGGGATTTGGTTCATGGGTTGTTTTTTTTTGTTGTTGTTGGGGGCACAATCCAATCAAAACACAAATGGTCTTCTGCCAGCTGATGCCAAAGTCCTCTTATTCCACATATAAAAAAAGACATTTTTTTTCTGTTTGTTTACGCTCATTTGCTGTTATCTAATAAAGTCCAGTTGTTTACAGATCACACTGGGCTGATACTTTCATATCTGCACCATCAGACACTGGTATTTCCCCTTTTTGTGTCGTAACAATGTCTAATTCAGTGGTGATGTATTCATATCTAAAGCAGCAGCATTACTGTGAGAGAGACTGCAAGGAAAAACTGAAGAACATCACATGACTCTCAGTATCCAGCAACTTCCCCTGGTTCGCACCGTGACACCTCTGAATATGTGTGACTGTAATCTTAAACCGCGGCTTCCTCATAGTCCATGTCCACGAAGAGGCAACATCTGTAACATACAATCGAATTATTAGCAGCACATCAGAGGCAAACCTCGGATACTAGAAACGCTGACATCTACGTCACCACACAGTGCGTGTCAGGCATATTGTTTTCTAAACAGAACACAGCAGCCTTTTGCTACCACAATCCCCAAGAGACTGACAAAGGTAGATGGTAGTGTTTGCTAGTGGTTGCACTCTCCAAGTGAGGAATGCAGCAGTCAGTTACTCTGTGATAAGGAACATTCAAGTAACTCAGGGATTTTGTCAAATTGTTGTAAAAGCTGTCCCAGTTTGATATCACCCCCTTTTTTTTTTTTTTTTGGCCATGAAATGATCATCTTTCCCACATAAATTTTCCTCTCAAAATTCTTGAATTTGGTGCGGAGGATGTGGGCATAACCTCATCATGGCACCCTTCAATTTCTCCCTGACTTCAGACGTTTATGTTGATGGGCTCCCAAGGGAGCGGTTGCAGCAGTTAATGACAAATACATGTGCAAGAATGAAAGCCCCACGCAGCCCTACTGCCAATACCGCCGACCACCACCACAACTTCAGACTTTTTTTTCTTCTGGCACATGATCCTGATCCTAAACGATAACAGCAGTGGAGTATCTGGTTACATCACACAGGGCTCTTGGCCCCCATCAGCCTGTTGACTAAGAGATAGACTGCTTGTAGTGACTCTCCGCTGGAACATCCGACTGTCCCGCCCAGCCTCGCTCAGCTCCATCGCCCGTTTGACATGCTGTTGGATAATATGATATTGATTATGCATACTGACTGAATATTACCCTTTCATTGGCGTTAACACATGCGGATTAGGATGTGCAATAAATATAACAAGTGTTGGTTTTAGTTTGATGCTTTTTTTGTATTTCTACCAATTGCTTTCCTTCAAACTGTTTTGCTATACTGTATCTGTTCAGTATTCCTTTAGTTGTAGAAAATCACTCTTATCTGTGATCTATAGCCAACAAATTCCATTTTTTATGTATGAAGTAGTTGGCATTTTTAGCATTTATACATATATAATATAATATAATTTATATATATATAATGACATGCTGTGCTGTGGGATTAGAGTCTTAATAGCTTCCTTATTTTGCTTCCATTGTTGACGATCTACCAATTTATCCTCTTCCAACAGGAGGTCTTTCATCGTCTGTATCTCATCTACACTGTGGGGTACTCCATCTCTCTGGGATCACTCATGGTGGCCGTTGTCATCTTGGGATATTTCCGGTGAGTCAATACTGCTGCTGGACCGCCGTTTTTCAATCAATCCTATCAACCACAAATGCCCTCAGGAGGGAGAGTTAGACAGAGGGTCAGAAATGAAGGGAACAGAAGGGATCGCACGCTAGCTTTGACTTTTCAAAGACGATGATATGACTTACTTTGAGGAGGCGGCTTGCAGCAGTGCATGCTTCATTACCTGACATTTACCTTCTCTGTTTTTGTTTTGGGTTTTTTTTTTTTATGCTGATCTCAAGTTCCAGTGCAGAAAGACCAGCGCTTGGATACTGGTTTAGTAATCCCGCCCAGCTGTGAAATATTGCAGTCCTGAAGCTTTGTTGTCTTTTCCTTAAACATATAAAGTACATCAACACATGATATGAAAATGCGAAGAATTGCAAGTAGCTACTCAGAGAAGGCTGATTAGTGTCAGACAGCTCTGTCATTATTTGATGATTTTGGTGACCATCAGGAATCAATGTGAAGGTGTTGTTTACCACCGCTGTGACTTACTGTAAAGGCAGGCAGGCAGTCAGGAAGCTGTAGGAAGACTCCCGACTGGCACCAGGAGCTCTACAGGTCAAATGAGTTTCATAAGTCATCCCAGGGGCCCATCTGACATTCTGTCTATGTGCTCCGGAGCACTCAAGCCATCTCCCCCTTCAACATGTCCAATTTTAGACAGCAGAGCTCATAAATGTTTTCCTAGGGAGAGAAAAGGGATATTTCACATTAGCAGGTGCGTTCAATATTTTTCACCAGGGGATTGTATGCTATATTGGTTTTCACCGACCACTTTAGAATCAATCATTTTCTGAAGGAGGCTGCTCAAACATTTAGCTCCTTGGTGGGGCTTTAACAGTTATAATGGATACAGTGAGTTGATTTACTAAAAATTTAAGATGATTTATTTTTTTTTTTAAATGGTGATTATTTCACCAATATTCCTCCCAATACTGTCATTGACTTCATCATGATGTAATCTTTACAACTATTGATCCAGCATTTTGAATCCAATGCCCAGGTGTGACCACCAAAGGTCAACTCCACGGGAAGCTGGCAGATGGGATGTTTTGACAGTTAATTTTTTTTGACAGGTAGACTCACGCTCGTCTGGATGGAAATTTGCATCCTCTTCTCGTTTTATACCCCTAAATCTGAAGAATGTGTCATAGTCAGCCTGAAATTCAGCTGGCTCTAATTAGGAACAGTATTATTTGTGTGTGTGTGTGTTTAAATGCTTACACCCTCAAAGGTGCGTCAGCCCACACACGCATACAAAAACGTAAAGATACTATTTTCAGCTGTCGTTTGACCTTGGCTCTCTTGTTTTGTTTTTTTGTCTCCAGCCGATTACACTGCACCAGGAACTACATCCACATGCACCTATTTGTGTCTTACATGCTGCGGGCCATCAGTATTTTCGTGAAAGATGTTGTTCTCTACTCTGGATCAGCCTTAGAGAACATGGAGCGAGTCACAGTCGAAGACCTGAAGTCCATCACCGAGGCTCCGCCAGCTAATAAAACACAGTTTGTAAGTACACCAACGCACTTATAGCACGCTTACAGTGGAGTTGGTTTGAACATAAAACACACTGTCGTTATTTCTCAGTGTGCACTATATTCCACACAACACTGCATAATTAAGAATAAAGCCAGTTTTTCTGCCAAAAAAAACCAACAAAATAATAATTAATAAATATCATCTCCATTATCTATCATCAGATTGAATGAAAGTAATTCCATAATGAATGAATATTGACATTGACGCGGTGAATTTTGCCGTGGGTGTTAAACATTTATTTTCCAAAGTGGAAGGCAGGTTTTTTTTTTTTGTTTTTTTTTTTGCGTCTCGCCTGCTTTTCCAGTGCAGGAGCAAATAAACTGGACTATCTGTCACCATGCCAAGCTTTTCCATGCCAGTAATTGGCTTTCCCCTTCAGAGTCAAATAAAAAAAAAACGGATAAAGACTGGGTATTTTTCATGCATGCTTTAATATGCAAACAAACTATTTGTTCAATATATCCCATTGACATTTGAACCATGAGAAGATGTGCTGGAGTGAAAACGGTTTGTTTAAGTGACTTACTTTACATGACACAGTGATTGAACACAACATAGACGTGTTATTGACTCTGCCTGCCTGTGACTCCAAATGATCACGTGTGCGTAAGTGAGACTGAGAGAGTGAACCACTTGGTTAACCCCTAAGGCAAAGGCCGAAGGTCACAGGGTTAATTGGCGCCACTTAAATTGAACGGGAGCACCAATAATTGTTTGTCTCTATGTTGGATGATTGTTTGCGCTGTTATTGTTGTATGTTGTCTGGTGACCTGTCCAGGGTGTCCAGGGTCTTTATTCACCTACCAGAGACACATTTCACTTTATTTTGTAAGCGTGACTGTATTGACCACAGTTTGACCAACATGTGTCACGGCCTAGTGTGTTTTTAACATTTACACAGCATAGGGTTTGCAATCAGCTACTAAAGGCAAGAATTCATAAATCATCAGGTATAAATCTATTTTATACCTGACGTGACATGGAAAGGTGATTGTGATACGAACAAATAAACACATCATAATCACATACTGTTACATTAAAGGCACGAAACCAAACAAGCACCCTCAGGAAAAAACCTCCCGCTGTCAACCAAATGTGCTGATTTGAAAACACGCTGATGAAAAGACAAATTTGATACAACAATTACAAGACTGGTAATCAGCAGTGGAAGAAAGCCGCTGAGTCCAAAAACTGTGGCAGTACAGCAGAGCAGCAACAGCTGAAGCCAGATAACAGTGAGGAGGCTGAACGATCGATGGCTGACTAAAACATTACGGGCTCCTGAGGCTTCCACACAGCCCGTCCAGACAAAAGCACATAATACTACCAGGATTATTATTAACCTCTGTTCAAACAGAAATAGGCCACAATAACATAAAATGTCACTGTCAATATATTATATTAAAGGTGTGGCCATAGGAAATGTATTTTGAACTAGGACATGTATTTATTTATTTATTTTTAGTTTTTCTTTTCAGCTTAATTCAATCTATAACTTGCATGTTTTGTTTCCCAGTTTTCCTCCAGTCCAGGCCAGCGGGCCCAGGGGAAATTTACTGGGTCTCAAAAGCAATTTAAACATATGACTTGACACCTCCGTCCTTAATTTCCAAACTAGAGGTTATAAAAAGTGTTACTTTCAGCTGGACTGAATTTGTCATGCTGCCAAATAGTGAGCTCAGATGAAAGCTCTGCCCCTAACAGGCAGAGAGAAATAACAGGCTGTGAATAATATGGGCATAAGTTCCATGATGCCATTTTAAATGTCTGCTGATGTTCACAAATGCTTTCAGATTGCACTGCAACGTGTTTGATTCTCAAAGCAAGTACGTTAAGTCCATTCAGTCTTTGCTTTGCTCCCTTGGAAATCTGCTAGAAATGTCTTAGCCTTTGGATTTATTTAGAAAGTTCACATTTTAGAAGCAGCCTGAGGATTCATTTTACTGAATGACTCTTTAGTGCAGTCAATACATCGATTCAACCATTCAGCCTCAATGAGAGAAGCAAAGTTTGTATTATATACAGCTTTATGAAAGGATAAGGTTGTGAATGTGCAGTATGAATGGAAAACATCTGATGACTTTAGCAGCAACTGAAAATGAAGGCCATCTTTTTCTTGCGTTCTTGTTACAGTTCTTGAATATTGACCGTACTGCGGTTGCCAGATATTGCAAGATAGATGGATCAATAGATAGCTAGACAATCTGTGGGAAATTCGACAAACACTGTACTAACAACGCTAAGTGTCTGCAGCCACACGGTAAAATATCAAGACGATGCTGTGGTTTGGAGGGCTTCAGAAGGTGTGACTTGTTTCAGTGTGGGGCCTGATGTTGTCTCTTTTCCCTGTTTGCTGTTTCTGTGTAGATTGGCTGCAAGGTAGTCGTGACCTTGTTTATGTACTTCCTGGCGACCAATTACTACTGGATCCTTGTTGAGGGCCTGTATCTCCATAGCCTCATCTTCATGACCTTCTTCTCAGACAGAAAGTATCTTTGGGGATTTACTCTAATTGGTTGGGGTGAGTGCTGCTTCATCTTCGTTTTTGTCACAAGCACATGATTCGAAAATGAATAACAGGCTACCTGCCGTGCAAATTGAAAAATTATGTAAGGTATTTAATTTTTGATGGTCTAATCAGTACGCAAAGAAGTTTGAACAAAAAAAATATGGGAAGCACTGTCAAGTCCTTAGATACACACACATGAATATGGGCTTTACGGTTCCTGCATTGTACACACTGTGCGTATAAGTTACATAAGCACAGCGCATACAATGTGGATGCTGTGCTCCCCAGGTTCTACTAGACCAGTGATTGATGGATGCATTCATTTGTTTCTGTGTGATAACTTTTTTTTTCTCTCTCTCTCTCTAATTAATTATATTTTCCCTCTTTTTATTTTTTCAGGCGTTCCAGCCATGTTTGTGACAGTTTGGGCGACGGTGAGAGCCATGTTTGCAGACACAGAGTAAGTTATCTGCACAAATAGCCAGACGTTATTCTAGATCAGCTTGGATGCAGAAACACTACGGTCTTCAGTTTCCAATTTGTATCCAGCAGTCGTCTCGTGGAACTAAATCACATATTTGTTTTCGCTGTCAGCAGGAAGGCGGCAGGAAGTTTGATAATAACCAGAGCTCCATCATGTGCATTCAGCATGTAATAGTAGTGTAACATATTTGGTTACAAATTCAAATGTATTGATTAGAAATGTCAAAAGGATGAATTCCGACCTCGATCAAGCACCATAAAATCTTTTATACAAACTTGTGAATCTTTCTCCCTTCTTAAAGCCACACATACGCAAAAACTAATGCAGCGGTAGCTAGAGGCAGAATTTTTTTTTTGTTGTTGTTGTTATTTCAGTGCAAACTAATCTTTTCAGAAGCCTTTGAAAATAAAAGCCACTTTGCAGGGTAATGAATTATTTCACCGGGTTGAAGGCTAGAAATTTCACATTAAGATTTATTTCGAAACATGTCTATTATACTTGTGTGTGCAGCACTCTTCAATCTTAAATCTTAAATGGAGGTCAGCGATTCAGTGCCATGTGTGACTCTCTCTCGAATGGCAGTGATCATTATAGACAGCAGAGCGAAAACACGGGGCTCCTGGATCATACATCTGCCACTGTGATGCTTACTTATCACTTGCTGAGCCCTGTTGTTGTTCTGTCTGTCTGCCGCAGGTGTTGGGACTTAAGTGCAGGCAATTTGAAATGGATATATCAAGTACCCATCTTGGCGGCCGTGGTGGTGAGTACATGCTCGCTGCTTGCGTCTTTCGTCTTGCTGGGCGGAAGATGACAGCATGTCACTGCACCTGTGGCATGACAGCTGTGGGAGAGAATACCTTATTAGGTTTGCTGTGACCCTCAACCGTGTCATATATATACATTTTTTTTTTCTATTTTCGTTCCAGGTTAATTTTATGTTATTTCTGAACATCATCAGAGTCTTGGCAACCAAATTGCGAGAAACAAACGCTGGAAGGTGTGACACAAGGCAACAGTACAGGTACTGACTGAAATGATTGCTTTCATTTTACAATTTCACCAGAACAGCTGTTCATTTTGTTTCATTCATCCTATCAGCATGTTTGTAGCCTGTATCATGGTAAGCACAATGATGCCATGAATGTATTCAATCTGATCGCATTTCCATCATGAGGCAGGTTCAAATGGGGGAATAGCAGTGATAAAATAATATTCTCGCTTTACTGTCGTGATCCAAAAGCAGCCAGTAATGGTTATTAACCTTTAGTCAAATATAAAATGTAATGGTTTTTTTCAGTGTTTCATGTAGCGAAGAGGTGAATCTGTGAATATAAAATGCTCACATATGAAAAAACTGATTTTATTTATTTATTGGATGTGAAATGAAATGTAAATTCAAACATTATTTAGTGTCTTATGACCAATGGATCAAGTAAACAAAATAGGGAAACAACATGAACAAATCAACAACTGAATTAATGTGCAGAATTGTTATTTCCCAGATAGCAAAGAATCATTGACCCTATGTTAAATCAACATTGCACTCAACATTTAATTCAAGATTGAATCAACATCGAACTTCAATGTTGATTCCTCATCAGATTGCAAACTCAATTAGCAATGAAACAATGTTACTGACTGCACTGACTGCCATCGGACTGTCCCTCTTTACATGAAATACAAAATCCTGTTGATTTTCTGACAAAAGCTTCAATGTCATTTCAACAGATACTAAACTACGATAATTATTAAGCATGCCTAGTAAACAAAAGGATGATTCAGATGGAAAAATCACCATTTTTAGAATTGAGTCTTGCTATCTGGGTCTGGTTCTATAATATGCTGAACATTTGGCAACGTGTGTACAACATTTAATTAAGATGATAAAAAAATGTTCCTCTGTCTGTTACAGGAAACTGTTGAAGTCAACGCTGGTGCTGATGCCGCTGTTTGGTGTCCACTATATCATATTCAATGCCATGCCATACACAGAAGTATCTGGAGTTCCCTGGCTCATCCAGATGCACTATGAGATGCTGTTTAACTCCTTCCAGGTAAAGCTGCCGAGGTTGAAATGCCACAAATGCTGAGTATAGCTTTAAGGGATATCTGATTGGCAACCATAGGATTTTACTTCCACAAGGCAAACAAGTCTTTATCAGTGGAAAAAAACCCCATGATGGATCAATTATCCAATAGTTGGATAACCCTAACCCTATTACTGAGGTATTGGCTGTGGTTAGATCGTTACTAAGATAAATAGGAAGTGAAATGCTGTTCTAAATAACAACGTATACTGTACAGCTAAAGTGTTTTCTGCAGGTCAGTAAAATTGTTCTTTTCTCCTTTCAGGGATTCTTAGTTGCAATTATATACTGCTTTTGCAATGGGGAGGTAAGAACTGACTGAGTTTTGCATTTTACAGCAAAAACTCCGACATACAATACAAATACAAATGGCTAAACACGTTTTTCTCCTCGAAGGTACAAGCAGAGATCAAAAAGTCCTGGAGCAGAAGGAGTCTGGCACTGGACTTCAAAAGGAAAGCTCGGAGTGGCAGTAACACTTACAGCTATGGACCTATGGTGTCGCACACCAGTGTTACCAACGTCACTGCCAGAGGGCCGCTAGCCCTCCACCTCACCACAAGGCTGGGACCGGTGCCTGTGAACGGCCACAGGAACCTCCCCGGCTACGTGAAGAACGGCTCCGTCTCAGAAAACTCGATACCTTCGTCGGGACAGGAGCTGCACGTTCCTGAAGAGGAGCATTGTGCTCACACGCGGCCCGCCGAGAACGAGAAACCCTCGCCTGTGGTCGAGGAGGAGAGGGAGACGGTCATGTGAGCGCTGCGCATACGAATGGAAACTGGATAGATAAATCAAAACACAGTCTCAGGATGGTCTGATAGTTTTATTCTCCTGTGAATCAAGCCAGAACACTGCCGACTGATGAGGTTCAAGGCAAAGAAGAAAACAGAAGGGCGTATCACTTTTGTGAGCTGGGCCGCCTTTATTCGAGGAATGATGACTGATTATTGTGGCGAAAACCCTCTCTACTCTTTGAACAACCACCTGCCACACTGAATGTGTAAAAGGTTGAAAAGAGACTGCCGTTTCCTATTCCTTCCCCACTGCCGTCATGTTTTCTGTTTGCTCATTTGGCAGATGTCTTGTGCATAAATCAACCAGAGGTTAGTTAGTTACAGTAGTTGCCAGGAAAAGCCTTAATCTCTGAAGAAGAGCCAGGTGGAGTTTGAGTGCAGTGCAGTTACCTGTGTAGGCGATTTCATCCGCAACTTAAGTCTTTGTGAGTAGGTCGGACTTAAGATATCAGCGCTACTATTTGGAGGGATTTGTTTGTGTTGTCTGTCAAGGTATCTCTTTTTTTTTTTTTGCATCGACTTAAATCCACTTCAGTGTCAAAGGGAAGCTACTCAGGTAATTGAAGTCCTCTGTTGTTGCACAACAGTTGTTAAAAGTTTAAAGTGGTGTTTCAGCACGGTCAGCATCCTCTCCTGGGGATGTCGGTAAATCATGTAAGGTTGTGTTAAATATTCTTTTCTCAAAAACATCGAACGGTTTCTGCTGTTAAGAAAGACCCGGCGTTCATCTTTCTTAGAGCAAAAGATATTTAAAGACATCAAGTGAATGTTTCATATTCAAATTCTCTGCAAAAACACACACACACACACACACACACGCAACACAACACAATGCCAAAGTGCCAAAGTCGAGTGTTGGCTAAAGTAAAGGGGACCTTGATGGAAACCTGACAGGAATAGTATCATGTGTTCTCACTTGGTTTTCAAAGGAAGAAACCCCCCATTTAAAAACACAGGGCACAGGAAACAGCTATATATTCCAGAGGAATGTTAATTAAATGAGGAATCCAAGAAAATCTCAGATTCCCCTGGAATTCCAAGAGTTTCATTTGTGGTGGCTGTGAAGGAAAAGCCAGATATAAATAACACACAGCAATTCTTACAGATGGTCCAGTGTTATGCTGCTTTATGATGTGTATATATATAGATATATCTATATATATTTCTATATATGGATATATATAAAGTCACAATGTTTACAAAGATCAGAATTACATTCTAATTGTGAGCTAATAGTGTTCATGTGTACGGATATGTTAAAAAGATATGTTTCAGTGTATATAATGTTATTTTTCATGTGTATGTGAATGTTTGCAATATTTGATTATGTATATTGTCCAAAAGCTAAACTGGTGAATATATGTACAGGTGACAGACAGACAGGCATTCAGATATACATTTAATGGAGCATTAGACAAGATATTTTAAACTCTGTAACTTACTGTACTTAACCAGCATGGTTTACAGGTGAGGTCACATTAATATACTATACCAAAGAAGAAGGGCATGATTTTCTGCCAGGCAACAGTTATTTTGCAGGAGTTCTTTGTATTTTTGCATTTTCATCTGCCATCTTGTTTACAGCACCCAAAAAGTCTTAAAGTCATATTTTATTCAGAAAATTGTCAAAATAAGTGTTTTAATAAAGCCCCCCACATAAAGTGGAAGTAAATATTTCATGTAATCAGCAATGAGGCAAATAAAATAAATAAAAGCATCGCTCACAATGCTCAGTATTATACTAATAATGGACCGGGACTACAAAGTTTTGTTGCTTTTCAATCCTTCACTTGTACCTTTGACCTAACTTGGTCTCAAGAGTTGAATTAGTCTGTATTTGGTTTGGACTAGCATGTCTGCTAAATTATATTTTACCTCACATAAATTCCAACTAACATTTAACCAAAGTTAATATTTGCTCTTATGAACAGTATAATCCCACATTTTATTTCTTTTTTTTTTTTTTCATCTGCTGGCTCCTGTTTGATGGCAACAGCTCTTGTTGCTCTTACTGTTGTTTACTTTCAGTGATGTAAAAGATTTTTTCCCCCCCAGCTCTGGTTGCCAAACTGTAGGCATGAAGGTTTTTGCTTTGACTCAGTTTTAAAAGGTTAAAGTCTGATCCCTTCAATTTGTACCATCTACAAATCCATTCTGCAATTTCCAATGCAAATGTGCAGAGCAGTTGTTTTCTTTTTTGTCTTTTGTTTTGTGTATTTTTGGGGCCCATCCCAATACTATCCTGGGTACAGAAAAACAAGCTATCAAAGAGCCATACATGTCTGCAGCGAAATCCTTCTATTCACTCCCAAATTTGACAAAATTTAGAATATACACACATTTAGTGGAGAAATAATTCTTTGATTAGCGTGGTTGGAAAGTCAGCATTTACACACTTCATTTATTTAATTTTTTTTGACAATAATAATGGTACAAAATCACTTTAGAAATATTTCAAAAATGATTTGAGCCATGCAACTTACTGGTTTGTTTTTTTTTTTGTTGTTGTTGTTTTGCTTTATTTTTGTTTTTCCATATTTGAACATCAGTTCAACGGTGTGAATTAATGAATAGCGCCTTTTAGCCCTTTCAAGAACTCAAATTGGACCAAGCAGAGGCTTTTCCAGGAGGTACTGGGATTGATTAAGAGCCTGTGACTGGACTGACAACAATAATGGCAGGTGGCTGTCAGCCTCAGTGATTTAAAAAAAGGAAAGATGCTCTGTGACTCAATAATAAAGTAATATTCTGTCCCTAGCTGTCTTATGTACAACACTGAAGGCTGCAGCTGAGGTGGTTGTTCTTCAGAGACAATCAGACTTGTCACTATTTGTCGCTGAGCAGGAAAAAATTTTGCAGAAGCATAATCCACTTTTTGCATTAAAAGGGCAGGGGCTGTATCAGAACATTAAAATCTATTATTAAAATAACACTTGGAAAATTATATATGAGCACTTTAGTATCCTACAATAAAGTATTTTGTTCTGATTGTATCTTGTAAAAATGATTGTGTTTTGGAATCAAGTGTACAATAAGGCCGAGAACCATAGAGCTAATGTTGTATTTCATTGTTTTCAAATACCTCTCATAGAAATATAAAATGTTTCATTGTCTTTTATTTATCTTGTGCCGAAATTTACTCAGTGGAGTCAACATTGGTCTTCATGCTTTGAAAACAGTATGTGAGCAGTGTTTTTTTTTAATTATTATTATTATTTTTTTTAAGTCACATCTCACCTTCATCACTCTGTGGTGATGTATGGGCATGTTGTAGGTATCAGTGTAAACATGGACTCAAATACAAAAGTGTGTTCTGGTTTCTGATGTTCATCAGTGAATTGTGAATAAGTCAATAAATCTATAATTTTATTGTACTCATATTTTGGGATTTTTTTATTATTATTTTATGCAACTTTCATCAGTTTGATGTGGAAAAATACAAATACTGCATTTTCTCATATATAAGGTTTATCTTTAATCTAAATATCATACAAATGTCATTTTTAGAAAAAAGTGTGAAAAGTTGTGAAAAATATGACTTTTCAGTTCACTTCTGAGCTTTCTTGGCTCCTCCTTTAGCTCCTGATTTGCCTCCTTTCTCTCCTTTTTCCCCTTGGTCTCTCTTCTCACCGGGTTTCTTTGCCTTTCCTTCTCCATTGTCTTTCTTGGCTGCTCCCTTTTCGCCTTTGTCGCCCTTTTTCTTTGTTGATGCATCGTTTTCATCTCCTTTTCCTTCTTTGGCAACTTTGCCCTCTTTTTTGACCTCCTTGGTTTTCTTCCCTCCTTTATCACCGTCCATTTTCCCGGAGACTGTCGTCACCTCCTCCTTTTCTTCTGCTTTTGCAGCTGGGAAGGAAAAAAAAAAAAAAAAGTGAAATACATGAAACAAGGTCAAAGGGACATCAGGTATCTTCAGGGTCCTGCCTCAGCGGTAACTGGAAGAAATGAACCCTACAGAAATTCAGGCTAAGTAGGTTGCACGTAATGAAGGCACATCTGTTTTTATCTGCTCTAATAAGCACGCTCCATTTCTTCTTTTAATGGGATTGTTTGCAGAGCTGTCTGAGTAAGAAATGTTAAACAGAGGTTTCTGTGTGTATTGACTAATGAAGAGGGGTTTTGGTCAATACAATACAATACTTAATAACGTGAACAGCTACGGTGAGAGCAATAATTATTTGATCCCAGAACTGTGTAGAGTCGTAATCATTTTAACGCTGATGGACAGAATATCACAAAAAAAAAAAAACTATAAAAATAAATCCTGAATAACAAGATCATATAAATTTTATTTTTCTGAATGAAATTAGTATTTGATCCCCTACCAACCAGCAATTCTGGCTCCAACAGAGCAGTTAGTTTTCCATTAAGAAGCACTCCTAATCTCAACTCATTACCCAAAACACCTGTGTCAACTGGTTACGTCGTTATGTAGCCGTATGAGACACCTGCCCACACAATCAGTCCGATTCCAGCGTTTCCAGCATGGGCAAGACAAGGGAGCTGTCTAAGGACATCAGGGACAGGATTGCTGGGATGGGCTACAAGAAAATAAGCAAGAAGCTTGAGGGGGAGTTGGAGCTGTTGGAGCAATTATTAGAAAATGGAAGAAACACAAAGTCACAGCCAGTCTGCCTCAGTCTGGGGCTCCACGCGAGATCTCTCCTGATCGTGAGAAAGGTCAGGGGTCGGCCCGGTACAACACAGGAAGCGCTTGTTAATGACCTGACCTTCACAGTCACGAAGAGAACTGTCAGTAACGCACTGTATCGTGAAGGGTTAAAATCCTGCTGAAGAGGGAACGTGTACAGACCCATCTGAAGTTTGCTAAAGAACACCTGGATGATCCAGAGGAGGCTTGGGAGAAGGTGATGTGGTCAGATGAGACCAAAGAAGAGCGATTAAGCATCAACTTAGAGTATAACCCCAAGAACACCATCTCCACTGTGAAGCATGAAGGTGGAAACCTGATGCTTTGGGGGTGTTTCTCAGCTGGGGAGGGGGGGGTTAGGGTTAGTGAGGGACACGCATCGGAACATTTTGGGCTACAACCTCTGAACCTTGAAGATCTGCAAAGAGGAGTGGACCAAAATCCAGACCAACATCTGTGCAAACCTGGTGAGAAACTGCAACTAATGTCTGAAAAACAGCTAGGGATTAAATAATTAACCTTCTGACACAGTGTTAGATGAGATGATCATCAGCCTGTCCAGGAAGTGGCCCAAACTATGACCTGCTGGGAAACCTTCAGTTATAGAAGTTGTAATCTTCAGACAGAGGCATTATTTTTATTCTTTTTTAAAAATGTATTATTGTTAATTTCAACCTTTTAATATGTGGATAGAAAGCGATTTAAAATATTTTAATATAAATTACTTTAAATTCTCAATGACTGTTTTCCCATTTTTGCTGACGTGATTATGGCCAGACCAGATTGATGTATAAAAATAGTGGCCCAAAATATGAACAGGACAAACTAAGAGATTGGCGCCGTGTGTAGCTTTTGAACCATCAAGTGCTTGGACACATTTAACCTAAAACACTGCAGCCTTTTAAATCACATTCAATCATGTTCGAGTTAAAGTACCCAATTTAAATAATTTAGAGAGATGGATCTCTCTGTTTTTCGCAGTAACAAGGTAAACATTTGCATTAGAGCTGCAGACACTGGATGCACAAAGGTCAAGAGGGCAAATGACAGCGTAAATGTCAGAACTATTGAAAGGATTTTGCTTCTGTTTTATCTATTGAGTGAATCCAGTGGACTTAAAATAGTCAATGAACCATCAAGATGTTTGTGAAGACTTTTTTTTTTTGTTTGTTTGTTCTGGCTGAGTTGTGAAATTGTCCACACTTCTCCTTGAGTGGTTTAACTCCACTTATACGCGCTTTCTTTTTTCTTTTTTATGTTTCTTGTACAGATAACTGAGAATTCATCAGTGGCATCAGAATAAAGCCAGAACTGGTGATGGTTTAACCAAGCAGGTTTGATTAAATGTCAGCTTTTAAACGTAAGTCGTAAGTCGTAAGACGTAAGTCAGACATAGTAACTACAAACTCGGAGGGATGGCGACTTTTTGATCTCTTGTCTGCACACCGTGCACAATAGTGTAATAGTTGAAGGTTAACGTTGTTCGTTACAAAAGCTCTTCACCCTCACACTATCACTAAATATCAAAGCTTTGCTGTAGATACAGTTGGTATGTGTTTTATTTATTTTTTTAGGCCACAGTGATTTCTGGCATTTCTAAAAAAAAGTGACAGTTCAGTATCTGCAGAAACACCAATATCAATAGCCTTGTCAGCTTTATTAAATGTTTGTTTTCATTCTGAGGAACAAAGCTGTCCATCTGTAACAAAACCAAATTCCTTTTTCGCAAGTCCGTCACTCAGCAGTCGTCATGCTGTGAACCTTTTTCCTATGAGGAGACTCGTGCCTGAGAAATGTGTTTAAAGTTGTTACAATAGCTGAAAGAGTTTGGTGGCATTGACACATTTCCATTTTCAGCCACTTTAAATTATGCACTTTGCGCAATAGAAGAATCAGGACTGGTTTGAACTCCCAATGCGAGTTAAGGCAGTTTCCTTTCAGCAGCTAAGTTTTGTTGAATTTGTTTGAGTGCTTGTGATGGAGGCGACATAAAGACTACCATTTTTCCCTCTTGCCTTTTCGTTCTCACGGAGTCAGGCAGATATTGGCTGTGAAACTGGAAACTTGTTCTCGTATTTTATCCTGGATGCTTTAAACTGTTTAACAAGTAAGTGTAAATGGGAGGTTAGAGAAGTGGTTAATAGAGGAATGTCAGATATTTTCATTGTGCAAAAGCTTATAACAGTTTAAAGAGACGGTTTACGAAACAAAAACCTATTATTCTATCCCTGAAGTGCCTTTGACAAGCTGCTGTTACGTCTGAAAAATGTATTCATGCACACATTCATGAGATAACAGTGAGCATAGTGGTGTTTTGTTTTTTTTCTGTGCAAGATTATTTTGTCTTTTTTTTTTTTTTCTTCCTTTTCCCTGCATTATCAAACCCTAATATTCAAGGAAATTTGAAATATATTTGAGGGTGAATGCTGCTTTGCATTGAACAGCACTCGCTCTCTGTGGTCTTAAGGTTTGAGAGATGATTATTGCACGTTACATCTCACCGCACACCAAACATGACATCACTGCAGAAAGGCAGCAATTTGCATGTTTGCTTCCATTTTTCTTCCTCCTCCTCAGTTAACCCTGAAATTCAGCATGGGCTACAGTCTGGTTTGTGTGGCATTCAGAAATAAACACGCTCGTCCTCTCTTTATCATAGCTGCAGTCAGTGCAGCCCCTGCAGCCTCTCTCCAGGCCACACTGTTGATTGGTTTAATTGTCACGAAAGGGGATTTACGCTGATGCAAAATAGATCAGCCGTCTGTGCCAACTCTGGAGACTGAACAGATACGGGTGTTCTCGCCACAGTAGCATTTTTCTTTTTGGCCCAAACGCAGATCTTATTCAACGCAATTCTCATGCAAGAAGAAATTATTGATAGCTCGATTCTCTCTCTTCCATAATTAATTTCTCAAGAACCAATGACTGCATTTGTGCACACAGCTGCATGATATAGCATCCAGCGGAATGAGACGATGAAGAAGTCGGTCCGTACCTGGAAAAAGCAGCTGGCTTGGACAGGGACAAGGCCGCACACCAGAGAGAAGTAAGAACGAGAATGTTGAGCCACAGATGAAACCAGCGCTGAGGTCCACAATCATATTTAATTTAGAGCAAAGTAGAGTGTGAAGGATTAGTCAAAGTTCATTGCAGGAGCGAAAGCAGACAGGTGAGGGAAAGGCAAACACAGAGAACAGATAGACATGCTGCGTGCATTACTTAACGTTCCAGCAACTGCAGTTATCAAAATCATTTGCTACATCTGCCTGAAACAAAATGGGTACATTTCCATTAAAAACATCTAGGCATCGAGAAAAAGCAGAGCCTCTCAAAATAGAAAAAGTATGAAGTCTATAGAAAGTCCAGCTGCCCTAGATAAGGCAAAAACAAAGCCATAGTAACATTTTCTATGCCACACGGCATCTCTGGAGTCGATGACTCACAATTACTTTTAAAATTGTGCTCAATTTTCTGGTTATAAATTTCAAGCAACAAAATGAAAGATGTCTTTTTATTTGCTTGGATTTCATTCTAATAGCAAGGGAAGACCAGATGGACTAATGGCACACTGATATGAGGGCAAATTTCACAGAAGTGACTGCTATGAATACTTTTTTTTTTTAAAAAGTCACTTAGTCAAGAAGTGTGTCTTGGAGAGGATGGGGAGAAAAAAGACTTTATCCCGACTCAGGCAAACTGACAGAGCTTTGGGGCTCCTCGCTGACCCTGACTACTGAGAGCTGGCTGCTGTTAGCACTCTGAGGTTGGATCTGCTCAGAGACTGTCTGTACAGTCGGGGCGTCTGAGGTAGCTGGGAAAAAAAGCAGGAAGAGAAAAGAAGAGAAGAGAACATTTAGTATAAAGAAAGCAGTAAACAGAAAGAAAGGAAATATCACAGAGTACGAAACGTTTTGGGGAAGTCAAAAGAAAGACTAAGAATTCTTTACTGTCACCATTAAAACAATGATTGAAACATTGTTACACAAGACACACAAAGGCACGATTTAAAATGACAGCTGTCTTAGTCCCAAAGTGGGACTGCAGCAGAGAAGTCCTGCAATACTGTATTTAAAAATAAGAAATGAGTTTCAATTTTAAATACTCTCTTCTTCCTGTACGCGGAGACCCAAATCCAGCAATCACAGACCCAACTATAGCAGCATAATGAGCAGCTCATTGATGCCACGGGACTTCAGTGTCCGAATGCTAAAACAGTTTTCTCATTTGCAGTCAGCAGCGTTTTGACATTGCTCAGTGTAGCCTCAACCTGAGAATTAAAGAAAATAGCGGCACAAGGAAAACAAAGCAGGCCATTCCAGGAAAAGACCACATTTGACATCAGAGCGAGAGGTGGTGGCACTTATTATTACTAATTTAATATAATTAGAATGTCAAAGATGTACTTACATCCTGGGATCTCCGTCAGCTCATTCAGGGGTGGCACTGTCTCTAATGTGTTGGCGTATTTCTTGGCGGCCTGCCGCTGAGCGTGCCGTGCCTCGATTTCCTTTTTGGTTCTCGGGATTCGGCATTTGAATATACAACACAGAGTGATTACTGAGGGTGAAAAGGACAAAAGACACACAATGCAGCGAGTTGCATTAACCTGTTACTATTTTCAACATCTTAGTCATCATAGTTTAGCTTTTTGTCATCCAAATTTGAACCTACCTGTATCTAAGATTCCTGCCTTGACCTCAATACAGTGATTTGGTAGTCTGTTGGTCAACTAGCTGGTTGGTCAGTCCGTCCACCACTTAGCCAGCTATTGGACAAAGTGCTATTTTAGAATTTGGGGATCCCTGATTTTTATCACATAAACAGATCATATTTTTCACTTGATCATTTGAGCAAAAATGTAATATTGTCATTTAATGGTTCTAAGAAGAAGAGTCTTCTTCAAAATTCTTGCTTTAGGTAAAACTGTGCAAAAAATGCTAAAGTGAAACTAATGGCAGATTTGTTCATTTTATGTCCTAACGTGCTAAACTAATATGGTGCAACTCTGCATGTTAGCATTGGCCTTGTTAGAAAGTTGGCATACTAACGTTAGCATTAGGTTGAAAGCGCTGTGTCTGAGTATAGACAATTACAATAACGTCTTGAAATTTTCTCCACACCACATGACTCATTTGTCTGATCACTGCGGGGGAAAAAAGCTGTGCACACCAGAGATGTGGTGTGACAACAACAACGACAACAACAACCACTCTCTCAGCACACACATGACAAACTGCTGACAGCCCCGCAGTCTGATGTGGAGAAAGTCAGCAGCTATAAATTCATGTCTGTCCACATCAGTGATTACCTCATCTGGACATGCTGCATCTCCCCACTGGGAAAGAAACATACTTTCTAAGAAAAAAAAAAAAAAAGAAAAAAAACTTCACCATTATTCTCTGCAGCTTCAACAATTTCATCTTGCTGTGCCTGTGTGTTATGTGACCACGGTCATAGTCCACAAAGGCCGGCAGAGAGCGGTGAAGACTGCCAAAAATATCACTCCTCTGCAGGACGTCCACACGGCGTGCACTCTCCAGATTGAGGATATGAAACAGATCAACAGCCCTAATGCACTGACTTTACCATACAAGGATCAGACAAACGCACACACTGCACTCTCACAGACTCACTCTCTGCCACCGCACAACTTTGCACATCCATTTTGTCATTTTGCATTTCACCAAATTCTTTGGATATTTTCTTTTATAACGTCAAAACATTTTGCTCATATTCTTCTATATTATATTTTTCTTTTTTTATATAGTGTCTCTTAATAACCAACATTCAGAGTGGAAGGCCTTCAATGACTTCAATCCAAATTTTATGATCCACATATTTTTATTCTCTATAATCTCTTAACATTATGTGGGTTTGTTTTTTGGTGGTTTGTTTGTTTGTGGTATGCATGTTTGGAGTCATCTCAATTAAAATATAAAACTCTTTCGGTTTTGCTATATGAAAGCCAAAATCTCAAAAACACTCAGCAAGCACATTAAACCTAATTGATTCTAAGGGGAAGATCTATAAAATGAAAAGGAGAAGAAATTCATGTTGAGACAGCAGAGCTGTTCAGAATGTTTACTGGAGGAAACATTGGAGGGGCTCAGTTAAATCCAAAAAGAACAATATGTTGTTTTCTTGTTGGCTGTTTTTTTTGTTGTTGTTGTTGTTAGCTTGTCACTTAACGGTCAGCAGAAGGAACACAACATGTTTGAGCCTCACTAGGACCAGGACTCAAAAAAGAAAAGGTTCTAATGTGCACCAGAATCAGCAGCTGGAAAACATGAAGGTCAGCGTAGTTAGCACCTTTTATGTTGTTTATTAGTTTGCAACAGACAGCAGTTGGTTGCATTGCAAAATAGCTTTTTGTAATTTAATTTTAAACAAACAGTTCTCACTGTATTGAAGATTTGTAAGTCTGTCTCTTGTGATAATGTTTCATATCAGGTGCTTCTTAAAGTTACTGTTGTTTGGATGACTCACGTCACAGAAATGACCCTCGTTTACTGACGTATTATCAGTCCCATCGAAACGAATAACATTGTGCTTCGTTATAATCATACTGTGCATCAGTAATTGCATACATTGAAATCTTTGGCCTGTGCTTATTTCTCATTCATTATCAATGTCGATTTCAAGGGTGAGTTCACGTTGACTTCCTGAGATATACTGACCGACTGCCAAGACAAACACTGCAAAGATGCCGATGACCTGCCATAACCGCAGCCCCCAGAAAACAACGGTCTCAGAGGTCACGGGGTCAGGCTTCTTTGGTGGCTCTGTGGGTAAAAGCTGTGAGGAAAAGAAGAAAGAAAACCTTTTAAGTATCCGCATGGCATAAATAAACCTGTACAGTTTTTGCTGTGCACAGCAAACTTCACGATCGAACAAGCAACTCAAAATGTCACATCTCCGAGGACTATACACCGTTTTCTGTTTGGTACTTTAAACTTTGGCAATGAAGACATGAAGTCATTGCTGGGAGTTTTTTCATCATGTCTTTATTAATGATAAGTCAGCTTTGAATTTAATATACTGTGTATATTTCAGTCATATATTAACACAATTTGGATATTTAAACAAGTCTCCAAATAGGTGTGGAGTTCCCAATCACCGCCTCATCAAATAAATGCCACACAGGCGGATATTCAGTCTTCTCTCAATGCAGCCTATCTACATGTATACATCTACAGTAGACATGTGCATTTTATTTGTTATGCTTCCTACTTATTCAGATGGCTAAAATTAAACCGAACTGACATTAATTTCCCGGCAAACTGAACACCCAGGGAGCAAACCACAAAGCCGACTATAAAAGGATATGTTGATATTTTTTCTATTATTTTTTTTTAACAATGGGCAAAACTAAAAAACAAAAAAAACAAACAAAAAAAAAAAGACCACACTAGGCCTGTGTGAAAATGTCTTTAGCTGCTGAATAAACACCCACCATGACCTGTGGGTTTCTCGGCCCCCATCTGCATGTGAATGTTTCCCTTTCGACAAACCAGACCAGCTTAAGAGTACGCTGCCAGAGCAGGTCTTCATAACTTGCCTACATGCTCACTGGACCTTCACAATCAACTTAGCCGCCTATGTTTTCCGCTGCATGAATTTCAGTGAATAGTAAGTAGGAGCCAAAACAAATACACGCGTGTATCTTACGTTTGATTAATGGGCCTTGGGTCAGACAGCTGAGCATCAGTTTCCTGAAGAACTGATGAATTTCTCCGCGTCTACTGAGTATTGATCATTTGATTGGATCATACAAGGTTGTTTTGGAAACTCTACACCTCAGGGCCATTCAGCAAGAAGCAATGGATCAGAAAATGGACAGTTATTACATTAGATGAGTATATTGATAACAAAATTATAAGGTGAGAAGGAAAAATTGTATAAGAGCGGTAATGCGGTGAACACCAAGGGCAGATTGAGACTATAGAGGAGATGAGAAACAAGGAATAAATGAGCTTGCCTGGTTAAAAATGAGCGAAAATATTGTAAACAAATAGGATTTTATGGTTTCATTTTGAGCAAGAGTTTCATTATAATGGATAACCAAAGCATATTAATTCTCCAAGACAGTAAATGAAAATATTTCTTTGAGTTTGTAAAGAGAGTCTCATAAACCAATGAGATTGGTTGGCGTTCTGTTCATTACATCCTAAAACTTTTCCAAAAATTATCATGGCAATACAATAATACAAACTGTCTTCAGGACCAATTTACTGTTTTTTCCACTGGAGAAGTCATAAAAGTTTGCAAAGAAAATACTCTGAATGAATTAAGACAGTTTTTTGTTTGTTTTCGTTTTGCAACGTCCACAGTCAGATTCGCCTCGATGAGCTTATTTAGCACGCTCTTAAATAATAACTTCTTTTTTTTTTTTTTTTTGCATCAAGAGTTATTATGTAAAGCTGAGCCCTTCCCTCACAAGAGACATTTTATGTGGTGGGATTAGTGGCAACAAAGCTCAAGTTTCTGTTTGGAACAAACAAAATAAACACAGAATCACAATGGCCTGAAGTTACCTTGTGTTGCACCACGCCGATTGCATATTTTTGTTTGTCGTGGAGTTGGCTGTTTTGTGGGTATATTTAGTTGTGTGCTTGCTTCTCAACTAACTGTTTTGTTCATTTGAGACGATCCTCCAGGGATTCATCTAAAATGTGAGAAATCTAACTTAACTGAGATTGCAATGAACAACTGCAATGATTCATTTCTTTCACTGTTATTGCTCTGGATGTTTTACCAAACGAGCCTACAGATGAAGCCCAGAGCATTTATTTAGTGGGACACTTCTGTCACCAGCTTTGAGGTTGAATTTTCCAGTTTTGGAGGCTCTGTGTGCATCATACCAGCAGTCACACGGAGACTGTCTCTGGAAGTTTCTCGCACTTTCTCTGACAGTCTATAACAAGCTCAGTAGTTTGCTGAAGGGCAAAGCTCAGTGAATGAGTGCACACATATAACTGTATACAGAAACATAACCTACAGAATTACACATTACACATTTTTCAGCATTCAACAGGATACGACAGGCAGTTTTTCTGTGATGTCAGGGCTGCTTGGTTCTCATCGATTCCTTGTAACATACAATCGCTCCAACATAACAAAGGATTGTTTTGCTCAGTTAGCAGAAAGCCACGAGGAAGTGCTTTTTGTCCAGAAGCCGAATTATTTTATTATCTTGCTTTAACAAAGACATCATGGATTTTACTTTCTAGTTTTATAGTCAGATTGCAACATGGCGTACATTGTAAGCCTCTTCTTTCCATCCCAAAACACACAAAAGAAACAACTCGTCTTATTCGACTCATCTCATTTGTCCGCTCGTTTCCAGCTAAAACACACGCAAGGCCATGTCATAGATCAGGTTTCAAGTTATGGTCAGTCACATCTCATGCACGAAGGAGAAGAAATCAGCCAAACAATAATCATGAATCACATAAAGCTCCAGCAAAGCACCTGCACCTGCATCAGCAGAGAAACCTTCGAAATATTCCTGAGAAAAACCTGTGGAGGAAACAGTGATGCATCAGGCTCTTACCTCAGGGTCCGGGATCTGGGAGAACACAGAGGACAAGCACTGAGACAGCAGCACTGCTCCCCAGCCCCGCGGCAGGAGCTGAGGTGGACATACAGGCTGATCCCCAACCATTCTCTGCCCTCTCTTCCTTGCAGCCACCCAGCCCCCCTCTCTCCCTGCCTCTTCCCCTTCCTATCTGCCTGCCTGTGCTGGCGCTTGGACAGGACCACAATGGCCCTGGGTGATTTATGGTCACTATGGTGCTGACGGTGTCCTCCCAGCCACACTTGTCTTCTGCTCTTCTCTATTTCCTCTCCTTTTCTACCAAAACACTGCAGGGATTCAAAGACAAACTAGTGTTCAGCAACACTGTCGAGCTGACAACCGCTCCACTACTGAGGAGGGAGCCAACCCTGCAGTTAGGGTACATTAATTAATTAATAGACCTGGTGTAGTTTACAACCAGCTCATCCTGCTGGGAACAGGCATTTCACACAGTGTGGGGGGATGGGCAGTACGGTTAACCATGAGATTGGCCTAGGCAGGACAGGGAAGCAAATGGCTGCGAGTGTTGTCATCTTCATCGCCTCAGTCTGGAGTGTGTGAAATTCTCACAGCCTCGTACCTTTAGTGTCGCAAAACAGCACGAGTCATGGTGCTCTGGAATCTAATTTCAATCCACCTGCCTGAACACAAAATAAAATTTGGAGTGAAATTACTTTGGCAGCAGTCATTTGTGTTCAAGTCAGAAATTAAATAATAATAATATTTTATTTGTATTGCCCTTTACATTTCGGCACTCTCAAAGTGCTACAGAGCAACAATTACAAAATTATAAAGGTCAATAAATAATTAAAAGGAGAACCTATAAAATACATTCAGCAAAAAGCTTTTTTAAGAAGATGGCTGATGATTTCTCTTTTTGCGATATGTGACTGCCTGTAATCCAGGTGATCTCTTACCTGGTAGAATTATTATCAAACTAAAAGAAATTTCTTATTTTACCACAGCAGATTTACTCATAGGTAAAAAAAATCCACAAATACGGACAAATACCCCCAAAAAAAGAACAACTTTAAGAAAACAATCCTTGAAGAGAAGAACAAGTACGAGCTCACTTGGAGCTGTACAAACATACAGTAAAAAGGACATCATGTCAAAAATGTTGGACAGGTAATGAACTGAGGGGCTACGAGAGCTTTCTGCTGAGCCACAGCCAACAAGTCGGCTGATGCAAAGAGCAAAGTTTTAATTTGGAAGCTAATGTTGATCAGCAAACTACCATCTGTCTGATCCATCTATTTCCCAGAACGTTTACCTGTACTGCTGTGCCTGAACCATACTTCAGTGAGAGGCAATTTTCTTCCGATTCCATCATCATCCTCATGTATCTGAAAAGGTATAAAAGGCCCTTTAATCAGAAATGCCATCCTTGAAAGGGGAATTTTTATAGGTCTGTATGGGTTTATAGGTTGTTTTGTTGTGGGTTTTTTTTTTTTTTTTATAACTATAATTAGCAGTTATGAAATATGTTGTTTTTGAGACCTTCTTTGCGGGAGTAGACACTTGTAAAACCTATTTCATTTATCACCATGGAAACTGAGACAACATGCATTGTGAGTGTGATGGGGCGAATACACTTACATTCTGTAGGACACTTGAATATGACTGCCCTGATGATGGTTCATAGAAAATGCATGTGAGCATCCTGCAAGATTTTGCTGATAATGAGAACTGTGAGTCAGACACCCAGTGATTGACTGTTGTCAGATGTGTTGAATGCGATCACCACACCCACCAGACCAAACCGCCAGCTGCCATGTCTTATCCAACTCGTGCTATATAAAAGAGCCTGCTGTGGTTTTTATCTGTGTATGCGAAAAGCTTTCTTTTTTGTTTTTGTTTTAGTTTTTTTTTTTTTTTTTTTTTGTTGTTATATTCTTTGATCTTCATGGGCAATTTCCAGAAATGAGTTATCCTCAAATGTGATGCACTGGAGGTCATATAACTTATCTGCTTGTACCAGGAAGTCAAAAGGTCTCCTCCAGTGGGACAAACTGAGTGTTTGACATTTTCATCCTCTGGCTGAACATCGAGGTAGTGTGTGATAGAAGAAGAAGAGGAAAAAAAAAAAAAACTGGTTTCACATGGTAGAGGACAAGTGAAGTGTTAGTGCATCCACCTTGAATGACTTGAAATGACAGATATACTAATAAAATATGCTTTTTTTTCTTTTTTTTTTTATACAAATGACTGATAATCTTTCGTTTAAGGATCTAGTTCCATGAGCAAGAATGACTAACTCTTCTTCAGAATGCAGCATATATACTGTAATTACATTCATATGTGACGAGTGCTGTTCAGGATCACCTGGAAAGTGTGAAAATGAACATTTTTTTATTTAGTTTTTTTGTAGTAGGTCTGATATTTGCATGAACACACCATCCCTGGACGGTATAATTCACGACAGAATGAACCTTTATAGACACAATGATGAGCCACAAAGGGGACCCAGTCAATAGTGGATATGATTATTGTAAAACAAAGCGTCATATTAATACAGAGTACACAGATAGTTTCTTCTGCATTATGAGTGTTTTTGATTATGTCATACTGCTGTTTGTCAGATGATGGTAAAACTCCCACTGGCAGTGATCATATTCATAAGCAGAAGGTCACCGTCAATGTGTCAGTATGTGTTAAGGGACTTGCCCTCACGTTATTGCTCCTGTTTTAGGTTGTTAAGCCGACCCAAGGCACACTGATCAGTGTTTTTGTGTCAGGTAGGATGGAAAATTAAGGATATCTGCATCAGTGATGATGGACACACATGGCAGGATTAGTGATTCAAACTTCTAGCTCTGCTGTATTTTCGATAGCGATGGTTTTCAAAAGGCAGATGTCAGAGCGTGTGTGTCTTTCTTCCTGAGCTGTGGTAGTTTGTGAAGTGTAAAAGAAAAAGCAACAATGAACAGTTAAGTTGGTATTCAGCTACAACAATGTGCCTTTTTATCTTTTATCAGATGTCAGGTAGAATGCTTGATGCGACGTGGAGTGTTTCATAATTTCCAGGTTTGACAGAACATGAAGCCATTCGATCCTGAGTAAAGAGATTGTTCTGCCAACGGGGAGGGGGGGCTCCTTAGGTGACAGATCAGTTAGCTCATCCCAGCTCACACTGGGTGAGATCACCCACCCTGCCAACACACAGAGACCAACAACCACTCACACTCAGCCCTACGGACAATTTAGAGTCGCCAGTTAACCCAAACATGATGGTGGGAGGAAACCCACACATGCAACACACGCAAACTCCGCGCAGAAAGGCCCCAGGAACCGAACCTGCGACCTTCTTGTTGTGGGGCAACAGCAATAACCACTATGCCGCTGTGCTGCCTATATGTAGAATAATATATTTAAATTTCTCTTTGAATTGTGGTTCATCAGAATCATTTTAAAAAACAAACTAATGAATCTGGTCTGGACAAAAATGATGGTACCCCGAGAAAACAAAAAAAGTTTGACCTTGGTGACATGCTAATCCAAGGTGTGTCCTGTAATTAGCATCACAGGTGTCTTCAATCTTGAAATCAGTCTGCCTATTTAAAGGGTGAAAAGTAGGCAGTGTGCTGTTAGGTGTCATGCTGTGTGCCACACTGAACATGGACATGGACAAGGGAAGGTGAAGGAGAGCGTTGTCTGAGGGAGAACATAGCCTTACAGGTAAAAGCAAGCAGCTTCGTGCTCCTGTGACTACAGCTGTGCATATTATTCAGACGTTTGAGGTCCACAGGACTGCAGCCAACCTCCCTGGACGTGGCTGCAAGAGGAAAATTGATGACAAATTGAAGAGACGGATAATCCAAGTGGTAACCAAAGAGCCCAGAACAACTTCCAAAGCAATTAGAGGTGAACTCCAAGGTCAAAGTACATCAGTGTCAGATCGCACCATCTGTCGCTGTTTGAGCCAAAGTGGACTTAATGGAAGATGACTGAGAAGGACTCCACTGTTGAAAGCAAATCATAAAAATGCGAGACTGGAATTTGAGAAACTGCATATTGACAAGCCACAAAGCTTCTGGGAGAAGGTACTTTGGAAAGATGAGACAAAACTGGAGCGTTTTGGCAAGTCACATCAGCTCTATGTTCAGATGCAAAAATGACGCGTACAAAGAAACACGGACGGGGCTTGGTTATGTTCTGGGGCTGCTTTGCCACTTCTGGCACTGGGTGTCTTGAATCTGCGCAGTGCACAATGAAATCTCAAGAATGTAAAGGCATTGTGGAGCAAAAATGTGCTTCCCAGTGTCAGAAAGCTTGGTCTCAGTCACAGGCCATGGCTCCTCTGACAGGATAATGACCCAAAACACCCAAGAATGGCAAGAGCAAAACATTGGACTGTTCTGGAGTGGCCTTCTGAGCCCTGATCTAAATCCTATTGAACAGCTGTGGAAAGCGCTGAAACGTGCAGACTGGAGAAGGAACCCTTCAAACCTGAGACAGCTGGAGCAGTTTGTTCATGAGGAGCAGGTTGAAATGCTTGTCGGCAGGTACAGAAGTCTCTAAGAGTTACAACAATCGCTTGAATGCAGTGATTGCCTCAAAAGGTTGTGCAAGAAATATTAAATTAAGGGTACCATCATTTTTGTCCAAGCCAGTTTCATTAGTTTGTTTTCAATATGATTCTGTTGAACCACAATTCAAAAGCAATGCCAGATTTTCATTTAATTTTCAGTAAAGCAAATTTTTTTTTTTTTTTTTATTAAACTTGTCACTTTCAAGTTGTTCCAGTAACAAAAAAAACAGAAGGGTACCAACAATTTTGTCCAAGTCTGTTTCCTTGTTTTTCGTTTTAGGGGGACCACTGGACAACAAAGTCGCAAACTGTTGGGGGAAAAAACAGATCAAGAGTTGCTCTCCCCAATGAGTTGATATTCATGATAAACCACACTGCCACCTAGTGATATTGCCTATTTTTTTTTAAACCTTCTGAATTCCACAAAATTACCAAAAAAAAAAACGATATATAGTAATGGCATGGTAATGCTCTTGAAGGGTAAGAATATGGAGGAAGCTGCAAGCAAAGCCAGCATTTTTAAATCAAAAGAAGGGTGAAAGAAACAAGCGAAGATCTGGTGGGACTTGTCACTTGATTTTTGGACTTCAATGTCATGTGATGTGTTTACTACCCAAAAACACGTGCTTGCCATAGCTTTATCACAGTGTGGCATGAAGATAACAGGTCATTGTTTAATTTTTACTTACTGTAAATGGGCACATTAGGACTCAACTGTTTATTTTCTTTCCATTACATGTAAATGAGACGTGCTGGGAGATGAATGGACTCATAGAGGCACAAACCGTTTTCTGGCCTGAGTAAAGTTCACAGATCCCTCATATACTGATGGCTAACTTTAACCTCTGCGTTCACAGCTCCACTATTTACTTTAGTTTCTGGATGCAGTCAATGGTCTGCAGGAAGCATTGGTCCAGAACGAGGGAATACCTCTGAGGAGAAGGATGGAGAAAGGAGTCATTCAAACCTGGAATGACAAATAGGTGAGGCTGTTTATGTATGCTGTGTTTACATAAGTTTGTGTTTGGTTTGGTGGGTTATTGGGCATTTTGGAATAAATCTACACCTTTCTGCGTAATACAGCTACATACAACAATATTAAAATTGTTTGAGTGTAATTTATTTCAAAGTGATGACACTCACTAATGACTGAAGTCAGCAGGAGTAGCTGAATTTGTCTGTTACAGCATTATGATCTAGTTGATATTTAAGTAAAATGAGTATTGAACTGTAAACTTTATTTAAACCCAAAATTAGACATATTGGCCTCGTTCTTATCAAGTGGCACATGTTTAAAGATATTACATCTTCTGGGAAATGCTCTACACACTCACAAACACTAACTACATTTCTATATGAAGTTGTTGCAATTATTTTTAAAAAGAAATCATGAAAGGAAAAATTTATCAAGTAAATATTTGCCTTGGAAGCAGATGCAATTGGGGACCATGACAAGTAATTGCTCCATCAACACCCTTTCTGACGCACATTGCTACATTTGATAGCCATTTGGCAAAACCCATCAAGCCATAGAGGTTATGGTATCTCATCAGTTCCTCCGACACATCGCTGTACTACATTAAGAAGTGCCTCACCTTCTAAGCTGTTAGCACAAACCATTTTTTGTTACTTTGAGCATAAAGGTTTTCTTCATCATGTCCAAATGCTGATATTTTTGTCATGTGGCACTTTCTCGCTTAGTCCAATGGGGACATGCCAATCTCCCACAGGGTCCTGGAAGAAATAGTGCGGTATTTGAAGCAGCACACTAACTCAGCCATGATTTTAAATTAAGCGTGATGTGGAGGGGGGGTGGGGTCTGCTGAAATCCGTTTGGCTCCATCAGAAGAAAATAACTCGGATGTTAGTATGAACGTAGGGGCCACTCCCATCAGGCTACGCGTATCCAGACATCATTTGGATCAAGAATTTAAGATCATATAGCCTCCTGTACATATCTGAGACACGCTCTGGGGAATGTATTGAGGACTACAGCGAGGGTTTGTGCAGCTCAAGTCTGCAATAATTTCCAACCACTATTCCCACACAGCTGGTTTTGAGTCAGAAATGATTAACAGTAATATTTAAAAGGGATATTGAACCTTTTGGGAACTTAACTGAGGTGTTTACTATTTGGATTGGCTTGTCACACATTTAAGTACAACTATTCAGAGCCAAAAAAAACACAAAATTATAGGAGGGTAATAGCCACGAAGGATACATTGAATATATTCAAAACATTTGGTTTAGATTTTGTATCCCTTTTCATTGATTAAGGTGGATGTTTAATTTGTTTATAAAAATATTTGGAAAACAGATATTATTGCTCTGTATACCTACACTGCACTTACGGTTGCCAGTGGAAGAAAATAAATAGATTTTAATAAAATGTGACAGTGACATTTATAAAACGGCAAGCAGACAAAAATGAAACCATAGGGAGACATTCTACCAGCGTCAAACATTTCTGTAATCGGCAGGAGCACTTGTCTCATGCCATTAGGGCTAAATTGAAAGCACTGCTAGTCAAGGTACTCAAGAGGTTAAACTGATCTCACCCAAGCACAGAAAAGGACCATCACAAACTGTGGCTGAGAGTTAGGATGGAGAAAAAGCTTGAGATTGTGTTTTTCCTGGAGGCTTCTGTTTGACATGTGTGACAGGAGAAGGTAGGGCTCAGCTGGACGTGAGGCTGAACAGGGACCAGTCACTTCCTCTGGTTAGTGTCTGTCGGAAAGCCTGCGAGAAAACATGCTTGACTTGTTTCATCACGTCACTGTGGAACTGCAGGCCATGGTAGAGAGGCCTCTTTAGCGATGCTCCCAGTGCCCCCGTTACCTCCAGCTAAATGACCAGCCAAGAGATGAGCGTGTGCTGTATTGTAAATTTGTATAGCTAGAAAAACAAAACTGAAAAAAGTTCAAGGCATTTTCTCAAAGTTGGGGGGGAAAAAAAACTAAGTTTTTATGAATGAAAACTCTAATCAACATGCTGGACCCCCACTCCCGCCAGTTATCCTATGAAGCCTTCCAGGAGTTGACTCCTGCTGTGCTGGTGCTAAGATTCGCTGCTCTTGAACGACAAGAGTTGTGATGGCAAAAAGTGAAAAAGGAAAATCTGCTTGACATCGTTATTTCATCCCGTCATATCTCTTCAGGCCTTGGTAAGGTTTAGTCCTTACTTTGAATCTAATTTTCTCCTTTCCAGCTCCTGCTGCAGGATCACTGTCTGGCGACGCTCCTCCTGGTAATTTTTCTCAGTCTGCAGACACCGCTGGTTAATCTCTTTTTCTCTGCAAGATTCAAGCAAAACAGGTTTCTGGTTGAGTTCAAATTTAAATAATGCAGTTTCTCTTAATGGAAACTGGAGGGTTTTTTTTTTTTTTTTTTAAGATGGATTTAGATATGTGAATAATTCCAAATACTTAAAAGTCCAGTTATCAAATTGATACATCTAGGTAACTGTGTATAAAACCAAAATATATGGCTGTTTTGTGTTAATGCAAATTTTAGTAAATAAATGAACACAAGTGAGAAGTACTGTGCAGTGCTCAGATGTCTCTATGATCTTGAAATAGATGTGCAATGGAGAACAAATTCACTACGTATCATAGAGGTGTGTTCCAATAGTCCCTCATGCCTAATTGGATTGATTTGGTGTGTGATTTGGTGATTTGATGAGTGTGATGTACAAAAGTGTTAGCATTGGCAAATGGAAAAAAATATAGAAAACAGCAACCACTCACACCTACAGGCAATTGAATCACCTATTAACCTAAATATGTCTTTGGATGGTGGGAGGAAATGGGAGTACCCAGAGGAAACCCATGCAAGCACTGGGAGAACATGCAAAGAAAGGCCCCAGAACTGAATCCATGACCTCCTTGCTGTGGGGCAACAGCACTAACCACTATGCCGCCATGCTGTCCGCATGGAAAGTTAAAGAGTAACTTCTAAGTTTGTTTCTTCAGTGATGGTGAAATAATGGAGACCATGAAATGGAAGGAAAAACTGTGTCAGTGTGTGAACTATTACCTTGTCTGTAGGACATTCACCAGCTCGAGTAGTCTGTCCCTCTCCACACAGAGGATTTTGTATTCACTACTTTGTGTCATAAGCGCACTAACATCAGCTGAACATTGTGGGCAATTTGAAGAACCAGGAATCCTACAAAAAAAATGCAATATTAAAACATAGTTTTTTGTTTGTTTTTTTTCATTGTGGAATCTAATTTCATGTAAAACAATGTAGATGAAAAGGCATAAACTAAGTAATATGTCTACTTACTTCAATTCTACACTACTTCTCACAGTAGGCAGCACCAGTTTATGACCAAATTTAGAAACTGAACTGGAAACGAGAAATTGATAGTCGTATTAAGAGAAATCCCAGCAGATTACACTAACAAAGCTCTCGGGTATCAAACAAAATCAATAACCTGATTACAGCAAGTCCAACATCAGCCAGCATGAATACTTAACCCTTGTTTTGCCGGACAATATATCTTACAACCCTGTGTTATGGTAGCAGCAGAGGTGAAAATATAATCGGTCATCTTAATGAATGTCAATAACCCCGTTAAAGTAAACTAACAATATTCTTACTGAAATAACCATTCAGCATGATTACCATTGTGCACATACCCTGACGTTGTTATTCTGTTGTTAATGTCTCCCTCTCCAGGAGAAACACCTGAACTGCTAACAAGGCTCGACTGTACTCCCACACAATCTTCCTGTAACAGTTGTAAATACATGAAGACTTTGGATTTAAGTGAGTGACCAAAATGAGAAAAAGACAAATTATTTATAAATAAATTGGTGTGAAATGCAAAGTTCAACATGACATTTGGCCTTTTTCACCTTAAGGGAGAGCTGCTGGATTTCGTCCTCCAGTTCTTTGATTTTAGTTTCTTTTTCAGCAACCACCTGCTTAAGCTTCTGGATGAGATTGTTGTGCTTAGAGTGCTCACTACTCAGCTGGAGTCTTGGGCTCTGCTGGTTCTCCTTGCCCTGTCCATTTTGCTGTTGGCTGAGCTGTCTCAGCACTTCCTGCATCTGGGTCTGCTGCTTCTGCCAGAGGTAGACTGATTAATATCACTGAGAACAGCATTTAATTGATGAAGTAAATCTCTGCCTTTTACCTCCATGTTCAGAAATTTTAACTCAACCAGCTGTTGAAACGTTCACAATCAACGCTTTGCCCCATATTTCATCTGAAAACATGTTTTTGTCTTGCTGAAAAGCTTTACTCAGGTTATAATATCATGATTTAAACTGTAGTCAAACATGCTTAAGGTCCATAAGAGCTACCATAAAATTAATAAATACTACAGTGTTGTCTGCACATAAAATCTGATAGAACTGTAAACATTTTATTTTTATTTTATTTTAAACCTTACCAGCAAAGCATCCACAAGCTCATCATCATGTTTACCCTTCTCCAGCAGGATGGAAATTTGGGCTTTCAGAGTTTTCATTTCAGCAGATAAAGATTTATTCCTGGCTTGAGAGCCCTCCAGCTTTTTCTTCACATCCTGATGGTCTTTAAGCAGGGCCTCATGGTCCACTGAAATCTTCTATACAGTTGTGAAAAAGGAGCAGGGCTTTTGTGGATTAACTATTTGCATTTTAATTGATTAAATCCCATTTACAAATAAGTATACACACCTCAAACGCCATCCTCTTCTCCTTTTCAATGGTACAGATATAACTGAGGTTTCTGCCTTGAGGTGGGGTTTTCTGAAGTTCCCCCAAGCCCAAAAGCTCTTCCTCTACGCTCAGGACACTTGGTTGTCTCCGCTGAGTGAACTGGTTCAGCTGTTTCTCAAGATCCCGTACCTGTTGCACAGTGTTGGGATTTGGTGACGTTGTGGGAGCGCTTAATTGAATCCTTTTATTAACTTAACTTGAGAAGCGCATTATGCTTTCATGTCTCACACACCCGAGCCTGAAGAGCCAGTATCTGCTGGGAGCGACCTCTAAAACTCCCTGGGCAGCTCAGTAATTGCTGAAGGTTGACCTCCTCTCCAACCTCACTGATCAAAACCTGAAACAGCAGCAGCACAGATCATACTGTGGAATACAGAGGTTGCTGATGATAATTCCTCAGAATATGTGTATTCTCCTCTAGCAGTTAAACTTAAGACAGAAAAAAGAGATGCTACCTTCTGAGCTACTTTCAACTCCTGTTTGATGGATTGAACTTGGTTGCGATACTCGGTTACTTTCATTTGGGCAGCAGCTAATCTTTCTTGTAGAGATTTTACCAATGGGCTTTCCTGCTTTTGTGATGAAATGATAAATGAGTCAGATTGGGTTGCCATCATTAGCTAGGAAGACATCAAAATAACCTTTTGATCAATTTCAACTACTGCTACTAAAACATTCACCTCACAGTCTTCAGATAACCTATTCCGTGGTTTGGTGTCTATCTTTTGCCCAGACAGAGAGTGAACAAAAGCAGTCTGTAGCTGTAAGAAGTAAAATATAATTATTAATTTATTCATTCTTTCATTATATTGATTATTTGAAATAAAAACTGCATAGTAAAATACAGGATAAAAGAAAGAATTAGCAGTTGTATGCTGGAACAGCAATTCACATTATATGAATTATATGAATGTAACTCAATGTTGTTACCTCTCTCTCCAGCTCTTTGATTCTGTTGCTGTTTTGCTTTGACTTCATCTTTTCTGTCTCAATTTCAGAGTTGAGTTCTCTATTTTTCTTAGACAGCTCAACAATCTTGGTGGCTGCTACGTCCCCTGCCAAACCTGATGTGCCTAAACAAATGGAGTGGCTGAGTCGTTCTGAAGCTGTGATGTATCTCGAACATCAATACAGTGGGGAAAAAAGGCCTAATTATTACTTTAAATATGATTATACCAGTAAAGGCCAGTCGTTCCTCTTCTCTTTTCTTCTTTATGTGTTTAATTTCAAATTCCTTTTCACTCAGAAGTTTGAAGAGCCGACCATTTTCATCTTTTAGCTCTCTCAGCTTGTCAACCAAAGTTTGATTTTCAATCTGTAGAAATCTGTTTGAAGGCAAGGCAGTTCATTTCAAGTCCATAACATATTTTGGTAAGTTATTCATTTGTTTAACTAAAATGTTATCAGAGCAATTTAGGTTGCCACTAAAGTAAAAGAAAATTAGACATTAAATTCATCTTTTGTAAGATTACCTATCATTTGCAGACAAGTTGTTTGCCAGACTCAAATCATCCACTGTAACACCGTCATTTGTCTTATCTAGTTCACTCTCCTTTTTCCTGTTAAGTTTTCTTCTCTCCTGCTGTTTCTGTAAGACTTGAAACTGAAGGCGCAGGTCATTCAATTCATCATCATGCTCCATGATCTATGATATACACAAGAAGAAGAAAATACTGATCTTTTACTGCAAACGGGCACATCAATATTGTGAAGAAAGATTGTGTGAAAACTGAGCCCAGGCTCACAATTTTAGGCTTCAGCTGAATGAAGCCCATTTGTAGTTACTTGGTTTGTTAAATATTTCTACAAGGCAAGGTTTGATCTAGTTAAATATGCATCTGTGTTTGTGAGCATGGAGGCGGGGTAAGGTGACATCATCTTACCTTTTGAGACCACACCAACAATTTAGCAAAGTGTAAACAGTAGCAGACTGTTTCTTAGCAAAATCCGCAGTTTGTCGTCATGTTCCGAGTAATTAGCAAGATAAGGTTTACATTAATGACAGTGGGAGTGACTGTTGCTAGAGTAACACTCGCGCTCTAACGCTTATCTAGCAGATTATGACAGAGTTCTGGTCGTATAAAAAAAGGAAAGCTCACCTGTCTCTCATTTATTTGAGTTCAGCCAGTAATCAAACTGGAAACTGTTTGGCACCGCAGCTGACCGATAGTAACGCAAAATGTATCCATAGCAACGAGCCTCCAGAGACTTTGACAATCTCTCAAAATCTCGCGGGACCAAGAGGGAAGTCTGGTGTCGTTCACGTTCCTCAGATTAGAATCACCGATCACCAGAGTCGGCTTTTCAGCGGGTGTGTCGCTGAGCGGGGAGGACCGGGCTGCTGCCTACGACTATGCCTCTTGTCTCGGACGGTCATCCAGCCGCCCTGAGTAGATCCCGGCTGCTCAGGAGCTCCTAGGGGGCGGAAACTCTCTCGGCTTCCGTAGGAGCTGCTGTAGGTCGGCGGCTATCTACATTAGCATAAGGTGGGCTAGCTAAGGTGCGGAGCGGAGCAGTTTATGGAAAGACAAAAAAGGTTGGATTCTTAGCTCAGTATAGGTTCGATAACAGTTTACTGTCTATTAATCAACATGTAACACAGTTAACGCACAGGTAACACTCAGGTAACACCCCCTCCCCCACGAAGCTCAGCCTGTGGTGCGCATGCGCGGAGCAGTCATAAAAGATTAGTTAAAAAATAAACGAATCGTTCACGGACGACACATCACTTGGAAGTCCTCAGTTCGCGCCGGTCTAATAATTTTAAGGTCTAGAGAATTTTTTTTTAACCTTTTGCCAGTTTTCTACAAGTTCACTTTCAAAACCTTCAGCGTGCCCATCAAAAGTTGCCTGTTTGCTGGGAAACAGCGTTGGAGCAGAGAGAGTGAATGAGAAAGGTCTCCCCTCTCTTTCATTTACCATCTGAAAATGGAGGCCACAATTATCGGTGTTGAAAAAAAAAACGGTAAGCCTTAAATTTACGGCCGTACAGACACACTCACACAAATTTTCATTGCAACTTTGGACAACATTACTACTGCCTGGGACTGGTCAAAGTATTTACCAAGACTCATCAAAAACGTTTTGTCTACTGCCAGACTGGATCTGATCAAGTAAAAAAAAAAAAAAAGTATTAATACACACTTCTTCATGCAATCATTGAATTCAGCCGTGTCATCCAATCCCCTTGACACAGGTTTATAAAACTGGGACAGTTTAGGGAAGATCTTTTTCTGTTCCAGCATGCATACAAAGCAAGGCCAGCAAAAGCGTGGTTGGATGAATTTGGTGTGGAAGAACTTAAATGGCGCTCACAGAGTCCTGGCATCAACCCCACTGAACCTTTGGCATGAATTAGAACTGAGATTGTGACTCTCAGAAATGACCTCACAGATGCGCTTGGATGAATTGTCAAAAATTGTCAGACACTACAAAATCATCTAGAAAGCTTTTCCAGACAGGTAGAGGATGGATTAGTTGGGCTAACTCTAGATTAGTAACTTTGGTAACATGAGTCTCTACCTGCAGGTTTAATTGAAATGTTTGTTTCCGCTATATATTTATGATAATTTAAGTCCTTAAAAGGAGACATTGATGGAAAGTTTGTTTATAATTAGTCAACTTAAAAATAGCACTTGGTGGAAAACCCTACAAAAGATTAGGTTGAAAAATTGAGCACACAATAACAGTTTAGTTTTATTTTCAGAGGGGAAAAAGCAGCAGACATTCAATAACACCTTCTGTAATTAGGAACATTATATAAAATTCGGGTTTGTGTAACATAACAAGGCATGTGTTTTAGTTGATCACTTGAAACGCTATAATATATTTTTGTGTCAGTTGGTTTATGTGCCTCAGGAAGGTATATGGAACTGTTATGTTGAAATTTTGGACGCTCTTGCGTATCGCAACAAAATCAAAAGAAATATGGCTCATCGTTTTTCAGCTTCCAAGTTGTCATCTTGATATTTTACTTAAATTGCTTAATGTAATGTTGCTTTGATGAGTAAAATCCTGGTGTTTAAATATTGTTTTTATTTACCAAAATATCCATAAAGCAGTACATAAAAGAATAAAGTGGGTTTGAGACGGTAATATTAATGAAGGTGAATGGCCAAGCTGCTTGTCTTTTGTAATTGCCTTTACCTTCAGACTTATCCTTTTACTTATTTATTTGTGCCATCTTCATCAAAATAAAAGGCTTTCAAACTCTGAACTATGTTATGTCATCTGTCTACATAGATATAAACCCAGCTGCATTCAAACTGAACAGAGTGTGTCCAGTCTAAAAGCAACTGAGATTAATACATCTTCTCAAAACAGAAGTGATAGTTTGACCCTCCAGTCTTTCATTTTAGCTACATCACAAAATAAGTTATACCTATTTACAGTAGAGGAGGACTACTAATTTGATGCTTATAAAAGTTGACATCTGTAAATAACTACACATCTTAATATGAGCCAATATTAAGGTACGTAAAACAGCTGTGTGCAATGCCATGTTCACTTTTGGATTGCATCTGCTTCTCCTTTGGGTTTTGAAAAGTAATCTCTGTACATCGAATACACAACTCCTAAAGACAAAAAAAACAGGGATAGGTTAGACTACACCTGTGATAATCGCAGCTCACATCTTATTACTCACATATAAAATGAGATATGATGTAATGAGTCACTAGGATAAAGAAAGATTACTTCAGACTACGTACCAACAGTCATGGCTCCAACCACAAAGCCTTGGGCAGCCACACGCATGTGGATCAGGTGCACAGACATTTTTGTGTCTCCACGGCTTTTCATTTTCATTAGTTTGTACCCAACAATGGCAAAGAATCCGGCCAGTCCTTCAAGGGAACAAAAAGACATCAATCTACATTTAAAAGGCTAAACACAAGGAAACCCAGCTCAGGAGTCGTAACTTTAATAACAGAACTGTGCAAACAATTCTACTACTTCCACTAACCCCACACAATTCTGGTTGAATTTTAGAGTTTGACAATCATGAAATGACACCTCCTATTATTAAATGATGTAATCATGATAGCATAATAAGTACTCACCTGCTGGGACAAATGGATTCTCCTTCACTTTTCGCATGAGCTTGGACTCATTCTCTTCGTAGGCAGACATCCTGACTAATGGAAGCAGAGGTTAAAGAAAGTTTACCAAATATACCATGATCTCTCATTCAGCCATGATGTAGTATGAAGCTGGTTTGTAGGTCTGCTCAGAGCCACTGCTGGTGGTTCAGTGCCCAGAGGTTACACATGAAGGGCAGAGGGGAGACCTCATTAAAAGGCCTAAATATCAGCCAGGAAAGCTGCATCGCCGAAGAAACATCAACTAACTAATAAAACTGAAGGTTTCTTTTATATTTAAATCGAAAGCCACATGCTACAGAGACTGAGCGGCTCCACAGCGAATACAACGAGCAGATAAAACGTCCATTTGGATGCAGCAGAGTGAGCTGATTTTATTCTCACCTGTTTAAAGAGAGAGCTGCGGCTTGAGGTGTTTTTGGAGAGCTTATATTCTGTGAAGCTTTCCGGAGCAGCCGCAGGAACGCACTTTCTTTGAGGAAGTGTCGGACCGGCGACGTGATATAATTATGAACCTGCGTAGCGGTGACGTCACCAGGGTGTCACGAGTGTGGTGTGTTGGGGACAGAAGGAGAAAATGGGAAATATGGCTTACATTTTGGGACTGTCGTTATATCGAGAACGGAAATGAAATGTTAAAATTATGTAAACGACGCTATCACTAAATAATGTTTTGAATAAGTCGTATTTAGGATTACGTCCTTGTGGTGAAGAGGAGCTATTTATTATCAAAGACTGAAATATGATATGGCCTAATCTCACATAATCTAAATAACAAGATGGTGCTCTGTCATGATTGCGAGGCTATAAATGCGTTATATGCAAAAAATCCGAGGACATTGAACGCACCATCTGCTCCCGAGTGCCATCGTAGATCAAAGAGCGTGGGACAAATTTGAGAAATAACTCCCGGTCAAAGAGAGGGGTGTATATCAGCCAGACGGCTGCTCATGTCGTTACATGACATACAGGGACATAGCCATCCAAAAGCTCATGTCGGATGGTAATTAAACGAATAATATTTGTGAATCTTCTTTTATAACATGTACTAAATATTCATTTACTATTTTGTGTATTATAACAATATTGCATCTATTGTATGTTATGTAATTAACCTCTTTTTTTATGATTCCTCTTTAACATCCGAGGTCTGCCCCGCCCCTCCCCGGTCTCTCCCTCGGCGTTACAACAGCTGCGTGATGACACGCCATTATAAACGGAGGCGGAAGTAGTTGGAGGTGAGTCATCCCGCTTCACCTTTTGCTCTCTGGACTTATGCAACGTTGGACTCACGTGAAGAGATCCTTCGGGCACCAGTTGCCTCCCATTCAGATAATAAATGTTTATAGTTCAATATACAATAAATCAACACTTAAATATAATTTAAATTAGGCAACAATAATAAAAGCAATAAAAACATAACATATAGAACATAAAACAGCAATACAGCAAGAGTGATTCTACTATACTATTGTTTTAATAAATGTAATTGTTTGGCTTATTGTAAGTAAATATTATGAATATCTAGTTAATAATTTAATTAATTGTAAGTAATTTAGCCTGATGTTAATTGTAAATGATGGGATGAACTGAAACCAGTGTGACTCTGGGGACTTAACAGTAAAGATTTGATTAGTAACCATGGCAGCTTGTCAGCTTTTCTGAGGGCTCCTGCTCTGTGTTCAGTCCTCATGAGAATGAAACAAAACAGATATGAGACTTCAAGGAGCCTGCAGTATTTCCTTTTTGCAATTATAGACGATCTGTCCCCACAGATCACGTACCAGATGCTGATTTACACTGTAGGTTAAAGAGATAAAAGCTGCAAATAATTTTGATTTATCTTCCAGCCAAAAAAAAAATAAAAAATTCTTTGATTTATTTTAATGCTCTTGTATACTGCCATACCCTATACAGAGTCTCTGCAGACTGTTTAGTATCATTATTGTTATAAACTAAAGCAACACATACTTTTCATTATATATATAACTCCTGCTCTCTTCTGCCTTTAAAATTCTATCATGTTTAATCCAATTGAAGAACAATTCGCTAAACCTTTCAAAGACAAAACAACCAGCAGCTGCTGCTTTTACTTTTTTTTTTTCAACACAAGGCATGGACCAGTAGGTGGTGCCACATCTCAACATACCAACACAGCAAATTTATGGTTAGCAGTGTAAAAAACCATTCTATGGCTCTTTTCAGTTTTCAGATGAATTTCAGTGATGCTATTTGAATTTTTTCCCGCTGCTTGTGGTAAATTCAGTATAATCAACATCACTCTAAAATGTGAGTGTGTGTATTTTATGGATGTTCAGTTGTAAATTTTTATGCGTTCCCTAGGAAAGCACACATAAAACATCATAAAACATTAAAAAACATAAAACAACAGATGTCCTTTTGTTTTGAATCAAATGGTTGTTTTCAATGTTTTGAAAAACTTGAGCTATAATAAATGTTTTTTTTTCTATTCAAAGCATGTCCAGAAGATGAAGTCAGGGTCCATATTTTCATAAGATGGACCCTGTTCATCCCATTTCAGTAGAGTCTATGCAGACTGATGGCAGTCTCTGCTGTCAGACTTGCTTCACCCTCCTGTTGTGTAATGAACATGGAAAATTACTATTTTAATGTGTTTGCAACCTCCCTCCTGCATGTTTGTGTTACACACATACTCGGCAGGGAGAATGAAGGCTATGACGGGTAAAAATATGTGGATGCCTAATCCTACACACACACACACACACACACACAAACTTTTTATCTTTTCAACCAAAGCGCCTTGTCTTTGGTCATCTTTTTATAACACTGTGGACGTGTCAGCCTACAATGCGTTTGTTATCTGGACTGAGATCTTCCCAGCCTTTCAAGAGATGGCTCTTCCTTGAGGAACTTGTGGGAGTGCTCCTGAGTCCACACATTGTAAGAAGGCAGCACCTGCCAAGAAGCCCAGCTGCTGTGGCCGTGATGAGCAGGACGCACAAACACACAAACAAAAACAGATAGAGAGAGGGAGAGTACACTACTATCCCTTCAGCTTGCTGAGTTACATGTAAAACATTGTTTAAAAAAATATGTAAAAAATTCTCAATTAACTGTAAAAAATGAAAAACTAGTGAATTATCATAAAGAAAAGGACTGTTTATGGGAAAAAAATGTGAAACTACTTTCGGAGGGCTAAACATGCACATGCAGTTTGACCCGCAACATTTTTGGTGTTCCTGAGAGTTGAACATTAAAGGTTAAACATCAAACTGCGCACTGACTAACGCCTTCCATTATCATGTCTTCCCTGCACCTACAATAAATAATCTGTTAGGTCAGGGTTACACAGAGCGAGGTGTGATCCATTAGTTATTACTGTTGAACTTGAGTTTCACAGAGAGCTGGAGCTGATCATGCGTGTGGGCAGGGCCAAAGTGCCTGTTATCTGGAAAGGATTTAGGTTAGAACTTCAAACCACTCTGTAAGTCAGAGGAAGCAGTCATGGGGCTTGTGCTGCCACTTTTTCTCAGCTTTCTTGCTGCTCTAATTGGATGGCTGTACCTCATAGGAGTGTTTAGAGTAAGGCGCCCTGGAGAACCCCCTTTGGATAAAGGCTTCATCCCCTGGCTGGGCCATGTGCTGGAGTTTCGCAGAAATACCTTACAGTTCCTGGAGAGGATGAGGAAAAAACACGGTGATGTATTTACTATTCAGCTGGGAGGGTTCTACGTCACGTTCCTGCAGGACCCTCTTTCATTTGGGACTTTCTTCAAGGAGAGTCGAGAAAAACTCGACTTCCGAAAGTTTGCTCAGCACCTGGTGCGAAGGGTGTTTGGTTATGAAACCATAGAGGACGACCACCGCATTCTCCAGATGGCCAACAACAAGCACCTCATGGGGGACGGTCTGGAGGTTATGACGCAGGCTATGATGGCTAATTTGCAGAACCTGATGCTGCACAACAACACTGACTCATGCGCAAAAGAAAGCGCCTGGACTGAGGACGGACTGTTTATGTACAGTTACAATATTGTTTTTCGAGCCGGCTACTTAGCCTTGTATGGCAACGTGCCCCACAATTCAGAAAGAAGTGCGGATATGGCTAAAGAGAAAGACCGGGATGAATCTGAAGCCTTGTTTTACGAATTTCGTAAATATGACCAACTCTTCCCAGACCTGGCTTATGGAGTGCTCCCACCAAAGAAAAGGGTGGATGCACGGAGGCTTATGGAGTTCTTCTGGGAAAGTCTGTCTCTGCAGAAGCTGAGGACCAAAGACAGCGTCAGCGGCTGGATCTGGGACATTCAGCGGGGCAAGGAGGAGATGGGTCTGTCGGAAGAAATGATTAACAGGTATATGTTCACGATTCTCTGGGCTTCTCAGGGCAACACGGGGCCATCCTCATTCTGGCTGCTCTTTTACCTCATGAGATATCCAGAGGCACTGGCAGCAGTGAAGGGGGAGGTAGATACGGTTCTGAGGGAAAATGGGCAGAAAATCCAACGTGGCGGTCCTTTAATCAACCTGACCCGCACCATGCTGACGCAGACCCCGGTGCTGGACAGTGCTGTGGAGGAGACCCTCCGGCTCACCGCCGCCCCCCTGCTCACCAGAGCCGTGCTGCAGGACATCACTCTGAAGATGGCAGACGGCCGCGAATACCTGATCCGCAAGGGTGACAGGATGGCAATGTTTCCTTACAGTTCCGTTCACATCGACCCAGACATCCACCCAGAGCCGCGTTCATTCAAATACGACCGCTTTCTCAATCCGGACGGGAGCAAGAAAACCACTTTTTACAAAGCAGGGAAGAAAGTGAAGTACTACACCATGCCCTGGGGGTCTGGGGTCTCCAAGTGTCCGGGCCGTTTCTTCGCCACCAATGAGCTGAAGCAATTCATCTTCCTCATGGTGGCCTACTATGATTTTGAGCTGCTGAACCCAAACGAGGAGGTGCCCGAGCTGAACCAAACACGATGGGGATTTGGAACCATGCACCCCACCAGAGATGTTCGGTTCAGATACAGGCTCAGATATTTGGCAGATTAACCATTTTCACTTTTCTGAAGTGAAAATGATTCATCGGCTATTCTTAATCAGGATTTCATCTGATGATTATATTTGTAGGAAACATGGAAATAACGTCATACCAAAGATATTTTAAGTTTAGAGGTGTAACTTGGCGTTGCATTTATTTTATAGTTTGTTAGTTTATCTTGTAAATTTGTTACGTTGTGTTGCATTTATTGTACTTAACTCAAATTTATAGTTATGGAAAACGCAACAAATTGCGATTATTTTGTAGATCTTTTGAATGCTTTTCTACTTGTCATAATAGCTGTGGTTATTTCACAATCACCCTGAAATACAGCTGTACTTTATTACCTTTTATAAATGCGCAGGAGTTACCTCTGATAGTCTCTGTTCCACGTGGAGGTTGAGTGGTCATCTGTGGTTTTAGCACATGGATGGAGATGGCAATTGACATTAGCAGTCAACAACAAAAGAGCACAACAAAATTCTTGTACACTCCCCAGTGGAAATATATATTTAAATATATAAAAGTAAACAACTAACTACAACAAAGCACTATTATGTTCCAAAAAAAAAAGCACAAGTAGAATTAACATGAAGAGAAAGTTGTTTAGCTGGTGTTGCTTGATAACAGTGATGAGTTCCATTGATTGTTCTTTTTCTATAGTCTAAATAAACAAATTAACATTATGTATGTCTGTGTTTGTTTTTCTGCGTTACTAAGCCGAACAACAAAAGACCACCTTCCATGGTAACAGGGTCACATATGATCATGTCCCTACAAACAATTTGTAAAAAAAAAAAATTGATCCAAACTCACTTGAAAAGACTTTATAAACCACGAGGATAATATCTTTCACTGCACTCACACACGAATAAGGCATAGTTGGAAAAGGGACCTGCATCTTGAATTAATTTAAATAAAAGAGAACAGCTGTATTCTCAGGCAGACATTTCCTGTCAGCTCAGCACACAAAACACAGACAACCAACACAGTTCAGTGTAATACACTCACAATCAAAACTGCTTTTGTATTTGTCCAGGGACTCAGTAATATAGAATTGGAAACATACAAAAGCCACAATAGCTCCATGACTTTTTACATAACTTTTCAGAGTAGCAAAATTCATGTCGCTGTAACAAGTAAATTAATATTTAAATAAAATGAAGAGAACATATTGTGAAGTAACCTGGAACTATGTTAACTGCTCTTGGTAAAATACATGTGACTCAATTTCTTTTCAAAAGGCAAGCAGGACATGCACACAAAAAATGTTTGCCTGTCAAAGTTTACTCCGAAGTTTGCAATGATCACTAATCAGAATAAAAGAGACCAGTTCAAAGTTCCACATGGTAAAATTTTAGTAACACCAAAGGACATCCAACTGACTACTCCTTCCTAACAAGATAACAGACTCATGATTGAGTGCAAAAGAAAAAATGCATCTCTACCTACTCCAACTAACATTTTTTTTTTTGTGTTCCTAACTCTTACCATTCAGCTTGTGGAAATTTGAAAAAATGAATTGCAACACAAGATGATAACAATGATAACAAGATGATTCAAAATGTCAATTGCAGAACAGAGCAAATGATTAATAAAAAATATATTGGTTTTCATGGACCTGTGTTGAGAAGATGAGTGTTTGTCTGTTTGTCTTTGTTTGTTGGCCCTGTGATGGACTGGTGAACCCTAACCCCCATGAAAGCATTTATTTATCTGGAGCACGCAATCTATTACTGTTTTTCTAATAACCCCAGGCAGACAGATTGTTTTCTTGAGATCTTGAGATGTGAAAGTCACCAGGAGTTCTGTGTTGCTTCATCTAAGCAATCCAAACATCAAAACAGTCTAACTGGATGATAATAATTCTGCAAGGGGTTTCTTTACAGAAAACGGCATCTGCAAACACAAGTCCTAAGAACTAACCGTGAAATATAAAGTCTGACCATGACACATCAGTGGTTTCCAGTTTAGCAGTTACATTAAGGGACATGACTGCAGGAGTTTTGTCCAGTTTGACAACATATCTTACAGCAGATCAAATATTTCTTCATTTATAGTCACTGTAATAAAATTAGCCTGTGTGTGTAACCCAATTACACACACAGCAATGAGCACAATTTCACCCCCTCAAAGTAAAACAGTGATCTCTCCTGGACCTCTGATCCCATGGCTGCCCCTCTACCACCACCTCGCCTAGAAAGGAAGATGTCAGCGCCATCTTGTGCCGCACCATCGACAGTTTCTTTTTCTTCTTCTTCATTTCAACCACATAAATGTAAATGTAATCTGTTGAAGATAACACTAAAACACAACCCGTAAAACACCAAAAGGGAATCAATAGACAGAGCAGAATATACCAACCAAACGAAAACGAGTCTGCAGCAAACTAAAAAGCAAAGTTTGGAATCAGCTAATAGTTGTTTTAATTTGCTCTTACTTCTGACATGTAACTTTATAAATCTAATATGCATGTTGCAAGTGATAAATGCAATTCAATGGCAATTAAATATATATATTGCTTATTTTTATACTTGTATTGATATCTGTTTGTAATGAGACAGATTGATAGCCTATCTTTCTTCTCTCTTTCCGTCTTTTCTCCTCCTCTCCTCGTCTCCTCTCGTCTTGGCTGTTTGGGGATTGAAACGTTAGATAGTTCCTTCACATTACAAATATATGATCATGTTAAATTGTGCAATTATTATAATAACTGACTAAGTTTACACAACTTTACTTAGTAAAGTCAACATAATGAAACTTTATCTGTTTAAATATGCCATTCTCTCCCTTCTCGCCTCCCTCTGGTTTTCCATACTACCTTTTCTTCACTCTCTCCCTCTCATTAGATGCGTAGCCAAAAAAGCATCTCTGTCTCGACAACGTCAGTTTCCCTCCCTAACGTTTGTGATGTGTTCACATTCTGCATACTCTCCTTGTCCTCTAAACTAAACCTCAAAAATAGAGAAGGTAATGTTTGTGGAAGAAATGTTTTTATCCCACCCCCAACTTACCCGCAGTCCCCACTTTCCCCTTAAAGTCCAGATCTTCACAAGAATGATTGTCCACTGAGGTCAATGATTAACCCAGGATTGCAGAGAAAAGTCAAGTATAATATATTGCAGCAGAGTAAGTGAATAAATATCAATACATGAAAGGAAGGAAGAAGGAAAATGAAAACTCATGTTGATATATTTAAGTAAGTAGTTACCAAACATCAAAACATTCTCCTTTCTGTAAATATTGCTATATTTTTATACAATCATAATTCCTTAATTCCTAATATTAGCTCTTCACGGTTTTTAGCTCGTCATGGCACATCAGGAAAGGGAGTTGTCATTTCATATTTCCATCACTTGATCAGAACAAATGCCCTTTGTATGAGGGGACGCCTTATGCAAGTTTTCTTATCCTTGAACATAACCTTTACAAAGGAAATTCTTCAAATTCTATCAAAGAGAATTTTTTTAAGCAAAGAACAAAATATGTTGAACACTAGTTATCCACTAAGTGTTGACTTAACCCCCAAAAATCATCTTTTAATGTTTTTGTTGTGCTGAAATTAAATTGATGGTACAGATTCCCATCCCACATCTCATGCTGACACACAGACTTGAGTACGCATTGATAAATGAGGAAAAGCGAGGCTCTGAAGGTCCAGAGCTACATCGCTGTTGATTTCTGGCTGAATGAATGTAGTAGTAAGTAGTAGTAAGACTCATCCTGGATTAAACGAATCAACAGTCGGTGGTCATGGCAATGGAGGCTAACGGGCTGGAAAACAATGGGCCCCTTTGGAAGGATGCTGGTTTCCTGAGTGTCCTGCCTGTACTTGGTGGTGAGGGGTTTTGAAGAAAAATGACCCATTGTCTCTCTCATCCTTCTGAGCCTGTGCAGTGAAACGATCCCTCTGGATTCCCGCCCAGGATGCTCGACCGTAAAGCATAGAGTTGGCTGCTGCTTTATTCACATGGACAGGTAAGTGCAGCCTTTCGTTGTCCGTTGATCACTGTGGTGCTGTGGATTATGCTTCCGGCTCTCAAAGAATACAATAAATAACGACTTTCCTCACTAAAGTTTGAAATTAGCTAGGTATATGAAAGTTCACAGAGCTTGCAGTTGCTGTTTTAATTTTTGCTGAAACCTAACTTAAGCATTTTCTACTGAGGCAATCATGGAAACCCCGTTCAGAAGAGGAGAGTTGTTATGTGAGTAAATACTTGTACGTTTGCAAGTGATTTATCAGGAATGAGGTCCCCACAACCTTGTGTGCTGTATTCCCTTATGAAGGGTAATAACACTATCTAAAGTTAACCAAACTATGGACTGTGGAGAGAATGTTTCTATTACCTATTGTCCTCAGCTCTTGTACTCTGACACTGAGGTGCTCTTTATCTCACCTCTCACCTCAAGAGTCCTCTTTGATCTTTGCTTGATCAGGTGGTTCTGAGAAATATTGATTGTTTTGTAATGATATCAGGTGGATGTATCCTGGGGTTGGTTAGGCCATTGCTCCCACTGCATTTTTATTTGTTTATCTAATCAGCGACATGACAGACAGGTTGTTGACCTCAGCGAAGTGTCTACAGAGGATGGCTGTCATCTAGTGGCTGAAACATCCAGTTAGAAAACTCAGCTGATGAACTAATGAAGGTAGTTCAGTGAATAGAAAAAGGTTTCACAATAAACCATTAATGCACAATCACTGATTGACTTTGAAAGGTAATGCTTTGCATGTTCTGTTCCCTTTGTCCATTTTTCACTGGATTAATGGCTAAGTTTTTAACATCACGCGTTAACTAGTAAACTCTGCAGTATGCCGCCATCCTACAGCATGGCTACGAGTGTGTGGACTTTCACTGAGTTGGAGAACGGCACTAAGGCATCTGGAAGGAGGGAGCAACTGCAGTAAACATGTCTCTGCTAGTCCAAATGACCCTGACGAGGACTGCTGCTCCTTTGGGCCTGCCTCAGATCAGCCCGTGACATAGCCAGTTAAGACAAGATAATGTCAGAGATTAAGGCCCTGCAGCTCTGCAAGCAAAGCACTGTTGTTTTGTTTATTCGGATGGGTAGCTGTGTGTTAGATTTTAGTACCCTACTGGAAACAACTCATATGAGAGGGTTATTTACAACAGAGTCCTTTTATGTACGAGGTGGCACTGGTGTAATGCTTTGTTACTTCCAGAAAAGACAGAAAGTTCATTGAATTGCACATAAATGACACGTGATTTTCGAGTTCATGAAATCCTTTAGAACAATATTGGATTCCCAGAGCAGTGGAATAACATTTTTAGGATACAATGGGATAATTACCACTCATAGTTATTTTTAGGTTTTTTTTATTTAGTTGTTTTTCCCCACAAACCTAATTCATTGCTGAAATTGTGTTTGTAGAGAAATTGTTACATTTATTTTTTGCAACTGAAGTGCATTAATAGCTAATTTTTGTTTTTGTTTTTTTAATATCTTTTTTTTTTTTTTGTGCAATGTCAGAACTGTGTAATTCACACTCAGCACAGGCTGCTGTGCTCATGTGAGGGAGACACAGAACCCCAGCTGAGGAAAGTTGTTGGCATCCACCTGGAGGCTTTTCATCTCAGTCGCTTCAGTAGAGTCCATCCTTAGCAAATCTGGCACGGGACGCACTTGGCCCGGGGGTAGGATAGGCTTGGCTGAGAAACTAGGAGAAAAACTGAACAAATGAGATGGGACTGCCACCACTCTCAGGCTGCCTATAGGATACCCCCCCCCCCCCTTCCCCCCTCAGCCTGGTGAGAGCAGTTAAATGTTAGTGGTTGGAGAGATGGGAAGGAGAGACTCTGCACAAGTTGCAAATTGCATGATTTTGCCCTGTCGTCTTGTGGCGCTCTTTTCTCTAAGGGCGGAGGGTGGGGTGAGGGTAAAAATCCAAGTCACGTGGTGGAGCTTGATCTCTTACATAAACACAGACCTCCACAGCCCCCAGTCTGCTCGCATCAACTTCGTTCAGTAAATACATGTGGATGAAAGTCTTGTGATGACATTGGCAGCGGCCAAGCAGAGCTGTTGAGATGTTCACTCCGCCATGTTGCATCACTACAACAATTGGCTATGCTGCAAAACCTCAAAGCGCCCACTGACCTCTTGAAGGAGAAACTGTCTGGGACTCAAACATGATTCTGCAAAGACAGCATACAGGAAGACATGAGTTATACAGTGTGAGCTCACTTGTTATGCATTTGGCTTTCCATCTTAACTGTAACAATGTGTTCATCAACCAGCTGTGAGTACATTTCTCACAGATGCTGCAACGATCCGAAACATTTGAATCAGATGAATATTTTACTTTAAACACTAAATATAACTTCAATCTAATGAATATTGAACATTTTCATTTGGCTGTCCCAGAATTCCAGTCCTTGTCATGAGGGCAATGTCAAGCAATGTCTTACAGGGAAATGCTGCAATGTTTTTCTGGCTCTGGGTGCTTAAATCAATATTTATCAACATGAGCTACAGTCTCCCAAAGCCAGAAGAGCCCGAACTGTCCTAGGACACAGGGACGACATATTCAGCACTAGGCAGTCATCGGTTTGACTCCATCAGTTTGTGCACGTCTGTGTTTGATATTTGATTATAAAACAATTAGTTTCATTAATATCCAATTCTCAGAATTAAAGTGTCGGCAGAAAAATGCTGCTAGTGGTCTAATGTGGAATAATTTTTTAGTTCTAATTACGAAATTTGAACGTTTTCAGATTTTGCTGTCTGTCGGATCGGATAGGAGAATATGAACTCTCGGTGATGGTTAACTGTAAACCACGACCATGGGCAGGGAGTCATAACAACTGTCGACGAACAGAAACTCTAAGTGACTTTGATATCAAAATCACATTAATGCTCTCTTATCAGCCATCTTCACTCGGCCATCTGTGTCTCTTGGATGACGGGAATATTTTGGAGGGAGAAGAGCGCATCACAACTTCAAAACACGTGCTCATCTGTCCCTCAGGGATAGCACATGTCCAAACTCCAAATGCTCTAGTCCGTCCAGCAGCATACCCTGTCATCTTCTCCTCGGCGCCTCACCAGCGGTGCTCGCTACGCCACATCTCCTCAGTCAGATGGAGAGGGGAGCCTTGAAGGCGAGGCCTCTGGAGGATGGGTCCTGCAGGCCCAGATGGCTGGCTCTCAGAGCTTTCTTTAGACCATAAACTACTCCAACAGAATGAAAACTGAATGCTAGGACTTCTCATGAGCTTGATCCATTTTTTGCTGCAGTTGTCTTTGCTCTCCGGCAAGCGAAAAATATTTTTGAAATGTAATTAGACAGAAGGACTTGAGAACATTTCATAATCACTTGAATAACTGAGCTGAAGCTGTGATCGGACTGATGGTGGATTTACTGGTGAAGTTGGACGTTAGTCTTTACTTTATGGCAGTATACAGATCATAACTATGGGGTTATTGAGGGCCTTGGGAAAGTAGCATAATAATAAAATGGTCGCTTTGAGAATGAGCAGACACATTTCATTAATGCAAACCAGACACTAGCCCGTTAATCTGTCCTCTATTGAAGGTAGCTGAGTTCAGATCCATTCTTAAACCTGACAGGAGGCATGGCACATGGAATAAAGAGATGGATAAATTTCTTTCCGATTTTAATTTTCCATGAATCACCCTCTCATCTGTGCTTTGTCATGTCATAATATACTAAAAAAAAAAAATGCTATGAAATGTATTCGTTTGTGTCTGAGCCTGACGGAGACAGAGTGGGAGAGACTTTCATCGAAACACATACACTCACTGTTGCCAGCACATGAAAATATCCGTCACATTCCTTAAGCGGCAATATCTGCTACTGAGCTCCACTGGCTGAGGTGAAAGCCTCAGATCTAAACACGAAGTCGGAAAGGACACGGATGGTGGAGCAGAGTGCGACCTGTCCACTGCTCTGTTATCTGGCCATCTGCCTGGATTGAAGATATAAATATTATGACACTTGATATGACGGAGCATACCTGCTGGTTACATTCTAGCGGATCTGCACTGAGGCAAGGTGGCTTATGTCTGTGTGACACTTCTGTCCTCAAACTCCCTGTCTATGTCCCCCTTCTAAAAGTTGGTATTTCTCATAACTGTCACATTATGTAACTTATCATATGAGGAATGATAATCTAGATTTCTCTGAGCAAATTCTAAAAAACTGAGTGCATGTGAGGCATGCCACAACTTTATATATATAACCGTTGTGCTCAGGGGAAGTCGCAGTTGTTTAGATGGTTGGAGGGGGCATGGAGATAATTAACCTGCAAGAAGCTGAGATACATAGATAGATGGAGACATAAAGGAGGAGGAAGAGAGAGAGAGAGAGAGAGACCCTCATCAACTGTGTTACAAATGTTGCCTGTGAGTGTTGAAGGGGTGTGTGTGGGGGGGTTGACTGCGTTGTGCTTAACACGCTTCAGCCTCAGCTGGGGTCATTTCATAGAGCACTACAGCATCGTCAAGTCTGGACCCCTTGGATCAGGGTCACTTGCCAAAGGAGGATTTTTTTTTTTTTTTTCCTGCCTCCCTGTTTTTTATACTTCCTTCTTGGGCAGAAGGCTGGTGTAATAGAAACCAGACACAAGCCAGAATGTGAGGCATTCACAGCAGCGAGACCTCACTTCTCCACGTAGTTAGAAAAACAGGATTTAAATAGAAACAGATTCCAAAGAAAGCCTGTGTGGCATTGTTTCTTTTCTTTTTTTCTACAATTCAGTTATCTATAGGCTGAAAAAGGCCAGGACATTTAAGTAGAAGTGGAGTTTCATGGACCTGCCTGTTGAGGCGAAATCTAGAGAGGGCAGTGGAAACCTCCAGGATGGGAAATACATGTCTGACTTTACCAGGTGGGTTGTTTCATTTATAAACTTTCCTTTTGTGATATGTATGATCAGTCCGTTGAGCTATCAGGGCAAGACCTTGTATATGCGTATCTGTCAAACTGGGAGCTGTTCATGCTGTCCAACGTCTGAGTTAATGCTGTTGCCATTTTTCTACAAAAGCAAAATAACATATTAAGGGGTTGTTGCTGGATATTCATCCAACAATATGATGCAGTGTTGTGATGAAGTATTTAATGTAAGCTGTATTACGTTTGCACATAATTATATATCTTATAGTACACTGAAAAATATATTTTGACTCTATACTTTTATTGGTGTCTATGAGAACATCGTAATCAATTTTACTTTCTTTTTACATTGGAATATAATAACAATAACGACAAAAATAATAATACTCATCATCATCATCATCTTTTAAATATTTTATATTAAATTATAATTCCTGCTCTCATGTCTGCAATATTGTAAGACAGACTCTTTTATTGAAACATTTAGATACCAGAATGTGTGCTCACTTGAATTTTTTTAATTCTTCTTCATTTATTTTAAAAATAGTTTGTCAATTCATGTTACTTGGGATGAAGTTGTGATATCTGAACAGACAATTTAATGCTCTTACTCTAAACTTGATATTTACATGTTTTAAATTTCATTACGGTTGCATGTACAGCCGCACTTGAAATTCATACTTTTTCTAAAAGTGGTTACTAAAAATAAAATCTTTATTCATTCAAATCATTGCATCACTCTTAAGTAGAAAGAACAGTTGCATATCTCAATGTCGATACATGTCAGTCTAAGAATACGGTTTACACCACAAATTCGTTTAAACTTCGGTGTAAATCCAAAAGCGAAATGGAAGCCGTCCTCCTGTCGCTCCATCCTGGGGCAAATATGAATTGCCTACCATCGGTGCCATCTGTTTCCGTGTGGTTGTAGCCCTCCCCAGTGTCAGCAGTGCTGGATCTGGAGGGGAGGCCTTGTGGCAGGAGCAACAAACCTCTCCTATTCACTCAGATGGCAGGGGAGATGGCACATCCCACGCCAGGGAGCACAGTGCAGCAGTCATGAGATCAACGTGAACTCTGCAGCTCTGCTCCATGAATGAAGGGACAGAAGCGCTACACTGTTGCCTCATCGTAGTTTCATTCACCTCACAGAGCTGCGACTCTGACAGAGAGAAGACTGTGAGAACGTGAGCTTTCTCGTCATCTGTTTTTCTGTGTGTGTCCGCTGGCATCAAGTGTTAGAGCGTCACGTTCAATATGTTTCTGAAGTGTCACACTCTGGTATCAGAGCGGACTTTCCATACATTCAGTCCGGCCTGGTTCATTGTGTGTTTTCATCCTCTCACTATCTTGTGCGTGGTTTACGAGGTGTTTTTGGGACTGTGAATCTTTTTTCTCGCCTCCCTTTGCTATTTTTGCCATTTAAACTCTTTCATATGCAGTTTCTATCTGCTTTAACACATTGAAATTGCTGTGCAATGTGAGTTGGCATCTGTTGGCTGAATGACATCACTGCACTTGCTGACATGAATCAACACAAGCCTTTGTCTTGTGTTTGGATGGGCAATCAAGGGAATTTGATGTCAGCATCAAGAATTATTACTGAGACGGTGAGTACTGTTTCTGTTAGAGACATCTGGAAAGATTTCTTTCAACAAAACTACTACACAAGCGTTGGCTGTAAGAAATACCAGAATACAGCGACTGAAGAGCATGACAAAGTAATGCCATTATCTGTGATTCCTGGCACTAAATCAAACTTAAATTGGCAAAATTCAATCCATTTCCAATTTGGGGCCCTTTTTCTGCATTGACATTGCTCTTAATGCTCCCTTTTTTTTCTTCTCTGTAGATGCTAGTTGAAAAGCTTGCAAGAACAACATGAGCTGGAGCTTTCTCACTCGTCTCCTGGAAGAAATCCACAACCACTCCACCTTTGTGGGGAAAGTGTGGCTGACCGTGCTCATTATCTTCCGCATTGTACTCACAGCAGTCGGAGGTGAGTCCATCTACTCAGACGAGCAGACCAAGTTCACCTGCAACACAAAGCAGCCCGGTTGTGACAACGTTTGCTACGATGCCTTTGCTCCGCTCTCGCACGTCCGATTCTGGGTCTTTCAAATCATCATGATCTCCACTCCATCCATCATGTACATGGGTTATGCTATTCACAAGATAGCTCGAACTTCAGAGCAGGAGCGCAAAAAACACCAAAGGCTCCACAAAAAGCCACCTCCTCATTCCCGGTGGAGGGAGAGCCACCACCTGGAGGATATCTTAGAGGAGGAGGAAGATGACGATGCAGAGCCCATGATCTATGAGGATACACTGGAGGTGCAGGAGGTCAAGCCTGAGCAAATAAGCAGCAAAGACCCACCAAAACACGACGGACGCAAAAGAATTATGCAAGAAGGACTGATGAGAATCTACGTTCTTCAGCTCATGTCACGAGCTATTTTCGAAATTGCTTTCCTTGCAGGACAATATCTCCTTTATGGTTTTCGAGTTAATCCATCATATGTATGCAGCAGGCTTCCCTGTCCACACAGCGTGGACTGCTTCATCTCTAGGCCCACAGAGAAAACTATTTTCCTCCTCATCATGTATGTGGTAAGCTGTCTTTGTCTGGTGCTAAATCTGTGCGAGATGTTGCACTTGGGAATTGGCACTTTTCGGGACACGCTCCGCATGAAGAGGCACAGGGGCCGACAGACATCCTATGGTTACCCCTTCTCTCGCAACATCCCATCCTCTCCTCCAGGGTACAACTTAGTAATGAAGACAGACAAACCAGGTCGGATACCCAACAGCCTCATCACCCATGAGCAAAACATGGCCAATGTGGCCCAAGAGCAGCAATGCACCAGTCCGGATGAGAATATCCCGTCTGATCTGGCTAGCCTGCATCGCCACCTTCGGGTGGCCCAAGAGCAGCTCGATATGGCCTTTCAAACATATCAGACGAAGACCAACCAGCAAACCTCCAGAACCAGTAGTCCTGTATCTGGGGGAACTATGGCTGAGCAAAACCGGGTCAATGCAGTCCAGGAAAAACAAGGAGCCAGGCCGAAATCAACCACAGAGAAGGCTGCCACCATTGTAAAAAACGGAAAAACCTCTGTCTGGATCTAGAGATACATTTTATTTTGTACATTAACAGTAAAAACATTCAGACTCCAGGACTGTGCTGTGACACAGGTGGATGATGTGTGTGAGTATCAAATGAAACTTTGGACAATAACAACTGAGAATTTCAATCACTCTTGTTAAAGGAATACAGTAAAAAAAATAAGGTTACGTTTTTGGAAGTTAAAAAAAAGAAAGAACACAAAACAAAAAACAAACTACACATAAAAAAGCAGTATCATGAATCTCCTTCGTTACTGTAGTGTGTCATTTTATGCTTGCCCTAGCTTTCAGACATGGTTAACATATGCTTACTTAGTTAAACATCTCTAATGTTTAACTAAAAACCAATATCATGAATCTCTAGATTAAAGGTGAATTATCTTGACGATAAAACAGAGCTGTGCACTGTAGGCCTGTCTGGTAAACATCTGCTTGCTGTGATGGTCTTCAGTGATTACTTGTGTTTTCCAAAGCATCACAGTTTTACATTGCATGAAGGGAAAAAGGTAAGAGAATATAAAAACAGATTATTCTCGAAAGTAAGTACTGATTTTCTACACTTAGGCAACAATAGAAAGTCCATCCTTTACTATTCACTTAGCTTATTTATGTTACGTTTAAGCATGTTGTCGATCATTTTTAGGTTTTCTGTCAGCAGTACGTTTTCCAAAAAATGGTTTCAAATTAATATGTAATCTTGCCTTCATTGTTGTTATACTTCAAAGTGCCTCGGACTTTTCAAGACTGTTCTAGTATTTTATTCATGAAGAAATAAACTTATATCAAACTGATTTCCTGCTGTGAAGTAGCTGCCTGCTTCTCACCCTTGTCATTTAAATAACATTGGTGTGTTTCAGGAACCGCTGAATTAAAATCTTAGAATTAAAAAAAGTTTGAATAAACGAATGAATGACGTGTCTTGCAGTTCCATCTTTAGGGATCCCAAACCTCATTGTTACCAATGTTTTATAACTGAATTGTAAAGCATCCTTTATCGACCAATAATAAATCGATTTATCGCTGTTTAAAGTGTTTAGAAAGTGCCCACTTTAGAAAATGTACATTTTTTCCAGACAGAAGCAACAGCAACATAACAACCTGTAGGTTCTTAAATTATGACATTTGAATGAACACTGAGCCAAAAATGATAAAACACACAGAGGTGGGATTTATTAGCTCTGTTGTATTAGATGGTAAACTTCCCTGCACTTTTACTTTCATGGCATTTACCTGATCTGCTAACTCGGGACATTTACTTTGACTTAAATCAATGACTTCTGCCACCATCTGTCGGTATGTTGGATGAATGTCTGAGAAATTTTTAATTTCTCCTGATTCCCTCTCTGACGAATCAAACCCCTGCAATTCCTGAGGCGGCCACAGGCGGCAGCACCTCCGCCACCCACGTGCTCCAGTATTATCGAGAAATGCATTGTGGGACTTTAAAATGGAGCCGCAGCAGCCGGAGCCAGCCGTGCCGTTCCGCGTTATGTAGCCGCCCGTCGGTGCGACACACACGGCGGACCGACCCGACGGCGACAGCATGCGGCTCTGGAGTCTCGCCCGGGCGGCGCTGACCTCCGGCCGTGTCGGCGTTTTGGCCGGAAAACACGCCGGTCGACATTTGTGCGCGACGTCTCTCTCCGGCGTTTCAGCCCGGATCCTAAAACACAGCCAGGACAGCAGAAATGTCCCGGGACAGTTTGTGTGCTATCTCCTTCCGCACCGGACCGTGCTGAAGCTGCAGGGCCAGGACACCGGCCCTTTTCTCCAGGGGATCATCACCAATGACGTGGAGCTGCTGCAGCCCGGACAGCCGGCCCTGTACTCACACATGCTCAATGTCCAGGGAAGGACGCTGTACGACGTCCTGCTGTACAGGTGGAGCAGACACCGCTTATCTTTGTCAGGCAGGCAGCAGTTCACGAGAAGAAGTACAGTTTATGTGAAGTGACTCCTTAAAGTTGGAGCTTTCATGCCCAGGTCACTCCAAAGCAAAGTACAATTCATTTATTTTTTTTGTTTTGTCCTCTTATGTGCAGACTTTTGTATTAAAAACCACAATTTCAGTTTTTTTTTAACATCTTGTGACCCTTAATTGTAGTGAAATCTACTTTTACTAATTCTACATTGAATTAAAAAGATGTGAAATTTGTAGCACTACCTCGTGTAGATACAATTGTCTCATAACGTTTAAATACATTTTTAAGCAACATATATTGCACTTGAACTATAATCTAACAATTTTAAGATAACATCTCACTTTTACTTATTTTTTGAGGGAATGCAAACCTTTTCAAGCATCTTTTTGTATTGGGCACACACTGGGCCAGGATAGCTTCATGTACTGTAACCTAACTAAGACAAAATTGTGTGAGTGGTTTCTTGTTTTTATGAGTCACTCAACTGGATGTAATTTTCTTACAGGCTGAAAGAAGCTGATGCTGGGCACAGTGTTTTGCTGGAGTGTGAAAGCACCATTAAAGACTCAATCTTGAAACACTTGAAGGTGTATAAGATTCGCAGAAAGGTCGATGTTAATCCCTGTCCAGAGCTCTCTGTCTGGGCAGTGCTCCCTCACAAAGAGACAGGTGATGAGACCAGTAAACCTGAGCTATCATCCCCTGGAAAAGCTCTGGTGTGGGAAGCTGATCCTCGAACTCAGGAAATGGGCTGGAGATTGGTGTTAGACAGCCAAATTGACCCCTGTGGAGTCATTGCATCATGTCAGAAAGGTGACACAGAGGAGTATCACAGACATCGCTACAAAATAGGTAGGATTGGTTATTATTAGGATAAGAACCAAGGATATATATGAGGACGTGCCACTGAAATTTTATGAGTTTTGTTTGTTACTTCTGCTGTCGTTTTTGTCTAGGACTTCCTGAGGGAGTGAAGGACCTTCCTCCTGGAGTGGCACTACCACTAGAGTCAAATCTCGTCTACATGCAGGGCATCAGCTTTAGCAAGGGCTGTTACATTGGACAAGAGCTGACGGCCAGGACTCATCACACTGGGGTGGTTCGGAAACGCCTAATGCCAGTATGCTTTTCATCTCAAGTCCAAAACCTTGAGGAAGGAGCTGCACTACAAACACAGTCAGGCAAGCCAGCTGGGAAACACAGAGCAGGGGTGGGAAAGTTGGGTCTGAGCTTAATCCGCATGGCTCATGCCAAAGAGGTGTTGACGCTCAAATCTTCTGACAACACCACAGTGACACTTGAGGCCTCTGTGCCAAACTGGTGGCCTAAAGATGTGAAAACAGACTGAAGAGAATGTTTTATAGCTCCCCAAAATGTGACATACATCACATCTGATAGATGTCTCATAGACAGATACAGAACCCTCAAGTACAGTATGTTACACTGTCATTGCTTAGCAGCTGTGTGCCACTAGCTGATATTTGTTGTTTGTTTTTTAGATTGATTTTCTTTTTCCCCAAATTGTAAAGTATAATTTTTCACAGATGTATAATATTTAATAGATCTATTGCAGCTTTATACATGAAGCTATACCAACTGAATTGTGGTACTTGTGTGGTTGTTTAATAGATATGCAAAATAAAAATTCAATCAACTTGTGTATTATTTAAATTTATTCATCTATTTTATCTTTCAGTGCAAAAACCAATTCCAAACATCCACAAGCCAAGTTTTAGACTACAAGTCCTCTCAAAACCACCACTATCATTTTTTCCACACGCTACAAGCTGGCACTTGTCATTCAAGCTATGTTCAGGTGTCTATTCAATTCAGTGTCATTGCTGAGGCTGCATCTTATTCCTGATAAAGAAGATGCTGCCCTCTTGTGGATTGTATGGTGTCCCGAATTTGTTGTAACATGGTTTCTGGTTGTAGGGTCAATGTTGAATGATCAAGCCGCTTAAAGTCTTCATTGCAAAGTAGGCATTCAATTATGTGAGCCACTCTCTGTAGGTCAAAGGCAGCATGGTACGGCCCCAGTGTAGTGAGGGTCTCTGACAGATGTCGTGGGTAATCTGAGGAATCCCCAGTCGAGCAAGCGCTGAGGAAAGCCATTCGGTTGTCAGCAATGATTTTAAGGAACGAGGCAAATTCGCCATAATCAATACCAGAGCAGGCCTTCATGATGACCTGAAAAGCATCACACAGAATAGTTACCTTAGACAATCATTTTGTTGTTGGACAATTTGCACACAATGATCTTGATTGTGAAGTACCTGGCAGTGCTGATGCCAGGAATCCATCGTGTTTCTCCATTCGTCTATCTCTTTTTGAACAGATGACAACTCATTCTGAAGGAACTGCCACATGATGTCAATGTTGCAGCCATTCAACCAATTGTGATTAATAGAGATGGTGTCCTCCTATAATATAAACATTTCATGATCTTTTATACAGCTGTAACACAATATCATTTCCATGACACTATTATATAAAAGCTCGTAGGTTATACCATTTGATAGACTACTTTGCCCAGACTCTTCTGCTCAGACATAATTACGTCATCAGTTCTTACCAGATTATACACTTGATGGTGCCAACCACTGGGCACAAATATTATTTCACCTGCCTCTTGGATAATCTCAAGAGGCTGGCAGGCTTCTTCAGAGTGTGGAAAAAGGCCTTTGTCTTGAAGGTCAGATGATGTCACATCATAAGGCAGGTTGCCGTGGGTGTCTCGTAAAAACTCCTCCTGGCCTGGGGGATATAGGAGCCATTTCTTCCTGCCACAGATGTTTGCTGACCAACTGTAGGAGCGGAAAACATCAGCGTGGAATGGGGTCCTGATGATGAGAAAATTGGTGTGATTGTATAGAAAATAAAACAAAAACATTAGATGTAATCAATATTATGTACATTTTTCCCACATACCATGATCCTTTAGGTCCCATGTAGACAAACCGGTAGTCATCCACTTCAAGTGTATCCCAGTATTCATTAAGCCAGTCAGAAGAAAAGAAGACAGGTGTGGTGTAAACATTATGTTCTGGAAAGTCCCTGTAGAACAACACTTGTTAGTTTTAGTTTAATATTTTTCCAAAACTTCACAAAATTAATTTCAGTCTGCAATAAAATGCACCTTGACATATGCCAGTCTTTCAGATAGAGACATCCTTTAGGTGAAGAGTGGCCATTCTGGATATATTCCTTCCAGTAGTGAATGAATTCTTTGAAAGGCATTACTTGTTTGGGGTTTGCATTGTACTCCTTTGCATTGCAGTTTGCCACAGGAACAGGGGTTTCATCTGTGATACAGAACAAATACATTAGCTTACATGATAAAAGGCACTTAGGTAATGTATTGGCAAAAGGTTTGTTTACCAAACTCTTGCAGTAGTTTCTGGAAATTAGGTTTCCCCTCCTCAGTCACCCACTGTTTTCTACATTTCCAGTCTTCTGTGAACCTTCTTGAAAACATGCACGGGTGATTGGGAAGTAAGTATTTCCTGAAAAACTTGGAGTAGGTCAGGTCCTTGTCGATGTAATCTACAAAATGCGAGGACCAAAATTGCTCATACGATTGTCTTGGTATCTTCACCAGGCTGCAGCAGTTACGATATGCCTCCCTGTCCATGATGGTAAACAGGAGCTCGGCTAGCCAGTTAGCGAGCTTAGCTGCCCCCGTTTAGACAGCAGTGATCGGCAAGAAATGCCCAGATATGTCTTTTCACTATTACTACCTTACCTAAAATCTGCTTGCATTAAAAAAAAAATCTTTTGCTTAATGTGAATTTATGTCTTCTATGGTTCCGAAATTTGACTCCATCCTTGAGATAAGACGCTTCGGTTCAAAGACGACGCACATTTAAAACTGCTGCTTTTTATCGGTTGGCACATTTTTGTATATAAATTATGTCGCCTCTTTAATTCTAACACTGCAGTATTATTTTATCTATTTCACACATCACCATTAGGGCTACCATTTTTTTGGCTTTGTTTTGTTTTTCGAAAAACCTGGCTGTGGTATCCTTGATGTTGACAGCAGCATTTTCAAGTCGGACGGTAAATACGGCTGTGCCTCGTGTGTGACGTCACTTCCGCAATAAACATCACCGTCCTCGCTGTGCGGACTGTGGGATATCGTAATGTTCAATCCAACGACGTAATGTCAATTTATGTGGTTTGAGGCGGCTATAATAGACCAAGAGGGGAAAAACTACATGTTAAAAGAGTTTACGACATCACAGTGACGCGCCAGTTGGATAGAAAACTGAAGTTGCCAATGCAAGCATCTCGGATGAGCTCATCTTCTGCCTGAGTATAATCTGTCTAAGGAAGTATGTCACACAGTAAGGAAGAGTTATCAGTCAGCTCTGTGTGTTCATCTTGTAAAACTGCGCTGCAGCTGTCATATTGAACCTTATTTTGTCCCTCCTCCAGGTGATCCAAAATGAGCCGGGACCTTCCCATCCACAGCTGGCCTGGCTCCTATTACATCAACAGTGAGAAGAGATGGCAAGCCGGCACCCTGTACCTCACCAGGACCACGGTCCGCTTCGTCTCTACCCACAGTAAGGAAAGTCTCGCTAGCTTCCGTCTCTCCCGAATCGTGGAGATCAAGATGGAGTCTTCCAGTTTTATCTTTAGCACACTCACAGTGCTCGAAGAAGGGAATGTGAAGCACTGGTTTGGATCCCTGAAGCCCAACAGGGTTGTGGTTTATAATGTGTTGGAACATTTTTGGAGGGAGCGCCTCCTGTCCCCTAGCTCAGAGGCCCGTGGGGCAGAGTCTCAGCCCTCTAAAGGCAGAGAGCTGATCAACCTGGTGGCAGGGGCCCAGAGAAGACTGGAGGACACTGGCAGAGTCCTCAGCCACCAAGGGGAACAGTTCGATAACATGATGCAGGGACTGGAGAAGATTGACTCTGACCTTGGAGTAGCTGATAAGTAATTATCTATCTACTTCCTAACTTGATGATATTTAACACATTTTCTTTTGAAGTCTTTCGCTGCACTGTTACAAACAAATTGCATTATAAACAGCTTAAATTAGGACAAACCTCCCTGTCTCCCTCTCCTCTTCTGCTCCTTGACTACTCTGTTCCAGACTTTTGTCAGAGCTGGAGTCCCCTTCCTGGTGGCCATTTAGAAAACTCCCATGGAAGATTCAGCAAGAAGCTAAGGCCGAAGATGCTGCAAGAGCTGCAGCTTCCGCTGCCAGGGGGTCTGGTAGAAATAAAGTTATCATAAGCATCCCAGCTGTAGTATCCAAAGGTGGTGACTCAGATTTGAAACCAGGATGCTTGTTGGTGCTGGTGTCCTCATTGGAGGTGCGAGACACAAACTGCCAGCTCCTTCATCATTTTGAACGAAATGAAATAGATGAAATCAGAGTGCAGAGTCCTTATGAGATTACAGTTAGGCAGCGTTTTATTGGAAAACCAGATATATGCTACAGGCTTCTGTCTGCCAAGATGCCAGAGGCAATGTCAGTGTTGGAGATGCAGTACAAAAAGAAGGTGGATTTCACAAATGAATATACTGCTTTCAAGGCAACTCCAGTCTCGTCGCCATGTGACTCAGAAGGGAAAAGCTGGAACGAAGGTAAGTTAGAGGATAAGCAGATTTTTCACTGTTGTTTCCATGGCTAGAATAAATGTGACCACAGAGGGGCAGTAAAGCTCTATGTTTCCATAGCTGTATATTTTTAACTGAGCAGCCACGTGTAAAAACACTTCATCCACATGACAGTTGGACATGGCTATTACTCTCGTCTTCACAGAAATGTATTTTGATGAGTCACTTCACCCTCATTGCCTCAGCTGCTTTGCTTCGGAGTTTACTGTCTGGTTTCCTCATAAACAACATATGCACTCTGCACTTCTTAACCATCTCCACCCTTGGAGTCAGGTTTGTTGCAGATGTGCCAAGAGACAGAGCTCCCACTGGAGGTCCCAGCAGGAGAGTTGTCCCAGTTGCAGGTGCATGTCTTCCAGCCATCTGTCAGTCAGGCTGAGACCCAGGAACTTAAACAGGTGAGGTCCAGTTGGACTTCTATTGCTTGTGCAACTGCATGACTTGCACTATTGTATTAAGGTTTTTCATATTTATATATACAAGGTAGGCAATACAAATGTCATGTCTGTGTGTACAGACAACAGACTGCCTTGGCGGCTTTTACAGGAGCATGTATTTTGATAGTTCCATTCCAAGCCACAGTTCATCATAATGATTTTTATTTTTTATCCTGTGTGTTTAAAATGTTATTTGGTGAGACCACAAACCAAAGTCCATCCTGGTTTGAAGAGAGGAAAAGAAACATGGTCAGTCAATTGGTCAGACTGTACAACATCTTTCCATCCAGAGCATCGCAACACTGAGAACTGCTCCAGATATGGTCTGTGGTGGCAAAACGTACACAGTGACGTAAATTCCGGCCTATGAATCAGACAGTTTTTTTTGTGTTTGTGTGAAACACTATTACAGGTTTCGTAGAATAAGATATTTACTGTAAAATCTTTGGCTGGCTACTTTAGCTTTTGGTATAACATATTTAGATACACAAATGAATGAACAACTACAATCTACATGATCTCTGGTTTTGCTACTAGTTGCTGAGACCAATTATTTTAATTTCAGATAAAAAAAATAAGACTTATGGTGAAATTAAAATCCCAGTACAATCAGTATAATGTGAAGCATTTGACCCTCCTTTGTTTCAGTGTTGCACGGTTTAGTTGCTAGAAGTCCTAATTCATGGATTAATTACTTTGCCTATACACGGAATGAATCATATCTCAAATTAGGAATTCAATATTTAGTTAATTATTGTACATAATAACAATACACACTGGCTTCCATTGTTTTTTTTCCCCTATAATCATTTTTCAAACAAATTTATCATAGCAGGCCAGCCACAGTATGGCTTTTCTATTGTGTTTATAAATTGCAAAACTCTGTTGCTGATAATTGAACAAGTTCAGGTTCAGGCTTCAAAGGCCAATTTTAAGTTAATACTATGCTTCTGTACACACCCTTCTCTTGATATAATCCATGTCAAGATTACAGTCTACATTAAGGCAACTTCCATAGTGGGTCACTCAGCTTCATGTCCTGCCCTGAGTGCTTTAGCAAATATTCCCCCTTTGTACAAACATCTGTATACATTATTATTGTTTGGTGTTTGAAATGTCAACATGTTAAGAGTACAAACTGTTTCACTCCTTAGGACGATAAAGCATTTTTTGGATGCTTTGTACTGAATGTCTATGAACACAGACCTGAAATTACCCTGCTAATGGCCAGGGTACTAGGAATTTTAGCGCATATATTTTTCTATTAGTTGTAGCCTAAATGTTTAATTTTAGGTATTTCTGCATGACTGAAGTCCCCTAGCCATCATATAAGCAGCAGCTAAAAATAATCATTTTCTGTGTTTTTCTATGACACACGAAAACTCTGAACATTAACTGCAAGGTATGATTCGGTAATATTCTCCCTGTTAAAATTGTAAAGCCACAGACCTGAGTGAGTGAGCACAGTTGTCCTTCAGTGTGTATTGACATACTATCTGTTTTTTAAACTGCTGTCTGGACCCTATTTTGTACTTTGTTTGCAATGTCCGCATATAACGGGCAGTGAAAGCTGACATAATGTCAGTGGGGGTAAGAGAGTGTGTGTGTGTATGTGTGTGTGTATGTGTGTGTGAGCGAGAGAGAGCATGTGTACCATAACATAATATTAGTTTAGAAACTATGGTGGTGGGGTTTGGAGTGAGTGTTTATTAGGTTTTGCTTGGCACACTGCAGCATATTTAAGTTGTTCCATCAACCATAACATATGCAGTCGTTGGACCATTGAGATGTAGTTGCAGTATTCCTTAAACCTACTGAAAGCAGAAAACAAACAGTATTGTGTGATATCAGTGATCCCAGGAGACAAAGCCAAGACTTGCTTCTGAATATATTCTCAAGTTTTATGTACTGCATAATGTGGAATATTTTAACATCTGCCACATGACTTACTGCCATTGTATTGTGGTTGATGTTGAAATGCAGCATCTGACATTGAGACCTTAATTTACAGGCTATTGTCTTTATAGCCAAAGTGAAAGGGGGGATGGAATGGAATGAAAATTCCATCCTCATCATCTTTTCTGTGTCACTAACACACTTTCTAAGTCACTGACCCCATCTTTACACCTCTCCACATATGGTCCATATGCTTCACTCCGGAAACTGCTCACCAACTTTCTGGGGGTTTTAATATTCAGTCTTCTATTATTTATTTCTTGCTCCTCAGTTGTTTTAGTTCACTTGGGGATGGTGTGTAATTACATAAACAAATGAGTCCATGTGTCTCCAAGTGTGTATTTATTTGGTTGTGTATATCTCTCCTGCAGATGCTGAGACAGCTGAAGAACCTTGCCCTGGAGGCAGAGACTGAGTTGGAAAGGCAGGATGAAGTTCTGGACGTCCTGACCAGCTCCACAGACCGGGCCACCATGCACATTGAGAAGCACACCTGCCGTATGAAAAGGCTTTTGTAGCTCTCACTGTCCAACTGACACATATGGTCGCAGTGTCTCCTCAGAAAAATCCACTGTAAGCCTCACTGTTGTCATGGGATTGGTGATGCAAAACAGCAGAAGGGACACGTACACCTACTAAGAAATATTTGTTGCACTTAATCGCACAATCACACGGGTTTTAGTGAGTGATCCCTGGGAAGTGTAGCAAAGCCCGCTTAAATAATCACCACATCCCCTCCAGTTTGCACATCAGTTATTATGACTTTAAAGACGAACATGTAAGCACTTTTTAAAAAAAATGGTTCTTTTCTTTACAGAAATTAAGCAAGTGAATTAAATAACTCACAGACTTTTTAGCTTCATACATTTCTTGTCCCCATTATGTATATTAACCCTTTTGTGCTAATCAAGATATGTCTTTTTATAAAAAAACAAACGAACAAAAAACATGTGCATGAGTCATGTTTAAGGATGGAGTCTTGCTTTGTCGAGTGGTAATTGGGGGAATAGTATGAATCCTAATTTCATATCTTGTCCTCCCAGTGAAGCTTGCAGGTGAAAAAAAATAAGCTATTGACTTTGTGTGTCAGAGGGAGCACACAATAGCAGTCAGAGATAGTAATGATGTTGATGACAGGGAAGGGCAAAAAGGACACTAAAAAGCTTTCTGCACAAACAAATTCAAACCAAATTGCATGTTGTTTCCATAGTTGTTATGCACTAGATGTGTACAACTTGATTAAAATTAGATGAAAATAATTGACAAGTAATTTACTAATTGATAAGGTTTGCGATATCACCAGAGCAATGTCAGTGTTTCTAATGATATTGCTGTGCCATGGTTTGTTTTTTCTTCCAACCACTTCGGTCTTGACTAATTGTGTTCCTCAGGTCCAAGGTGCCACTTATCCCTTGGAAATTGTTTTATTCCGGTTAAATGTTGCATGTCTCAATATTGCTACTTTGTAATGCATTAAGTGGGAATGTCTCATCATTATCAACAAATAGCAGAGACCATGAATGTGTAACTGACTTCTGAGACTTTAAACATAACAGAAAACACTCCCTCACACTGTTTTATGCAATATATACACAATATCCTCCATGTTGTGGACCTCATTGACTGTACATGACTTGCTTGAAATTGATCTCATTCTAGGTCCGTATTATCTGTAAATAGCTGACATATGTTGGAGTTCTGTAATTTTAATGTGGTCTGTTATCACTGTGAAAATGTAACTAGCAGTTAGTTTAAGTTGAATATCTGCACCATGATTTAAAACCCAGTTTTAGGTCCGTATATAGATCCGTCTTTTTGCTGATGATGCCAAATTTATTTTGAAGCTGGCTACAACTCAACAATTTGCTCCACGTATAAGGGGAAATAGCACACCTGCAATTGACGGTGCGGTTCATTCACTTTTATCAGCAAGGTCTGTGATGCCATATAATTTGCAATAAAACAAAGTCTCAGATTTTTCAAGATTATTTGGATTTGTATCTTTCCATTAACTTCACACCTTAATTTAAAAAGAGCACAAACAAACAGAAAATACAACACTGGGATGGTGATAGCGCATCCAGGTGGTTTTTATCACATCTCATTAACGTCACTAAAGACGTAATGACGTATACGCCAATCACTGATCTTACGTCAACGTCGCCGCCATATTGTTAGTGGCATTCTTAAATAATGCGCCACTACTGTACAAAACTGCCACACTATTCAAACAGATCCCGGGGAATTAGCTTTTACAGGTACGACTAAACAATTATTTCTACTTGTATATGGCGGTATAACATCATTGATGATGTCAATAATGTCTTGAACATTTGTCAAACTACTCTCCAAACATAATTAAAAATGTACTTAACAAATTAGCTCCGAGCTAATTAAAGTGATGGCTGTCAGTTGTTTATCTAACCCCCCCAGGTCTGGACTCAACATGATGATATTGGACATTGGAAGAAGAAGATCCAGCTAAATATGGAAGTGTGTGTCTGATGCTAAAATAAATAAAAAATCATTTTCTGTCATGGGGTTTTCACTGTTGAAAGAAAAAAAAAAACCAACTGCCACTTCCAGTGCCTCGGCATGAATGCAATAAACTTTGTTGGTGTCAATGATCATCACTACTTTTACTTAAACGAAAAAAAAAAAATTAATAAGCGATCGATCAAAAATGGCTAAATGTGATCGTTGGTGCTTTTTATTCGGGAGACCCAGCTGTCCACGGACACCTGGATCTGTTATTAGGGGGCCTTAACGCTTCCAATATGGCGGACGCGCTGACGTTTAGCAGCTGAGCAGTTGCGGCCCGAGCGGCTTCTGTGGTAAAAACAATATACAACAATGAACCCACAAACATCCAACAACAGGGGAATCAAACCCACAACCTTTTTGCTGTAACGCGGCGGCAAGTGACCTTACCTCGGCTTCTTGGTAACAAGACAGTATGTCAGAAAGTTAGTGTTTGCACAGTGAAAACAAAACAAAATGCGGACTCAACGAAAGTGGCAGTGGAAGTCCAGACACTACGCCCCAGGACAAAAACATGGAAAGACTGGCTGGACTCTGCAGGTGGACTCCATCCTGGCCTGGAGGATCCGGGATGGAAAGCTGTGCAGGTGGTTTGGTGGCTCCAGCCTGAGGAGGAAGTGGCTTCTCTGCAATAAGGTAAGTTGATAACATGACGTCTGTCTTCATTAATGGCTGCTAGCTTGCTGGCTAGAAACCCAAGCAGTGATGTGGAGAGTCCACTTTGGCGTTGGTCTCCAAAACCTCTCTTGACTGGCTCATATTGCTGGTGTGTTTTCTGTCCCTGTTCCTTCGTAACATCTAAGTGACTGTGAGCGTGAGGGAAGGGGAAGTGTGTGTGTGGTAAAGGCCAAAGGGCTGCCCATAAAGCCCATTCACCATGAACTGGTGGGATGTCTGCTGCGTCATTTACTGATCTTAAACCTTCAGGGACAAAATCCCCAAATCATTGGCCTCATGCCTGTCTAGTTGTATATTTAGGAAATAAAAGAAACATCAGTGAATGATTGTATAACATATTTGGTTTCTTTAATGTTGCCAACATCTGTTTTGGAAGATTAACTGTCAGGCGTGCATAATTCATTTAAAAACAGTGAGTACATTGGACTCATTAGTTGAGAATTTCTTCTGCTTGAGAACACAAAAATACGGGGTTTTATCACCTTCTAGCGCCGGTTTGAGATGAGTGGCTTGGAAATGTTTTTGAAGGCAAGTTGAAGGTTTTTTTTTTCGACAGCCAATTGACTGGAATGAACAGAACCCTTTAATATACTGTCCTGGCATAAAATGGCCATTAAAGCCAGAGAAACCACAATTTATTAACTGGAAAGCAAATTAGGTTTGGTTGTGTGGAAGAATCCAAAGTGAAATGAGCCTCCTGAATTATAACCAGACTTTATTCCTCCAAAAGTCACCAGGCAATGCCTCTCATAGTCATCGCCTGTGTGACATACTGCAATGGGGAATATCAAAACACGTGCAAATCAGAAACGGATGTTAATTTGTGTTTCGGGCCACCGTGCGTGCTGTTGTGTGGAAGTGGCTCACTTTGTACACTGTCATAACATCCTGTTGGCACAGAGACCGTTGGCATCGGCTGACTGACCCTGTCGGGCTGCTTTCACCCAAAGGGGGACGGTTTCTTGTCAACAGTGGACCAGATTTGATTTGGCAAGTGGTCAAGCACTGAATTATGAATCAGGAAGATACTTTACATAAAGAGTGTGTGTAAGAAGACTTAACAGCCTCACTCAACAGCCCGCTTCCAGTTAGCATGAACTTATCACTTCTATTAAACACAGCCCCCCGTGACAGATGTGAGACGGAAAGCACAGGCACATGATAACACAAAAGGAATGTCTAATTATGACATTGTGAAGCGTTCCTCTGGCACGGTTGGGACTGTTTTCACAGTGGGCTGTTTATTTTTGTCGATTTGAGTGATAAACAGTGAGATTATGGACGTCCCAAACTCCAGAAGCACACCACATGCTTATGTGAATTCCAACCCTTCAAAAAAGGTTAGGGAAATAGAGCGCACATTGGCGTGGTTTTGAAGCAGCCTTGCAATACGAGGAAGTGGTGGCGGTCTTGTCTGACCACAGATACATGAGATCCGGCTTTGCCTTCCTAACGGATGGTATGGAGACACAAGGGATTTTGCTGGCCTTGACTTCCAAGTCTGTTTACTCGATAGCTTTGTGGTGAGCACTCTCATTCGAGGAGCGTGTCTCCATTGATGGCCAATCAATCAACTCTTGCTGGGGAAAAAGGAGCCCAAGTTTGTGGCCTCTGAGGGCACATGTGGGTTGCACTGTACTCCAAAATACAGAGCCACGTGATTGCAGTACAAATAGGCTGATCTGCAGTGTCTGTTTGAAAGCTTTTTGCTTTAGTTTATGTGGCAAGGTGTACAATGCAGCAGTTGCCAGTGATGCATTTTGCAGAATATTTGTCATCTAAAATTTACTAAGCATCAAAATTAGCTCAGCCTTGTTTCAAAATAAATCACTTCTGCTCTGATATTATGCTGTCTGTGTATAATGGCCTGATTTTTGACTCAAGCCCTGGCCTGCCTCTTACTAGTGCAGGTGTTGCTGGGTTTCCTTTTGCTGAGGGAGTTTCTGGTTTCAGGAAATAAGGCCTGTTGGTTAATGTTAGAACTGGGAGAAAACGTTCCTGGAAGGAAGGTGCTTGAGTCCATCCAGGGGGTGTATATGTAGTCTCCAATAGAAAGTCCTATGACAGTCGACATCAACATATTGTTTTAGTCTTTTGCTGTGAATGTGGAAACATCGTCTCCTTTGCTGTCGCAGAAAAATTCACATTGCTCTACAGATGTTTCTCTGCAAAATCAGAGTATTTTTGCGTTATTTCATTGCAAATATAAATTCTTTGCACATACATTGTTTGGATTCAGAGTTTCCTTTGGTTTTGTCAGACCATAAATGCGATCTGCATGGCTGTTAATATGGTACTTTCCCAGATGCTGAGCTGCATGATGATATCATGTGCTTTTGCACTTATTGTTATGTTTTCCTTGGTCTTTGAGGTGCACTTTGGTTTTCTGGCTTTTGTTTCACAAACTTTTCTCATTCCTCTGCGACAGAGTTAACAGCTAGGCGGCCAAACCAAACTTGGCTTTGGTTTTATACAGTAGTATCAGTCTCAAATCAACTCCAGGTGAAATCCCACGTTACAACCTACCTGGACTCTGCCGAAGTTCTTGCCCTTTTAGTATATAAATACTGTATGACTTTCCAACTTGCTGAATAGTAAAGAAGTGATAGAAGGTCTCAGAAAAAAATGGCCAAACAGAAAGACAAATTATTTTCATTTATTTTTAATTACATCCTGTTAAAATTAGCTATTTCCAAAAAGTTAGGTGTTGTCATGTTATACTGGCTACTTACCTTTACCTGTAAAAATACAGTGTTTCCTGTTGGCCATGAGGCAGTAATATACTTAATGTAAAATTATTTTAAATCAGTGTTCTGTGTGCTCAGTGAATTCAGTAGAGGGCAGCAGTAAGATATTGATGGTGAGGCTTAATTCGTTAACTATTCAAGTTCATTGTGTACGTTGTATGGGTGAAGTTGGAATTCTGTGTAATGTTTCTGACTCACACATGAACTTGCAAATGTCTTGGTGTATATTCAAAAGGCTAACAATCAAAAACACAACTTAAAATGACACTTTCCTCCCTCTCTCTGGTTCAGTGGAGTCAGTTCATGTATTTGGTCTTCGTTTTTAAAATGAAATGATTGCCCTGCACTTAAATTTTTGCATGAGAATCAACAAAGAAGCCCAGTAACAGTAACCAACAACAGAAATTTCCTTGCAGAATTTGTTTATTTTCTTTGGGAAACCGCTTTTTAAAATGCATGCCACCTTTCTGCATAAAGTGAATGGCAACACAGTGGTCCAAAGCTGCAATTTTGGCAAGTGAGAGGAGTCCTTTTGTGATGACTGGATTATATATTCATTAAAACTCCATCTATACTGCTCCCCAAGCAGGTTGTCAGGCTATGAGCCAGCTCATACCGCATCACTACTTTTTACAAGCAGGCCCCCCAGAAACTTTCAGCAGGTCTGTTTTTAGTGGCTCTTACTGCAAATGGAAACACTTAGCTCCAACAATAAATTACCCACCCAACTGATGCCACACTGCATAGACCCCCATCTATTCAGCAAGACTATGGACTTATATTTTAGCATTAAATGGCCTTGGACTGCTATGTTATAGTGACTTTGGGTCACATGAGCCAACAAGAGGACAGGAAAAAATTAATCACACAAAGGTTGTTGCACTTGCGTGCAGTCTGCAGGGCCAGCGGTTTGATTTAAGTTAAGGATGTGTGCCCCCCCCTTGCCTCACCTCATGGGGTTGACACTGGGGTCATTTCAGGATAAATATAGACTTCCTTGGTTACTCATTTTCTCTGGAAAGTACACAGCCATTAGTGGAACAGGCCAGTGATCTCAAGGGCAAGACTAGTGTCCAGTCAAAACTTTTGTTTATACTGCTGCCAGATGATTAAAAAAAAGACAACAGTGGGTACAACAGGCACTGCTGTTAAGTAGAGCATCCCCAGCACAAGCAGTAATGATGATGCTACATTTGAACACAGTCCAGTGGGGTCAAGTTCAGCCAGTGTCAAAATACACTTTCAAGCACTTGACTCAAACTTCTGTATTGAATGTCGAGGTGTGTTAGGAAAGAGCTGTCTAAGGACCCTTGCTTAGAGTGCCCATAAAGTAATCCTAATTATCATTCCAGCAAACTTATGTGTTTGACCACCTAGTGATGTAATTGCAGCTGACCAAATAGATTGTTGTTGAAATATTGCCCCGCTGTTATAGCTACGTTGTGACAGCGTTGTGTGTTCACCCAGAGCCGGCACAACCATAACAAACACAGCTGAATGTGGGGTTTACATTTCAGCAGGATGACGGTGCATGCAGCGTCTGGGTGGAACTTGTGAAAAGGAGCCTGGGCCGGCAGCCCCGTATGGCTCCCTGCCAGGATGGTAAGAACAGCCTTGACAGTGGGACCTGTGAAGTCATTGTCCAGATGCACCACTTTATGAATGTAAGCAAATGAATGAACTTGGTCGGTCACAGTTTTGCATCCGCACAAAGCAGTTTGACGAAGTAGGCACAGCCGTGCCAGGACAACAGATTGGCTCTGTAATGAGGGTGTGGACCATGAAATTATTGTGACGTGCTCTTTTAAGAACTTCCAAAAGGAAGCCACCAGCCAAACACCATGGACTGTGACTTTTAAAGTCAATATAACCACAAATGGAAAGAATAATTGGAACCATATTTGACCCAAGAATGGCTTTAATTTGGAAATTAAGTCAAACTTCATTTCATACGGGACTTTTTTTAGGGTAACTAAAAACAAATGGATTTAAAAATATTTGTATATTTTAGATCGATCGTCCGCTTAAATTTTTCCATTTAAATGCAAAGTCTAGAGATGAAAAGTTATCAACAAAAGGAAAAAAACAAAACGAAAATGTTTTTGGTTAAATGTACCCAAAGGAATGCCCACAAGCTCATTCTCAACTCCTCTGTGTCTCAATATCACGTTCTCATTTTGTGGGTTTATTTCCATAACTGCAAAGAATTTTTGGACAACACCTATTTTGTGGAAACTCCTTCCGCAATCCCAAATGGTTTGTCCACGTAACCTCAGGGGAGCAGCCAGCAACTATGTAATCGGAGAAGACTGAGTACACAGAGCGAGACCATAGCCTGGTGAGCTATTGCGAAGCTGAAACAAAGATTACCAGATGTTTACCCAGCCCTGACATATGTGAGGTGGTTTCTGAACTTATGTGCAAAATGTGTGAGTGGCAGACACAAGGAGCATGAACCTTTGACCCAGTGTCCATTACAGGTACAGAAAAAACTGCAGTGTAGATTGACCATGAAGCCAGTGCGAAAACAATGACGTGTTACCCTGTTTGGTTTTCCTCTAAAAGGAAATCTAGTGTTCTTCAGGATATCACTCAGGAATCCCCTTTTTACTGATGGAAACCATGGCGCGGTCATAGGAGAGCTCAGTAATTCTGCTGCCTGGTTTCAATTAAAGCATTGAATATCAAAGACAATTGCTCTGATTTTAATGTGCATTTTTTATGTGTTCCCAGTTTATTTTGATGGAAAATTTGTGGGTGGAGCACTTGCTAATTGGTATGGAAAGCTTGCACCTGTGGTAGACCAATGTTTTGAGAGTCAGAAACATTGAATATTTGAGTTCTTGTCTTCTGAGAAGGAGCCCAACTTTAACCCAAAAACAATTCCAGACTGGAATCGATGTTTGAGATTGTCTGGAACAATAAAAAAGTTTGACAAAGGCCGTGAGGTTTGACTTCATGGTGGAGTATAACTTTTCATTCACAGTGACAATTTACAACCCATTAAACACAGCATTTTCGAAGCGATGTCGGTGTTGAAAACAAACACAAAACATGAAAACCGCTCACTTTAGATATCAACAGATATTTGGTGGTGTGGCACGGGATGCAGTGACATGTTGTATTATGCATTAACACTAATTGAATACAGCACTTTCCTTTATACAGTACTCTGCTCCATGAAAACTGCATCCAAAGCACCCTTCATAAGTCAGTCTGTCTAAGGTTGCTGGCTAGTTGTGTAACTGTAGAGGAGTTTTGTGGAAGAAATGATTATCTTTGTGCCACATACACGCGGCTGCAGCCAGTGTTTGAAAACCTGTTCATCCTCTGTTCTTTGTATCAGTTGCCAGTCCTCCTCAAGCTGAAAGCCAATGTTTCCTGTCTGCACTGTCACAGTTTGGGCTCATGAAGATCCTTGCCTCTGCTAAAAGGATGAGCGTCATTGTTCCACTTTACCAAAGTGTTGTGTGCTCGGTCATGGGCAGTAGAACTTGGTTGCCTGGTATTTTACTGTCCTACAGGTCCTCATGTGGGTAATGTTCCGATATCTGCTGGCTGTTTCTGCTGTTACTCGAATGTTTTTGGGAGAATTGTCAGTTTGACACCACAGTCTCTTTGCCAGATTTGATTTATGCTCGTCATATCAAAAGCTCCCTTGATTATTATTATTTTTTTTTATTTTTTTTTTATATCTTAAAATTGTTCCTTTGTTTTTAGCTTTGTAAGTGCTGACTGGCTGAATCGTATTTTCTCCCTGAGTCTTGCTGGAGCTGTTTGTGGTCACTACTGAAACTACTAACCCAGATACAAAACTACACGCTGGACTCAACTTGACTGGTGTTGATACCAGTTCTCATTCAACCTTCTGCTATTGGCACTTCCCATTCATGCTGAACAGCAGCCCATAGTTCGAGGAATGCCAAAGAGACCACTTGGGAGCTTTGAGGTTCGCTGCATTCATGTGCCAAAGTCAGCAACTGAACTGATGAGACTCACTGCTGCATTTTATTTAAATTATACAGCTTTTACTGCTTCTTAGTGTTAATAATAGTTTTGCATTTGATTTATACTTAATCTTTTCCAGCTTATATTTTATTTCTTATTATTCTTGTGGTGTCATTGGTGCATGACACCCAATAGTCGGGAATTGGGAAACCTTATACATTTAGATGAGCACACCTGGTGGGGAAATCGCACTGGAACATCCCAGCACTGTTTGAACCACGGTTTCACTTTATAGTGACTGCAATTAAAGTCTCATTTAATAATCATCACATATACAAGAGTGGCTATATATTAATAATATGTTTTATGGTGGGGTTATATTTTATGTGTATATATAGGCCTACATGGGGTGGATCAATCAAGACATTCTTTCCATTCTGGTGCAAGAGAGGTGGAAGTACCATGTCTATATATATGTGACAAAGTGCGTCACTCTCCTCCTCCGTGGTTTTCAGAACCAAAGAAGATCTATAAGTCATCATGGTGTTCTGTCATTAGTGGTGAGCTCCAAGTTCCAAATTAGAGGGGTAAATCATTAAATATTGCTCACCGATGTAAGCAAACAGGAACACATGATGAGCGTTTCTCGACCAATAAAACAGCTGTATGGATGTAGTTTGTGGTAGACTGGGTGCTAAATTATTTATAACTGTTCGGTTAAAAGTACTTTTGTAACGTAACTGTTATATAGTAAAGAAAATGTCCGAAAACAACATGTATTGTTATCTTTTACCCTCTGCCATATGATAATTTTAAGGTCATAAACACTCATAATGCAGGAGGATACATTTGGTTTCAAAGTAAGTCACTTGTATTACTCACACCAGCTTTGACCATTTTGTAAATGAACCTATGATTAACTGGTTACATAATTTCTACTGTAGATTATTATAATTAAATGGGTATGTATGGTCACATAACAAACTTGATTTTGAGTAGAAAAAAAAAACAACAAAAAACCCCGAACCTGATCTGTACCCCAAAGTAAAACATGATTATCTTTAGGTCATGTTAATGAAGAAATACTGGATTTGATGCACTTTGCTTCAGTTTTATGTCTTACGTCATTCTTACACGACCAGCTTTAGTGGGTCACTCACTCACGCTCATTGTTTTCAAGTTCCTTAACTTGATTTATACATGTCTAACATTTCACTAGACATTAGTACTAGAATTTATTAGTTTGGAGATATGACAGACCTCCAAGAGAGAATAAGGAGGACATTTTGTGTTCATTAGCTCAGTTACAGAGCTTTGAAGCAGCTCAGGCCTTCAGGGTTTGCATTCCTTGGAGCACAGAAACGCGTCACTCAATGACGACATGAGAACATCACACTGAGGTGATACCAAAACTAACCACTGACTCGCAATTACATCATGTCTCCCCAATGAGTTGGCCATCATTGATGTGACAACTTTCTCAAGCAGTAAATTGGATCCTACCATCATCACAGAAATGAAGTACTTTGTTGTAGGCTTGCATGATATCTGAACTGTTTTGGAATGCTCAATAATGATATTTCTCTTCATGGCTATTGTCTCTTATTAACCTCCGTGGATGATTGGTTTTGTTTTATATGCCCTGTGCGTAGTATTATTAACATTTTTTCCATGTGGCGAATAGCGTTATTTAATCTTTTCATTGTGCAGTGATTTTGTTATGGTTTATATATGTACAGTTCTGCTTTTGGTACGTTTGGGGAGGTAATATCCAACATCGATTATGTGAATTCATGAGACACATCCTGGATTTTTACAGTCCATTTAAAAGGAACTGAGGAGCAGAGAAGCAGTAAATGAGTCTTCAACAATGACACCATGTCTGGTTTTATTATTACCCTCATATTTCAGGTCACACATTACTCCCCTGTAACAAGTGAATATTCTGCGCTCATTGTCTTGCATGTTATTTTAAGTAACTGCTATGCATCAGGTTCACATAGATTTTCCATCTTGAATCAAAGCCAGCTGCTCTTTCCTTCTCAATAATCGAGGGATTCACTACATTATGTGCTCTTACAGAGTGAGTAAAGGACGGCCCTTCCTTCTTTGAGCATTGGGAGCGATCAAGTATCTCTTTTCTGGTTCGCCCTTCAAACTGAAGCTGCATCTGGGAATATTTCTCTACAGTGACTGAGCTGTAATTTAAGACTATTGGAGATGGGGACCTCTTGTGATTTGGGCTTACGCTGCAGCTTACACAAGGCCGCCATGCCAAAGTTAGGGGGACATGAGTTTTACCGGCCCACCCGCAAGGAGAGTGCAACTATTTCCTCTCCATAAATCAAAACGGACATGCTCTGTCTGGGGGCTTTCATTTGGAGCAGAGCATGTTCGTTTTTAAAACAAAAAGAGGCTGAAATTCACTTTTTTGTCATGATGAATGTGGCCGTAACACATGCACATACATGTACTATGTAAGCAGCATTCATGTTTGTTTGTCTTTATATCTAAATCATAAAATACTCAATTGAAAATTCAAGTTCACAGGAGAAACTACTTCCATTGAAATGTTCTTCTATGAGAGAATGCTAGTGCAGTAACAAAAAAAGTTAAATGACCTTTTTCATTCATGTCTATGGTTTTTATCTAAAAAGCACATGTGGATTCATTTTGACCACTAAGTGACAGAATAATGAGCTGTAATAATATTTTTACAATACATAGTGAGACCTCTGTGTAGATCCTCAATAATCCAGGTCATAGTTCTCTGAGAAAGTTAAATCTGGAGTGCTCTACTTGTCTTTGGATTCTTGATTTCAAGAATCAAGAATCTCGCTATGCCCTCTTCTTCTATGGTTTCCTGGCCACGAGTGGAGGATTAACACCACAAATTGTTTGTCTTGGGGCGCTTCATTTCTAACATTCGACGACCACATTTCAATGAGCATCTGTTGACATCAGCATTAAAGGTTTAGTTTTATAGGTGTATTTTTAAAGTTTGTTTTGTCTTCTAACTGTGATAGAGGCATAAAAATATCAAAAAAAGACAAAAAGTTAATTGTCATTATTTGTATCAATTAATTAACTAAAAATCCAAGATTGTGATGGCCCTAATTAGCTTGTTAGCCAGTTGCTATTGTCTGCTGTTTTATGATTGAAAGGTAACATACAGGGGGGATTTTTGAGCAATTGAGCAATTTTTGGCTGTGAGCGTGGGGCAAAAAAGTTGAAGTGCAGCCCCTAAAATCAAAGCAATAAGTTGCGACACAGCAAGAAGCTGTGAGTTTAAGTACAGTGAATCAATTCCGCTTTATCATTTGAGTTGTTGTGATCAAATATAATATTGCTTATGATCGCTGAAAGATGTTTTTGTTGATCGATCAAACACAAGCATAAGGACTGATGAGCAGACTTCAAAGAATGGAAACATCCCTTCCACTTGTGCAAATGTCTGGAAACGCACTTGGATAGACGTGGTGTCTCTTTGTTAATATTTTGTACACTCCCCAAACTTTCCAGCCTATTGTGTAGTTTTTGCTTTGACATATCTAAATTTCCCCTCCCATCACAACAAAACAATCACCAAAATTTTCCTTGTAATGAGATTCTCTGCAGGGACCAGAGGTTATGGAACACACATACAGACGAGTCATGACATGACTCACCCAACCGAACTGCGTCTACAAATATGTGCCTGATGTCAATGACACCATGTCTCGGATACTAAAAGCATTCACATCCCTGAGAAAGTATCAGGGAGTAACTACACAGTTCCTTTGAGATATGGAAATAATTAAAATGTGTTTTAGATGTACTAGGGCTGATGTGTCATTGAATGCCCCTTTTATGAAGCAAAGCAAAAGAATGAAAAAATCTCAATCCCTCATAATGCAAATTATTACATTATCCTGCAATTTTTATGTTTAAAATCTTTCCCTTATGTCCTCTGTGTATTGGTGGTTGATGAAAAAATGTCAGTCGATGGCAGGCTATATTTCCAATGTAAACCCACAAGAGGATGTCCTGGAACAATTCAGTCAAAGTGTCTGGCTGAGACTCCGCAGAGCTGTGTGCACGGAGGGTAATTGGTTGAGGAGCAGAGGAATGACCTTAAGTTTAGATTCAGGCAGTTAGGAGACCGTGGAGACAGCCTTGATCCCCAGGCTGTCCTTCACATGATTTTACTCTGGCTCTCTGCTTATACTTTGTCACGGGAGAAGTGCACATAGGCATTAAAGCTCCTGAGCAATGACAGCACAAAGCCTCATGTGATATAAGTGCTGTGATTATTCCTTTATTAAATAATTATGAGTATATTCTGACTAACAGTTTCATTTCTGATACTGTACAATATGCACACACTTCACTGGCTACCCTGGTGTGTGAATGAAGTCGTTTTCAACATCAGGATAGAAGTGAAAGCCCAAAAAAGGGTGTGAAACCCAGTTGTCCCACTGAATAAATTCCATATCTGTGCAGAGGAAACAGTTTATTTGGTGTGAGGCCCTTATACGTGCATGAGAACTCCTTTCATGCAGGAAATAACTGGCTCCGACTCTGCAAAGATAGAAGAGCATATCATACCCCCAGCACCTCACCTCCCGTTCGATTTGGTTAATATACAGAACTAATGTTGGCTTTATGTGCAGGGAGCTCCCCATTGATCAGTAGTGGAACAGAATCCAGATCCAGCCAGCTGGGGCTGTTAGCTGGGGAAGCCGTGCTCTTTGCAGTGAGGTAATACTTCAGACATCTGCAGAAGGTTCTAATTATGCCAGAACAACTCAGTGTCTGGCTACGTTTGGCGTGAGGAATAGCCAACACAAGCCATTCTACTCGTCTCCGTGCGTAAGACATAAAGGCCAAAGGGAATGCCCTCACGCTGGCCAGCTTCGTCATCAGCTGCGTGAGAAATTCAAGAACAAAAGTAGTTAATCTAAAAAACCTTTGTGAGTGATCCCAATATTATGTGATCCATTTAGTCTTTACACTTGCATCCTGTACTGATGTAAAAAGCTGAAACATGACTGATCTTCACTCGTCACTTACCGCATTGGCCATGCTTTTTTTTTGGATTTATTTTTTGATAGATTTGATAAAGACTAAACAAGCATGTGTTTTAGACCTTTTAACCTTTGACTGTGTCACAACACAAGGTGGTGCTACTGTATCTTTCTGTGCTGCTCCTGTGGAGCAGAGAACATGCAAAGATGACAAACAGACAAACAGGATAAAGGCCATGTGTGTAAAGTCAGGACTGTTTCATAATGTGGGCTGCCAAATTGACTTCCTGCAAGGGGGGAATAATTAGAAATGTCATGCTGTACTTGAACTGCGTTGCCTTGGGCATGACACATTCCCATCATTACAGCTATGCCATTTTGTGACGTTCAATTATCTTAATTCCTTACCTACCTGGAAGAATTCTCTTGTAAAGGCATGCCATGAAAAAAAAAATCTTTTTTTTTTTTTTCATAATTAAACTGATATTTCCTTCCACGGGACATGATTAAGGGTTTGTCAACAACACCCTGCTCTTAAAAAGGGATAGTGATAAGAGCAAAATTACACTTTGCTTCGAAACCCTTGATTTGACTAAGCTGTAAACTCTAAGTTGACAGTGATTACCAGAAAAACATTTGCTTCTATAGTAACCAATCAGCACAATGTGTAATGGATGCCTATGTTATGATGCAGTCATACCTGGCAATTATGTTTCCTCTGATTTAATTGTTCCTTTCGGAGCACTGTAATTCTACTTTATTAAAGAGTTGTAGATTTACCATAAACCATCTGAAAAATTTGATGTGGTGAACCTTGCAGGTTTTAGCTTTGTGTTACTGTATGTGTTGTGCTTTTGCCCTCTCTGACCCCATTTGGCTCAAACGCACACAGAAACACGTGAACAACATGTGCCCACACATCTCCACATGCACTTACTTGCTGCAGCCCAACAGTAGCTGCAAATGCAATCAAGAGTTTTGAATGCGCACACAGCAAAGCGGCTGACTCGCTTCAAATCTCATCATTACCGGTGCTACAAGGGACCAGAGAAAACCCACTGAAGTCCCTCCGCTGAAATAGAGTGGTGACAGCTTAATGGTCTCAGAGCTCAGAGCACCACACCCATGCCACTCTATATAAAAGACCCCACTCCCACCCTCAGCACGTGACGTCAGGTGCTTGAACCTGCTCTGCAAACTTTCTGGGCTTGTTAATCTGCAGGGGCATTAAATTCCTTTTCCGCAATGACATTATTGTGCGTGACTAAAAATGTAAATTTTGCAGCCCTCCATCATTTTTCGAGGCTCTTAATGTTAACATTTACTCCTCGTTTATTTATGTGAATCAATAACAACTGGACATTTTTCTCTCTTAAAAAAAAAGGGAGAGAATTTTGTAATTTCATATGTTTAAATGATTAAAAGCTGGAAGATGTGTAAAATTTTATCATGCTTTGGGAACTCTGTCTCTACTGAGATGAGAAGCTCATTCCGTTGTAATAAATTCTCTATGCCTGTGTCTGTCTCCTACATTCACTCTGAATATTCATTAATTTTTCCCTTCAAGCCTTTTCCAAATAATATGACAACTTTTTTCCTGTGCACTCACTGAGCCATCCGTATCAAGAATTACAATCCACAGACTTTCTGTCTCTCTGAGCCCCATATTCCACAACACGGGGACCTGGTCGAAACAACTGTTGAAATCTAGCTGAAGCCTCTGTGGCCTTTCTGGCCTGACATTGTTTTGTTTGAGACACTCCAGATGGGATCCCACACTTTGAGCTTTCCTAATGACCAGCAGTATCACCAGAACCGCAAGTGAAAGCCTCTGATGTGACAGACAGGGAAGTAACATCATTAATAAAGATAATGAAGCAGATGGGTGCTCTAAGGGGTGGCTGGAGTTAAAAAAAAAAACTGTCAGGGGTGAATTTCTGGGGCAGGCTTGTTGGGAGACATTCAGATATAGAAACCGGATGCATTCCGCTGCGTGTTTTTCAACTTTAAGTAACCACCCTAAGAAACACTTGATAATGCCTGTCAGCAGAAAATAAGTTGTCACTTGAGTTTAATTTTATCACTGCCTGCCTTGGCCTCTCAATGTGCCTGTTATACAGAGGAGGTAATTGCAAAAGTCCTCTATTTCCAGCTGTTTGGATTGGAATAAACAGAAACTATGAAGTATAACATGTCATGCATCCACAGATTCATTCATGCTTTGCAGTTTTTGGCTCATATCAGCTGTGTCTCCAATCAGCTGACTAGATGTTGCAATTTAGAAAGACCTTTCTTCTTTTCTGCCAAGTTTGCAGGCTATTTGTAGGTTTTGTTATTGCTACAACCACAACGGTCGTACGAGCAGCTGTTTACTCACCAGTCTGGAAGAAATGTTGTAGGTTCATCATCATTCATATCCCAGGCAGCAGAAATCTACTTACTCAGTCTGCCCCTCTTTTTATCAACTTTTTTATGCTATGTTAACATGCTAACCATCTCTTGTCACTTCCTGGAACTGAGTAAATGTAGCACCCTTAACTTGAAGAGTTGTAAACGTATCAGTGGTAAGACTCTTAAGTAAACGGTTATTAATGCTAAAGCTCGCCATGTAGCAATGTCTACCTTTAAAAATGGTGCTTGGATGTTCCTGTTTTTGGCTGGAATTCTCTCTGGTATGAGACTAACTGGTTTATCATCCAATTCATGTTTATAGGCTAGACAATAAACTGGGTCTCTATTTCAAACCATGTATACAGCACACCTTCACATTTTTAGCCCTGAGGCTGGGAGATAGAGCGCTCTGAGAAGGGAAACGGTGTGTTGATACGCCCAGAGGCAGTGGAAAAAAAGGCCTGTGTGAACTGTCAGCACCAGATAGACACAGGAGCAGCTAATCTGCTCCCAGGCCGCTATTCACTGCCATGTGCCACTTGCACTCTTGCTGACTGACTTCCTCCATGTGCACACAGAAAGGAGGTGGAGAGGCTCTGGGTGTACCCACAGCTGGAAATCCTGAGTATAGATATACATGCATGAGGAGACGATTACAAAACATCATATGCAATTGAACATGCTTCCTGGGGAGGGACCCCCGTTTGGAAAATCATCAAATGCAGAATTAAGTATGGGTCGCCTATGGATTGAAGACACAATGGCGTGTGTGAACACAACTGTATTATCTCATTCTGTACACTGGGGGAGGTGTTGACATGCAGCTTGTGCTTTAATTAAATATATCATTGTCCAGACAATGGAAAATGGATCATTTAATCAACCACTCCTGGCTGAATGAGAAGAGCAAATAAAAGATTGTTTGCTCAGTGACTAAGATTTGGAGATGGACTGAAGATGGATAGCTACAAAGCAGACCAAACCCCATGATATCATATCCTTTACTGTAAATCTCCATGAAACTTACTTCATGATTCATTAGCGCTGAACAAAGTCTGTCTTGTCATTATAACTGTTCTTTGCTGTTGAGTGATCAATAATAAGTCATTCTCGCTCTGGATGGAGGGAATTTCTCATGACACTGAACAACATGATGTGTACAATGTGTAGGTGTTTTTTGGCACAATCTGTCAATCAGTTAGAGTGTACCAGGGCTGGTGAATCTTGAGGATGCATTTCATCAGTTTGTTTTTTCTTTTTTGTCGAGACGAGTGCGGCTCAAGCATCATGCCAGACCTTTCACGGCTGACGCTGTGACCTTAGAGCCTTCACTGTCCGCAAGGCAGACCAGGAGCTGGTCTGCAGACAGATCAAAGTGGGAATCATGCCCCACCAAGACAGATAAATACACACTTCCTCTCTTCCTCTTCACATTGGTTTTTCCCACACTCTTCGAACCCCCGTGCTGTAGCGAAGCCAGCTCAGAGGAAATGACAGACCACATCAAGAGGCTCGCTGTTGCTTTAAGAGGAACGCTTGTGCCAAGCCTCAGCAGAGTGTGGCGCTTTAGCATTCATCAGGGACTTGCAATAGTTTTTTGTCTGTCCTTTGCAAATGTTGGCAGCGGCAGGGTGGCACTTCCAAGCAAAAATGGTTTCACACAAATTTGGAGACATGCACGACCCACATGCACCATACTCGCACCAGGAACAGATGTATGAATGATGCATGTGCACGTATGCCACTTCCCGCACATGGATCAATCTTTATTCACACAGAGTGAGTGTGCCGTGAGTTGCACCTCACCCATTCTTTTGACTGTGGATACACATGTTTTTTCTTTTCATGTCGTTGAGTTAGTTACAGTGTAGTAAAAAGAGGATATGGAATTCAAGAAAACAAAACTATTGGCTTCTATCAACATCTGCTGTCACAGTTGTGATTGTATCTAGTGTTGTTTAATATTTTACCCTCATTACTTCTTGTTACTGTAAACTGTTTAGATACTATTTTAAATTCACTAATCACAATTTTGTACGCATGTGTTTTACCTAATGAGAACTGCTGTCGTCCCCACAAATTAAAAACAGGACTTTTCTGTTGGCAATTGCACGAAAGTTTATTGAAGTGCTGTTTTTTCTTCTTCCTTTCTCACCAGGCAGTGATTTTTGTATGCAAAATGATGAATTAAGGTGTCTTTATTGTAACTTCAGCATGTTTTCATTATTTTGTGGGTAGTGCACATGTGCCCAATTTCAATATATAACTAATATTATTATTATTATTACAGTATATACACACCCTTATAACGGGTATGCATATTTCTGCTCTTGTGCTAGCACATAGCTATATTCCTGAATCTTCAGAGTTGTGTGCACGTGGCCCCAGTTGCAATGAAGCAATGCCATTAAACCAGTGCACATGTCAGTAATTTTTTACCCTAATCAGCCATAATTTGGCCAACAATTGCCCTAATTGCCTTTCATTTTTTATTCTGGTTGTGCTTTTTGCATTATCAACATAATCCAAAAGTGAAGATATATGGGTTCAGCCAGCAAAGTGAACAAGTCATTTCTTTTAACAGTATATAATGCAACATAAAGTGTATGTGCTATTCTAGTTTCTGGGCTCCTTATTTCAGATATTAAAGTGACTCTGATGTGAAGGTTTTTAGTGGAGATTGCAGGAATAGTTCAACATTTACAGAATTTGATTTTGTTTTGTTTTGTTTTTTTTGCAATACGTTTGATGGAAAAATCTGTATCACTTTCAAGTCTCCAATGAATATGAAGCCATAAACCTCAAGGCCAGGGATTTTAGCTTAACTTTGCAGTGGCATAACCATAGCATGTCTGCTTTTACTCTTACTCAGCCAGGTTAGCTGTTTCGAGTCTTTAAGCTAATTGATGTTGTTGTTGTTGGTTGTTTTTTTTTTCTCAATTCTGAGTATTTTCCCAAATGGATTTCTTTAAGCTGCACTTTATTTGCTGTTTTACTTTGAATAAAACCACAATGTGAACATTTGTAGGTGGTGTAAGCTGTGAAAGCCCTTATACTTAAATGATTTACTGACTTGACCTTTTCAATAAGTAACTGAAGCTCTTCCCACTGAGTGGCATATCACAGGCAAATACTCTACTAATAGTTTAGTTTTACTGCCTGTAAGGCTGCTTGCTTTTCCTGGGCACTGCAATGGAGCACACCAGAGTGCATTTAAATAGCATGTAAATCCTAGACGTCTGATCTCATTTAATCCTTATAGGACATTGGTGGATATCTTAGAAATATGATGCTGATCAAAAACCTTTTAGCGATGAATGACCTTGAATTTTCCTGGTCTTCACTAATTTTACTGTCCATCCTGTTTGTACTCTCACAAACTGTCCACCATGAATTCTTACAATATAAACATGCTTTTATATCCTTGACATTTAGGAACAGTACCTCAGAAACAGTTATTTTGTTGGGGGGGGGTGTTTGGCCTTGATGCTTACCTGTTTCCTCAATCTGCGTCTTCGCAGCAAAAGCCCACTCAGTTTGAGTAACTGATGGAGTAAATCAATTGCACGGCCAGTATTTCTCGAACATGATCCTTCTGAGACATGTACTTGTCATGGCAAAAATGGCAGCTGCAAGGAAAAATCTCTCCTCAAGCAGTGAATTATGTTTGGGCATTCCCTGAACAGCGGCTGTTTATATTTTCTTGGGGGGATATGCAAGGCCACCCAAAACAAAATTGTGTAATGCTATATTATTCCACTGCTTTACTACAAACACAAGAAAAAGCCAGATCCTCCTAATAGGGCTGTGCTGCTTTTCCAGTTTTCTGCACTATTTTATGCTTCTCCTCAGGAAATCCACCCATGCTCATAAGTTTCTCCACCTGTTTGGAAATATCTTTGAATCGTTTCTGGTCCCTGTGAAGGATCATAAGCAACGCTCTTAATGAGCAAATAAAGTTTGGCAATGTTTTGTACCCAAAATTGGAGAAAATGAATCATTCTGCGGATTCATCTCCCGCAGCACCTAATATTGTTTGTGATTCATGTAGACATGTCAAAAGGAACCAGTGGGATAATGGGAAAACTGAACCTTGATGTCCCATAGCCTGAGTCCAGCTCCATTAATCCTAACAACAACCGAGTCCGGCTCCATTAAATCTGGCTGAACATTTCATATTCATACACAAAAACTGTACCACTCTTAGCTGGAACAAATCTTAATGTTAGTGTGTGTTGACAGGAAAATACTTCCCGTCTAATATAGGATAATCCAAGTCCTCATTTTAGAGACACTAAAACAACGTAGTCCGTATTTAGTACATAGTTTATAGGCCGGAACATATTTGGTTTTTGTTTTTTTTTGTTTTTTTCTTATAAATACAAAAAGAATTAAGAGCTCCAGGGAATTCAAACCAAGTTTCAATTGGTTGCAGAGGTGGTCACTCCTTAACTGCAAGTCTGAAGAACGCATATCTGAAATCAGAATTCAAGTGTTTGAGTGAAAGTCCAAACAAAAAAGAAATCACAATTCGATCTCAGCTCTTTCAATGCTGAACTGAAGAAGGGAATGACAAAACATTTTACATTCAACATCAAACTCTTGGTTATATCTCTTTTTCACAATGACCGTGCTTGCGTAGCACAATAATATTTGTAACAAATAAAAAAACATTTCACCAAAATGTAGGTATGTTTGACCTCTTTTGATTCCTGCACAACGCTTTCAAAAACCACTGTAAACCACACTCCTGCCAGCCTGGTCCAAGCCGTGGGAGCGGAGCAGGAGCCTCAGCAAAGAGATGGGGAAGGATACCAGGAGTATGTCTGGCCAATGAGAAACAGGTGGCTGGACAGAAGTAAATGACTTGTACATTACAAGTGTAGATTTCTGTTGGCTGAAGCCATTTAAAGAGTGGCTGGGAGATGGCTGTGGAGATAGGTGCAGTAAGACAGCAGATCAGGTCACACTGATACTGACTGATTAGCGTCTGTTCTGTCTCTCCACATCCCGATGACCTAACAGAACTGTTTCACTGTCTATCATCATTAAGTATCAAGAAGCTTCACTTCAGATACTTCTGCTGTGGCAGTCACTGTCAGGGGAATGTCAGAGACTAAAAGTGCCATGTCTTTTGAGCAAGCTGTTTGTTTATTTTTCTTTTAGTTCCTTTGTGGTTCTTTTAAAGCTTTTGGCATGGGATGATTCTGCCTGGCAGCCCCCCCTCCTCTACCACACACCTTCCCTCTTGCCATCCGTAATTACCACACTGTTCGAGTCCTAGCCTGTCCAAAAGCCACTGCAGGTCTGATTTTTTTTGGCTTGGCTCCTCTCTGACATGCCTGGGAAGGGCAAGGAAAGGAAATGGGTGGACCAGCCGCTCTCCTTTCCCCCAGAGCAGGCCTGGGAGAAACCAGCCCAGTGTTTTTCGACTCGGTCGAGCTTGTAAGGGAGCACAACCCATCTGGTTCTAATAAATCCTCCATACAGCTTCGCAACTGGAATTGCCTGACCTGTTTGGGGACGTGATCACTGATACAGTCATTTTGCAAAACAACAGGGAAAAGCTTGAGAGTAGTTCTGAATGTCAGGCTGTGGCCCAGCGCTGAGCTTTGTTCTCTTCAGAGTACAAAGCTCACACTAAGCAGACCTCCCCGACACCCCACAGTGCGAGGTGATGGATGTGTGGTATAACGGTGACCATATTGTAAATATTCATTCCTGCCAACGGTGGGCAGTGTATCACTGTTTCTTGCTCCATGACTCTTGGTAATTTATCAAACACAGACTAAGAGGTCATGGACAGACCAACACAAATTTTTATAATGGGTGCTTATTTTGTTATCATGCAAATATCAGGTGAAGGTCGTCTTACCACCATATCACCTGGAATAAGTACACGTTTAAATCATTTTCAAGCTTTCATTCCTTTTCAATTTAGTGTTATTTTTGTTCTTTCTCAACTTTAAATGCAACAATTTATAGCCTTTTCGTTTAAACCATGTCACGTTTGCTGTATGTTACAGTAGAAGAGTAAATCTAATTAACCGTGTGAATGAATGGTAGTATGGGCACACCAAAACAACACGCTACGCCTGCCAGATCATTAGGTCATACAGCACTATGTTGGTAATGTCTGCCTCCCGATCCCAGGCATATATTTATGACCTGTTGGCTGTGAGAGTCCTGCTGACTTGCGCATATGAGGTCAAAGCCATCAAAGTGACCTCACCATCAGAGACAACACAACATCTGTCCTCATCTTTCACACCTTCTGTGGCTGGGTTTCCTCAGACCTCCCAGCCTCTCACTGCACTCACTTCCCTCTAATTAGAAACAGTGTGATGTAGCGTTCTGAACACGGTAGATAAAATAACAGGAGTCAAGCCTATTAAGACTAAACAGGGAAAAATTTACCGCCGCATGTTTCACAGGTCAGCGTAATTCATGTACACACAGCACACTCATGACTAACACACTTAGAAACAAGAAACAGAGACGGCTCAATTCACCATTCGTATGATGTGAAAATAGAAGGTACAGATGTATACGAGTGTCTCCTCTGTTGACATTTGACTGCCAGAAGCTTGAGAAGAACATGTAGGATTCAGCGGAGGTGATGAGGCCCCATTCAACAACACAACTACTGTGACTAAAGTAGCACCTCTTTGTCTTCTCAGGAGTAAAATTGTATTAACAAAACAAAGCATGTGACGCAGATGTCAATCAGTTGTATATCAATAATATTAGCAACAATAATGATACAATATCCCACAGGTATTATCCTGTAATTAAAATGGGTAATAATAGGATTTGGGTGGAGGTTTAGGGCAGGAGACCACACATGGGGTAAGCTTGCATTGTACATGCTTAATCTGATTAAAACTTTAAATGTGATTATGAAAAAGAGTGACACAGACTTCACAGGAATGTTGACATCCACCAGGATTGTTCTTTCAGTCCCTCCTGATAGGGCCGTACTACTAATGTTACTATAAATCTCCTTGCTGTAGCTTTTGCAGACATTTTTTGGCGGATTTACATGCCAATACGGGGTGACAGAAACGTTAGTGCTGCAGGTATAAATTTACACATCTGGTGCTAGATCATTGGGGTTCAGTAAAACATAGCAAAGCACGGCGGGACAAGCTCATACACATTTCATTTGTGTCTGAGGATGGGCTATTGTTATTGCTGAATTTTGGAGTGACTCCCTCTGTGTTGGCCATTATTTTTACCCCCATTAATTAATGCGAGAAGGGCTGGCAACTTTATCTGCTGGTAAACACAAGCGTTACCTCATTTGAAGTAGTCATGGAGTTTGTCAAACAGCCTCTGATGTAGGGGGATCTGAAATTAGATGAGAAACTAACCCCCCCCCCAACCTCCCTCCATAACAAAATTGTTCTCCATGACAGTTATGGAGTGTGCCACTGTGATGAATTCAAAACACCAGAACCACCACCAGATCGTCATCCCACATTTTCCATGCATTTTTCTGTGAAGTGTGTGATATTGACCACCCCTTGACTCTTAAGGAGACCCCCATCACATGGACAACATGACAGGTAATGAACAAAGGATCTCGTCCTGCCCCCTTATGTTTTCATTATTTGTGTACTACATTCATTCTGGTGGCCATTTTGGCTCCTTCTGTCCTTTACACTACTGGCCCTTATCAAAACATCCTTGAATAAAACTCAGGCCTTTCTTTTTCCCTTTGCGACCTGGAACCAGTTTATAATAAATTGTTTTAGCACAATGGTAATAACAGAAACAGCTGAGGGCCACATGGGATGCAACAGAGCAATTTTGCCTCTTAGACAGAGAAATTCGAATTCATTTCTGCCACAGCGTAGTACAATACATTTTGGAAAAAAGGGCAGCCCCCTCCATAGTTGCACAACAACATGTGTGTGTTTTTTCTTCCAGGAATGAAACCTTTATCTTGAGAAAGCAACATGAAAAGTATAACACCTGGTATATATCAGTAAATTGAAGGGAGGAAAGGGAGAGCCATATGTCCACCTTCCGTCTTCAAAGCAGCTAGAATGTGTATCTAAGTGCATTTGAAGATTGAAACAATCCGAAAAGGAAATTTATCACCGAGTTGAAATTTCTGGGCTCTTAAGGATTTAGTTTCATAAACATAGCATGCTGAATGTTTTTTAGATCAGACTGATGCCATTTGAGCACAGGCATCTGCAACTGTCAGGATATTTTCAGTGTATTTGCCAAGGATATTCATGTGAGTCCATAGTAACTGTGGAAATGCTAAATCTATCATTTCAGAATTTAAATATCCCCCGACAGATCAGAGTCCTGTTAATATCTCCATCCTCCACAAATAGGTCTTGTGTATGTTATCGTTCAAACTGTTAACGGAATAATCTCACATTTTTAGAAATCACTTGTACATTTTCTTGCCAAGAGTTAGGTTAGGGAAGAGTTCATGTCTGTATGTTGAATATATAAGATGGAACCAGGAGAGTTCGCGAAGCTGATGAAAACCACAACACTACATTGATCACTGAGCTTTAGAGGTGCTAATAAGCTGATTTTGATGATGGCATTTAAATCCAGGATAGCAATTTATGCTGAGTTTAGTTAACTGACTCCTGGAAATAGCTTCTTATTTACCTTATACAAATGGTGTGATTTATTTATTTTTTTTCTTTTCCCCATCTCACAAGCAGCAGATTGTATTCAGAGTGTTTGCTTAAAGTGTAATCGTGTCATATTTGTGATAAAAGTTGGAATATAATATTTTGATCCAGACTCGCTATTAGTAAAGCAGGCTCGAACATAAAACTTCTCTCTGGCTATCCAGCTTCTGCCTCGTGGTCGACCAACAGCAGCATGATGTTGATAGGATTTTAAATGGCCTTCCTGTGTCTCATAGTCTGCGCCTATGAATCATGCCCACTACAGTACGCTCTCCGGACAGCGAGGTGTCATTTCATAATAAATAACGTGTACTGTTTGTAGGGAGGGAGGTGGTGGGGGGGTTGGATGATAAGTGGATAGAGAAAATCATCATTTACTCTGCTGGGGAAAACAAATACATATGGTAGTTAGATAAACTTCAAACAGGGGACAGACATCCTGAGACCAGAGGGCTGCTTTGCATGTCTCTTTGGACCAGAGAGGAAAGAGAGATTTGGCTGTGTTTAGAAAGCAGAATTCTCTCCTGATAAGATATATATTCAAGATGTCTAAACATAGATAAATGCATTTGTTGTGTTTTGCTGCTTGGCAGTTGTCACATCTTTTCAAAATCGCTGTAGCAGTTCAAATATTTATCATGCTAAATTTACAGTCATTTTCAGCTTTAAATATTTGTTTGCCTCTCACTTAAGGGGATAATTAAAAAGACTGTGATTTGTGATACAGTGAAAATGCAATGGCAATGTTTTTTTTAAATAGAATTTTTTTCACCTGGTTCCTGTAAATTAAACAATTTGGTCATTATTGAGCTTAATACATCCCATAAATTTTTTACGTGTCCTCAGGAAACCTAGTGTTCAGTGAGGCAAAGTGGGAGGAGTATTTGTGGATAACAGACCACTGTTTCCATTCAAAATCAATAGTCCATGATGCTTTTTATAACAAGTACAATTCCACAACATTACTTCATGACAGACCTGCTGGATGTGAAACAGGGAAGCTGAAGTTCACAGTCGCAGTCTTAATCTCTCGGCCGGAGAACCCTCAATTTGTCAGATTTTCAAATACACAATCTGAGTGCACTACAAATCATCTTCAGAACGGTAACGTTGAAGAGGTGATAAGTATCAAAAGCAGGGCAGTTTTTAAACCACTGCAGTGAAAAATGTAACTCCCATTTCACTCACGTGTATATTGCTCTGAATTTGTTTTCATTTGTTTGTTTTAGGATTAGATTCTAAGGAGATCAGAAAACTCTACAGCAAAACGGCTTTGTGTGTGTAGCTTCTGCTTATTGGCAGCACTGACTTACTCAACAGTTTAATCTACACACCTGGATTTAAAATGGTAATGTAAGTTTATGTCAATGGAATCAGGGTTAACTTACACTTAAACTTATTCTGACTTAAAATTCATGCTCTCGACGATGAGCCTTTGACATCAAAATGGAAGATGCCATCAAAGTTTATTGGCTGTGCTGCACCATTTACTTTTATGCAACCTCCTCTATCAGAGTAAAACCATTTCCACAACCAATTAATGGTTTGCATACAGTTGTGAGACAGAGAAGAGTTGGTACATGAACAAACCCTCTGAATTTAATGTCCCGAAAACCACACAACAAAGCCAGTGAGCTAACAAGTGTGCTAACTCATTATTATCTTGGACAATTTCCCTCTTCAATAAATTTTTCTTAAATTACATTATGGAACCAGGGACATAAAAATCCAGCATCATTCCCTCTATTCAGAGCTACTAAAGAAGCTTTTTTTTTTTTTTTTTTTGTAAAAACCCCATGCAAACAAGTTTAAGGATGGGCTTCACACTCCTCAATCAGCATACTCCTTTTAGGTCATCTGTTAGCCTTTTTTCAGACTAACTGGCTCAAAGTTTTTCCGACACCTCCCAGCCTACGTGTGCACTGATCAGCCATACACCAACAGATAGCATCACTGCAACCCTGAAAGGGCTACAGACAGTGAGTGGCTGTTTCCTCTGTATCACGTTTAGCTCGCAAAGAGTGGGAGTGCTTCACATAGAGAAAAGGGAGCGACCCCAGTGTTTCCTCCAAGGGAATACATTTTTATAAAGTACCTGTACTTTCAAACCTCCTGATATTTAGGCTTTTCGGTGACCCCCACCCACCCACAACCGCATCCCCCCTGGACTCATGGAGGAAAACAGCGCGTCACAGACGTGGGTATACCATCAGAGCCGCCATAGTAACATGATAAATATCATGCCTGCCACAGGAGGGAATAAGGCAAATAAAGTGAGTCACGGATTCTCATTTTTCATCCCTCTATCCATCCTGCATCAGCAACATATACACTAAAGAAAACAAGTGGGCCAAAAATCACTGGGTGGGTTTGTGCTTTAGTTTCGTCCTTGGCTTTGCTCTTGTAAAAAAAAAAAAAAAAAATGGTGGGGGAAAAAGTGAGCAAAGGATGGTCACGCCCAGTCAGCATCAGGTGAGTCATTTTATATGGCAGTTCAGGTTGCAGTCTGTCCAAACCACCCGCGTCTTCTGGTGGCCAGCACCTAGGTCAAAAGCTGCTTTCAGAGAGAAGGGAAAAATCGAGCTAGACTGAATTCATTCCTGTCTGTGACAGGTATGTTTTTATTTATTTGGAATTATTTTCTAGTTTACTCGAATCTCCGTTTTTTGTCATGCAGTGAGTCCTGGTGGCCTGTTGACTCCATCTGTCACTGCGGGACTTTAAAGGCGCCTTCACCTTATGATTTAGAAAAAGTGCTGAAATGTTATTTAGAAAGAAAATGAAGTGGATCGCAATCATTTCTCATTACTTCAGTGCAGATAGAGGCAGTCCACAATTAGCTTTGACTGCTCACCTCTAATGCAATTTCCATTCTGGGCCGATTTGACAGTTTACAGGAGTTTTCGGCATGAATATTAGATAAAATCTGTTTTTGCTTTATTACTAGATGAGATCGGCTGATGGAAAGAACTTGAATTATGAAAATTCAAATTTTCTTTTTCTCTAACGATTGGGGGGGAAAAAGGGAATCCATGCATAACAGATGTGTAAGGAGAAGTTAAGAACAGTATGTATATAAAGAAAGAATACATACAGTCCCCTCATTCATTTGTGATGGCTCACAAATTCCATGTAGATTAAAAATTTCCCCCTGTAATTAAAAGAAGAACGATAATAATTGTCACAGTAACTTTCCAGAGTTGTGAACTCCTGACTCATAGGATAATAAACTGGCCTTCCCGGATCCAATTTCATTCTTTCACTAGCACCAGAAACAAAATACCCCCAGCAACATGGCTCCTTATGTCATTATATTGCAGTGCTGTTTTTGATCTGAACGCCTACTTAGAGCTGACAGAAACATTAGCAGATTTGCGAGACTGTGCTTTCTGTGGGAACTGCAGCTTTTTAAGTTACTTGTTTTGCATTAGTGCCCAGTCTTTATGGCCCATGTATGAGCTGGTCAACACTAACTAACTAACCCAACCAGTAACTGCATTTTCACCGAAATGTTGAGCAAATTAGTTAGAAGTACAGAACCAGCATCTGCAGAGCGTTAAAAACCCTCCTGCAATGATAATATTCACATGCTCATCTCTACTGCATGAACTACAGTTAGGACTAAATGCAACCCACAGGTGGGCCTGATCGGAACAAAGCAGAAATGACATCAAGGAACCAGTAGAGCAAAAGTGGTGGTGGATTTTCACAGTCAGGAGAGTGTGCATGTTTGAAATTTTAATCTCAATTCATCCAGTGGCTGCTGACACCTCAGCAAACCAAGGTTGTTGACTTAAGAAACAAAGGAAGTGTAAATGCCACATTTAAACACTGATTACAACAAATACGTATTGTCCACTTAACTTCCAGCTGTGTGAAAATGTCAGTGTGTGATTTTTTTTTTATTTTATTTTAGTTTTTTTTTCCCACAACTATTAGAGGGGAAAATATGTAATGTCTCACAATAAGTAGTGGATCTAATTTGGCAAAAAAATTCCATGAAGTTTATCAAGTGCTGCTGCTTGAAACCAGGTGACAACCATCAGGGAAGAAATGAGCAGAAGGGGTGGCTGTTCCATCCATGTGTTTTTATTTTCAGAGAAATTTATAAAACTCTTTGTTTAAGAATCCAGTGGTTGACCTGTGCTGCACCCCCCCCCCCCTCCCTTCTCACCCTCTCCAATCTCGTTTAAGCCTTTAATCAAACGGACATCTGGATTGTATTGAGCGCTGCAGAGAGAGGGCTGATTGCTGTTAAACAAACCACGCGATGATGTCACTTTTCATTAATAATGATGCTGCCCACAGCAGTCACATTTATCTTTCTGTCTAACAGCCTGCGGACATGACAGTGACTGTGGACATCTGACCAGCTAGCTGAGAAAACAGGCAGATGCTGCATTACAGAGCACAAGAAACAAAGGCAGAGGGCTACTTAAACACAACAATACCTAAGTGTCCAGTAACAGCATATGAATTAAGCTCATGTGTAGCAAACAACAGAATCAAATTGATTTATGGTCTTTTGAATGGACAAGAGATGGTTTAATTAGAATATAAAAAATCATGGCAATGAAAATATTCTCATATGTTCACATTTTCCAGAGTTCGTGTTAAAAGAGTTGCTGCTGTGACTTTAATCTAAGTACAAGCTATCAGTCATCTTTTATTTATTTTTTTATTTTTGGGCGATGGCATTTCCATATTGATATACACACTTTAAGGTAAAGGACGATGGCAGCACGGCCTCACAATGAGTTGATGCTTGTATAGAAACAAGATAAAAAAGAAAAAGTTCAGTCCTGACACACACACAACTTCTCGGTGAACTCTCCAAACCTTTTCTCCGCACTCAAGTTTCATTTAGTTTTGACAGTCAGGGGTGGGCTTAGTTTTAGGCCATTGTGTCCATAAATTTAATCTGTTACTGTTAAGTCTACACCCTCTTCCAAGACTGTGTTATGACTGGCTTATATGTGGTGCAACAATGTCAATGCAGATTAAAGGCAAGATGAAAAGGTGGGGGAGGTTGGCCTTTTGCTCTACTATAAAATGTTGCGTGGCGGTAAGAGGAATAAATCTTCAGACCCAGCTAGCAACTTTTTTTTCCCCCCATTTAAATGAAAGAGAACGCTTCCTTAGAGCCAATTGCTGTGAATTTGTTTTCAAATTTCTATGTAGTTATTGCAAAATAAGTTATAGCTACTCACACTAAAGCACAGTCGATTCAGTATAATTTGACTGCATCGAGTGTCTGTTGCAGTAATGTGAAGTTGGCGCTGTGGCAAAACTTCTCATCAAATCAAAATTGTTTCATTTGTAATTATTGTTGCCCTGCCAGCCACACTTTAAACAGCAGAATAAGAACTTTTTCCCCATTGTATTAAAAAGGAGATTTAGACTGAAGTCTCAACGGCAAGAAAGCACACCCCTTACCATCATTTCCTCACTTACCGACCATGATGACAAGTTCCAATGATAAACAGACTCTGGGATTTTTTTAAGATGACTAAAGTTGGAAGATCTGCAGCCGATTTCGTGATGTTTTTCAGTTTTGTTTTGTTTTGTTTTGTTTTTTTTTTATACACATTGCACATGGACCAAAAGACATGGGGGCATGTATGTAATTAAAGCAGGCGAGTTTTATTTGGAAACAATTTTTGTCCAGCTGTGAGGGATTTGTCATATTTTCAGTTTTTCGTTGGTTTGTTTAATAAACTGATGTGTGTCAGATATACAGCGCATTCAGGGATGATTCAGAGTAACTTGCCTTTTTCACATTTTGTTAGGTTACAGCTTGATGCTAAAATTGTTTAAATTCTCATTACAGTCAATATCCCAACATCATGAAAACACAATTTGAGAAATCATCTATCAAACAGGAAAAACTGAAATTTCCTGTTGACGTCAGCATTCAGACCCCTCTTGGCTCAGTGCTTGGTTGAAACACTTTAGTAGTGATCACAACCTCGACTCTCCTTGAAAAAAAGCAACAAGTCCCGCAAACCAGGATGGGGGACTTTCTGCCAGTCCTCTGAACCTCTTTGTCTGTGGGCAGCAACTTAAAGGTCCCTACAGATATGTTTGATTATGATCTGTCTCCCAGACTGTCCTAGCTGTGTGCTGAAGGCCACTGACCTTTTGAAAGGAGTCTGAGGTCCTCTCTACCCTGGTATATCTTATGCTTTTTATCTAATGTGAACTGTTTAATTCTGGTCTTTGTGGCGTATTGCATGTAGATTTGAGTATTGAAACAATTTTAGGGTGCAGCACAACACGCAGTGTCGTAGGCTGTATACATTCTGAACGCACTGGACATAGCTTTCCTTGTAGGTCTGCAAATGCGTCACCATTTCTCAATTAAATCAGACAGCAATTCCACAACATAATGGATGGCAAAGTTGTAATCGATGGATTGAGCTTTCTCTGTGTCTCTTCAAAAGCACTGCAGCTCTGCATTAGAGAAGCTGAAGGTGAAAGTTACCTCATCCCCTCCCCTTTTCACGAGCAAGATACAAATGAGTGAGTTGCTGTATCGTTTGAGTTTTTTTTTTTTTTTGTTTTTACTGTGATACATTAGCTTAAGGTTCAGCTGAAAGGGAGGAAATAAAATATTTTTGTTACCCCCCCCCCCCCCCCCCCCCAAAAAAAAAAAAAAAAAAAAAAGAAAATAAATGAATATGATGGGTAAGAGTAGAGGTTGTGTCACCATCTCAGTGAGCCTCATCTTCCTGGCAATGCTCAACAGCCTCACCTTCTCTCTCATATTATTTCAATTATATCATTACTAATTTAATATTTAAACAATATACAAAAATATTTCAGCAATATGAAAACAAGGTGTTTACAACTAGATGAAACAATCATTTCGTCTCCAGAAGTAAAATTCAGATGAATCCACCATGTATTTGACTACAACCATATGTTGTATTGTACTTCAGCTTGTCTGGATAACAGTGGAGAGTAATTGAAAACAGCAAGAGACCTCACATTGGGAGCTTTTCATTTGACATCAGCTGATGATTGCTGACAATGGAGAAAGTTAATCTTCACTAAATTAAATATTTTGAATATTTTTGGTGTTGGAAACGATCTTGGAATAAAGTGATGAAAGATACTTCTGTAGTAAAGGAATACTTTTTTTTTCACTTTCAAATAAACATAAAATAATAGGCACTTGTAAAATGTGCTTTTATGTAGCAGCGTCAACTTTGAGTTCCTCATGATGCCTGAAAACACATTGACATCATGTTGGATTTGTGAATATTTAACATGCAGCTTTAACATCAGTGAGAAGAGCAGAGGTCTTTGTATCTAGACATCTTTTCAGTATTTAAGACATTCCTCTGCCATCTGTTCTTTGTACTCATTAAGTTCTGTTTTCACTCTAAATTGTGTCTTGCTGTCATGGTCTGTCTGCGACTTTTTGAAGTTATGTAAATGAAAATTCAAAAGGATTGTTTTATTCAAAGAATGTGAATTTGCAGCTGTGATTTTCCTTTGTTATTCTGACATAAAACACTTGGGTAGATACAAAGCCAGATTTTTTGTGGTGTTTTTTTGTTTGTTTGTTTGTTTGTTTTTTTTCATTAACAAAACTCTTGTTTTGTCATTTCTACCAATGTTTTGTAAAGCCCCTCTTTGGCGAAGACTCTTCAAAGGTTCAAAGGTTTGGTTATATACAAACTTACTTGGATGCAAACAAGAATGCCTTGCTTCAAAGCCTGAGCTAACATTAATGAGGAATACTTTTTTTTTGCTGATTATGCTGCTTATCCAAATGAGGAGTGGGACCTTTCAAAAGAGGAAGCCATTTATCTATGCAGGGACAGCAGAGCTGGTCTGGAGAGCCTCACTGTGCTTCCCTTATCACGAAAAACTTGAAGTGATTCAGCGCATAATGGCACTCATTTGATCTGGATGGGGCAGTGGACTGTCTAGTGTCAACTGCTGACCCCATCAGTTTTATATATCGAGAGTATTTCACCAGCCCTCCAATGTGATGAATTGGACAATTATTATTTTGCAATATGCGTACACGGGCTGTGCTAACTGTGGAAATGGCGAGTTGGAGGAGTCACTTGGCTTGCCACGGATAAGTTGTCAATAATAGCATAAAAATTTTTCACCCAATGACAAGCAAGAGAATATTTCCATGAAATATTCTCCAGATTCAGAATAATAAACTGTATGCCTGCTCTGTCCCCGAGCAACAGCATGCTGTGATCATACACAGACTTTCTGTCAGTGCAGAAATCATTACCACAACTGAGCTTCTAAAAAAAAGATGAAAGACTGCATCTGGACCTGCGAGGTGGCCTTCAGCAGGTCTGCTGCACCATTGCGTGCTATCTGCTCCATCTTCTAAAACCTCAAGGTGAAGAGGATGACCAAAAACACATGTGACCTGGGAGTGATTTCACACTGTAGAGCCGGGTCAGGTCATTCGCCGTCTTCCTTTGTTTCAGCATGCTTCTTTGAACTCGCGGGGCCAGAAGCCTGCTAACTCCATCATAAACACAACATGAATCTTTCGAGCAGTTCTGGTATGTTGCCAGAATATTTCACTGGCTAATACACTCGGATTTGTAATGTTAGAAGATGTTACTATAACCCACAATGCTGTAAATCAACCCACCTGTGACTTAAAAATGTTACAAGACATGGGCGTGTTTGAAAACACTACAGCATTTTAAAAAAAAGTGGAAATTTTACAATTCATACCGCTCCAGACTTTCTCACCATGCAGACAGCTTTTCAACATGTTTAACCACTTCTCTGGTATATATATATTCAGTCTCCACTGAAACTACATTACCCAGTCACCAGAATGTTAAATTAATGTTTTGCATTGTTCAAACAAGTTTCTTGAGCCTGTACATTCATTCTCGAAGAGTGTGACACTTGAGTCTGGACCTGTGTGCTCCAGGTTTTGGCATGAAAGTCCTTTATCCATGGTGATCACAGCTCCATGGCTGATAGACCTCATCTGGATTTGAACTGCACAGATTGTATTTAATTGGTAAAAAAAAAAGAAAAAGAAAAGAAGCACAGCTGAAAGGAACAGCTTCTTCTTCTTGAGCTTCTTTTGGGTTTGTTCTGTCATTGCCCAACAACATTTCCCATGTGTGTTACATCAGTGACAGGTTGAGCCGCGCTGCTGGACATAACTTAAGGTCACCGCACTTTGTGAACTAACAAGGCATATAAAGTCGTTCCACTTTCAACACGTGCGAAGCGACTGAGTCAAGGACATGTCCGTCAACAACAGGCAGCCACATAAGTACAAACACCTGCGTCCATTTATCATCATTTAAACATTAAACTTCTTGGAAATGGATTTCCGAATACAGAGTACATGAATCAATCGTACTATCATCATCTGTTTTAAAAAATAAGGGGCAACGTTTGCTTATTTTGATTGAATGACCTAAACTATAACCATAAACCATAACGTTTTTCAGAAAAAAGCGATCTGTGACTCATCCGGGTCTCTAATTTGATATCTCCACTTCTGTCGTCCAGCATCTCTGATATTACTTTCCTCCCACTGTATGTAATTGTGTTATCTCTGTCTAGCCCTTCCCTTCCCAGCTGGTTGGCAGAGGCCTGCTTGTAATTGTTTGATGAAAGACGTCCAATTAAGAGGAAACGTGTAGGTCCTGATGTGAACAGTCATGTCCCGACAGCGCTGGTGGTCGCCCTATAATGCAGGCTTTGATAGTGTAGGGGAAGTCGATATAACCTCTCGAGGCGTGGCTGTTGCTCAGTATTAATTCTTTTAGTCATTAATGGCCATCACACAAAGTCTTTCGTATATTGTTTTAATAGGGGAGCAGAGGTGACGTAAGAAGGGAGCAGGGTTCTGACTGCTCAAAAGGGAGGGGAGACCAAAAGGTTTCCATTGTCTCAAATGAAGTTGGCAGTGCGAGTGGTTCACTTGGATTCTCCCTGCATGGTGTAAGTTGTGTGTTATCGATAACCTGCGTTCAACCTCTTTGTGTGTTCGTCTGCACTCTGCTGTCATGAGAAATGATGCCATATGCAACTAAGGCCGAAGGGAATAAAATCCCGTCCAGACATTTAAGTGAATCACCAAGTGTATTACATGTGAAGTGTACATTTGCGTGACTTGTTGTTTATTGCCCACAGTCAGCTTCGTGACTGTCTCCCATATTAGTGCCAAGTCTGAGGCCGCGTTCCCAATTTGCTCCAGTTTGCTGGTAGAGAAAGCAACTTGTTTTTCTTCTCTGGTTTCTTCTGGTCCATTTCACAGCCACCATATGTCCTGAGACACATATTGTGGAAATACAGTATTTCCAGTGTGTGGCATAAAGGATAAGAAATATTACTCGGAGGACGCAATCTCTGCCAGGCTTTGGATTCTGGTCCTTCCAGCAATAATATTTTTATTTTAACTGTTCAACTGGTTATGTCTAAGGTTTTATTCAGATGTGGTGCCTACATAGCTATACACAAAGCTGGAGTAAATTTGCACACACATCATACCAGGATCCGATTTTTTTTTTTTTTTTTTTTTGGGAGCTTTTATTTGCTAAACTGGCTGTTTTCTTCATTTGTGTCTATTTTATGTATGAAAAGTCTGATACATGTGCTCTAGGAAGTGCATGCCATTATAAAAGCTGTTTATATATATATATATATATATATATTCCAGATGAAAATATGATTTACATTTACAGTGACAGTTACAGATTATAGATTTTACATTTTAGTCATATTTTTTAATTTTCAAAATAAAACTGTCCTGAATACCTTTGGGTTTCCATACGGGTGTGCAGGCCACACTTGGTCTCTTGTGGATCCATTTGTTGTATTTGGCCCAATGGCTCAGCACAAATGCGTTTGGCAGATCTGTGACTCATTCATAGGTGTTAGTGTTAGGTTTGAAGAGGTAAACTCAAATGGTTTACAATTTGTCAAAAGTGCCCCTGCCAATATGCCTTTTAATTTTTATGACCGTGCCAGTCAAATTTACAGGAGGGAGCCTGAACGCTTCTGCAAAGTCAATGAAAACAGTACAGACCTCAGTAATGCAACATCTTCACATCATATGACATCTATATCTTTCCTGAGAGCATTGTTATATTCCACTCTCCAAGGAAGACATGGGGCCACAGGCATCTGCAAAAAAAAAGAGATGCATAAGTCCAACTACCTGTGCACTGTAGCTGTGTTGGTTTCAGCACCGAAGTGTCCATATGTGATGAGTTTGGAGTGAGACTGTGTTTGTTTCAGTGTTTAATACAGCTGCGGCGCTCACTCAGTGAGACTCCAGAGATTACAGTGTAGTTCTGTTCGTCTGCCACTTTCAATCAGAGTGAAATGTTTCACCAATCTTGGATGGAGAGTCATGTTCCCCACAGGACAAATTATAATGGCTTTGGTGATTCAGCAGAATTTTCCACTTGCTCATCCATCAGGTCAAAAGTTGTTGATTTTTTTTTTTTTTTTTTAACATTTCAACTGAGCTTTAACTCCACTTTGTCTTAACATGGATCCCCATCATCAGTTCATAGATTTGAAGGGAACTGGCTTTTGAGTTCATAAAACAGTTTTGTATCAAGATCTAGTAGCAATTGTCAAGCCATACATTAGTATTTTTTTTTCTGTCCTTATTTGATAAGATAGTTTGAAGACTGATTAGGAAATGGGGGAACGAGAGGGTTAGGGTTAGAGAGAGAGAGGGTGGGGAATGACTTCCAGCAAATGGCACCAGCTGGAACCAAACTAGTGTTGCCAATGAAGACTTTGTAGCCTCTTGTTAATGGCATGCACGCACTACCCACTGTGCAACTGACACCCCCATATGTTCTTTTTAAACATATTTCATTTTCATTCTTTCTCACCTCCTCATAGCAACAGTAGCTCCACTTTTGCTTTTCAGTTTGTAGAGGTAGAAGAAATCCCCCAGTGCACAACAGACAGACAGTGATTTAACATGAACAAACAATAACAGGTGCTGACATTCATGTCCTCTCATGCTACTAATCAAACAAATGGCAAAAGCGAGAAGAACTTGAATGTCATATGGAAAAAACATATTGGTGCATCTCTCAACTTGAAAAATGGAAACATTCATGAGCAAATCCACACAGATTCATATATCTGCAAGTTTGGCAACAGAAAACCGCGCATGGTTTTAAGTGAAGTTAGAACTTGTGTTTTTAATTCTCCGTTGTTGTTTTTTTTTTTTTCTCTTTTTGTATCTACTTGGGGGTTGAGACATGTGCACATGTGACTCACTGTGCCAAGGAACTAAGTGTGACACATCCGACTTGTCAGCACACCAGAGCTGTACCGAAGCCAGGCAGCTTTGTAACCTCTGGAGCTGAGGGACTGCAGCGCATCAGCAGACGATTGTTAACAGCATCTGCGTGTTTCCGACGACAGTGTCTCTAAGACTGGGAGGAGGTGATCTGACGGCGACAATTAGAGTCCCATCTGAAGAGTGATCATCATTTCAGTGCCACTTTTATATACTTTCCCACAGCCTGTCCCCTGCCCACTGGGACAGCCGATGCTATCTGCTACCCAGTGTTTACCTCAAATGTTAAAAGAAAAAACATCAAAAAGAAAAAAAAAAAAAACATTTCCACATGTAGTAGAGATGTATGACTTTACCTTACTGAGGGTTATCCTATATCATCCATAAAGTAGCAGGTGATTGTTTAGGCTTTTTTTTTTTTTTTTCTTTCTTTTTTCCCAGACTCGTAAGACACAACAGTTAGATGCCACACAAGTCCATATTATCTACAAACTGATACAAGTGGAGCTAGTCCAAACACTGACCCACCCTGTGATTGAATATAATTACAGATGGCCTTCCCGACATCTCATTCACTATGAGAGCGGAGTTTGTGTGAGATTTTAACTAAGTAATATTTAAGAAGAAAAGTAAAAATGTGCTTTCCCTGTATCCATTTTATTGGAGCTACTGAGTGTGACTGTGATTACCCAACTCTTTTTTTTTTTTTTTTTTTTTTAAGACATAAAATTTTGTTAATTAGCTCTTACTGACCGTGATTTTTAAGGTTGAGTTCAGTTTAGATCAAGGGGTCACATCGTTCAGTATTTGTCAACTTGATATACTGCTGGCAGCATAACTGAAAGGCACGAGGTTGTCAGGCTGGCGGCGCAAGCACTTTACAGAGTGTTGTTTTCTTTGGGTGCATGGTGAATCCTGGACTGCATATTTTTCTTTTTCCTGTATGGATTTCACATTTGCATGGAAAAATCTTTCTTGTGTGTTTGGATTTCCATTGTGTGGACAACATAAAGGGCTCTGGGATGGGATGTGGGAAAGAGGGAGTGTGCAGTTTGCCTAAGTGCATGTTTTTGATGTCTATTCAACAGCGTTGGTCAGTGGCTGATGTCAGAACATACACAAAGTTAACAGCCATCCTCTTTCCTACTCTTAAATTCACTGAGGGAAACCAGTAAAAGACTGCTACTGCAGATATCCCACAATATAAAAATGTGGAACCCTTCCAGTACACACAATGTTCAATCATTATGTTAAGCCCGGAGCACTTTAAACAACCGAAAAATTAAACATCTGTGGTTGCAATGATATAAAATAACATGAAAGCATCAAATTGATCAGGAATTTCTGTAATGTGGACTATAAACGTGCTGCCCTTTAATTTGAAAATAAGGGCTGATTTTCATATTTCAGTGGTTCCTTAAACACTGTTTTGAAAGGAAGCATCTCAGTCATATGATTTGTCCTGACAAATTGTGGTCATGGACCAATTGGGCAAACAATCACTGTCTTACTTTTACAGAACTATTTTTTTAAAATTGGAAATGAATGTCTGCTCAAAATGTATCCGATTTTATCCTCGGTGCTAATTATTTATACAAAGCTAAGATTTTCCCATGACTGCTTCGCAGACTAGTACAGCAGACAGTAAATCCGCTGTGGAAATTGGCATTCATTTCAAATGAAATCAATAAATACAGTTTTTTAAAAACACGTACATTCATCTTCTTCAGTCATCTCCGCCTTGGCTCGATGTCTCTGCCCGGTTGACCAAAGTTTGCTGCAGCCAGGCCTCGTGGAAGACAGTGCTTCTGCTGAGCATGAGAATACCTGAGCACTTTGTCGCCTCATCAAGTCTGCTTCATGACCTTAGGTAAAACCTTTGACAAGTGCAGGGTGTTGTCTCCAGATTAAACTTCCCAAAAGCCTGGCACACTTACTTCCCCCATTCTTCTCAGGGTTCCCCTCTTTATTGCTTTTTCCGGCTTCTTTTCGTTGTTGCACGAGTGTCCTGAATATGAGGTGTTTAATAAGTGTCCACATTTCCTCTGCAAGAGGAAATAATAAATCCCAGCTCACTATTTCAATAAACAAAATGTACTACTATCCCTCAACAGCTAATGAGAGAAAAGTGTGTTTGGCACATGCATGTAACAATGATATGCCAGGTGCTGCTATTCTGTTATTGAGACAGTCTGGCAAAGACTGTTTCTTGGCATAAATCAAGGCAGTCATAATTTCACTCGACACTTAGCAAGTGTGTGTGTTTTCCTTATTTTCTTTTTTCATGGGTCATAATAGGGAAAGAGCTTGTGGTCATCAGCCTCAAGTCATTGACTAAATGTTGCAGCACAAGATGAAGAAATGTTGAGCTTGAGGCAAACGTCATCAGTTCTGTAGTTTGTGCTCATCTCTGTATGACATAAGTCAGTAAGGCCTGTGTCAAGCTACCTGCAGCTTTACAGGCAACGGCTGAGGAAAAAGTCAACTCTGATGATATCAAAAGTATGAGCCTGTTGGCAGGAGGGACTGAAATACCTTTCATGTCCCTGTGACTGATGTCACCTCCAAAGGCTAAATAAAACCTCCTGGGTCTTGTTACACATACAAGTTATCTGAGAAATTAAACTTTATACCATGTATAAATAAGACACAGGCGACAGTGGTCGGGATGTTACAACAGACTAACTTCTTGTTATTTTGTTGTGTGCTCCACTAATATAGAATATAGAAGTGAAGAAAAAGTAGGCGGCGTTAAAGTAAACTAAGTCTTCAAATTGAAAATTAAACCTTAAAAAAAAAAAGAACCTAACTTCTCTAAACTAAATTTGTTTGAAATGCAAAATGGCCTCTTTCACAGTATTCGAAAATGTTATTGTATATTTACAGGACTGAAGGCTTAACATAAAGGCAGCATTCAAATATTGTTGCTGATATTTTTGTCAAGGTGTAACAAATTTTATTGAATGGACTGTATACACGATCCTTTCAATCCATAATAAAGCATCAGATTTTATCAATTAATCAACACAAGTGCAAAGCGTATGGAGAATAAACAATATTTTGCTAGACAGTTCACTTTCTACCACAATGGATGCAATCAGGCTTTAAGGTGACCAGGTATGAGTCATACAAATTCAAAACTGAGGTTCCTCAGTTTTCTTTTGTTCTTGCTCCTTTTCAACAAGAGGTCAACGTGCAGACTCAGCAACAGAGGATTAGGTGTCATTCTCAAGGACTCTGCAGCAGGGTGGATGTTTTTCAAAACCAGGGCTTGAACCCAGCTTCTCCACTTAAAGACAGCTGTCTCACAGCTCATTCTGCAAGCCTCCCAACCACAGTAACTCTGGCAGCAGCAGGATCATCGCCAACGTCGGACGGAAAGAGAATCCCTGACCCAAGCGCAAAAGACAATAGAATATATGACATGGGAACGTCTCAGCTGTCTGGTTCTCCAACACTGAACACCACTAGTCAGACCAGTGAGGGGATCCCCAGCTCCAACCAGGAGGCCTTCTCTTAGTTGAGGGAATTGCCTCTTATCCTGTTTTTCCTTTTCCTGTCCTTCAGCCGACCACAGCCAGGGATCCCCACGCTTCTTAAAAGTGGAAAATGATGGTCTTGTGTCATCTGTCTGGACAATGACGGACAGTCTCAGCACGTACTATGAAGCTGTGAGGGAAAAGGACTTTCCATGAGTGTAAGCAGACATGAGAAGCTCCGTTATAAGTCGGAACCAAACTGGGGAGACGCGGTCGGTCACTTGAGCTTACTTTTGTGGTGCTGACTCCTTCAAAACATCTCAGTTATAGGAAACATCGGATCGAAAGATGCCATAAATCAATCACTAAATCCGTAATGACACATCAAAGATGGGAACTACACAGTGTGTCTGGGAATTCACCAAATCCAGTTTGAGAACAGTACTGCACTAATTCCCTTTCATTAAAACGATGGAAAATTTTTCATGACCTGTCAACCAATTGAGCTCAGTTGAAATCAAATACTTGACTTTGAGAATTTAGACAACTTATTTTTCTGAGCTTTGTGTCTTATGCATGTCTTTGTTGTCTCAACACATTGTACAAGGGAACTTGAGTTTGGGAACTCCTCTAAACATTTTTTTTGTCTTACTCAAATTTATACACAAAATTTGACAGCAATTGTGTGTACCTTCAGATCTGCTTACCCTTATGATAGGCCCCCTTGTGTTTTTCAAATTCCATCCAATCTATCAAACACACTTGGGTGACATCTCCATGGTGAATTGTGTTAATAGAAAATACAGTTGTCTGTCTTTCTGCTGTGTTCTTTATTATTTTCTTATCACTTCTTAGTTATCCCCATCTCAGCCCTGATCTCAGGATTTGACTTTGTTATTTGAAAAGTCTTCCATTCCTTTCAATCTCCTCATCATCTATTTGCATTGGACTTCACTGCTGTCTGTAGATATTGGCCAAATAAAAACATAGCTTTCATCATACCAGGGGGTCAGTTCAATGGTCAGGTCACAGGGGTGGACACAAACATCCCACCCCTCAGTCCTAATTCTTCTGCCGCTTTCTCTTCCAAGACCCATATAAATCCCACACCCACCTAAACTGTGCTGCGGGAGCACAAAAAGGAACAAGATTTCTGTGACCAGCGGGGGTTCTTTCTTTTGTCTAATCAAGGTTGGCATTCTTTCTCCCAGCCTGCGCCTGCTCTGTGCTGCAGGAGTGTAGCTCCAGTGGCTTAGGCTACTGGTAGCACCTGTCTCCTCTTCAGCGCCCGGGGAGACTGCCCTGCTAGCCTTGATCCCTGTGCTAATTACTTTCAAAGCAGCGAGGTTTTACATCGCACTCATGCAGGCGCCACTGGTGCTACAGCTCCCCAATAAAGCTGCTTTTCAGGCTTTTCAGCCCTGCTTGGTTAGCAGAGATTGTCACTCTGGACATGGGCAGCGCTCAGGCACCACTGAAACATCTGGCCAGCTGTCGGGTTTGGATGGTTTCTAGATTAGGATTGCTTCAGTACATTCACAAATCATCTAAACAGTTGTTGCTCAGAAACACAGAAAGATGCACAATCCAGTAATTATATAAATATGATTAAAAATTGATCTCTTGAAATCCTTGTAGCAGCTGTAAAGACTAAGTTAATTATTGTAATGTCATTGTTGAAGAACTCTTATTATACACAAAGAAACTTTAAAAAAAAAATGCATCTGGAATCAGATGCAGATATAAAAAAGTGCCTGTGTAGTGAATGGATTTGCAACATGTCCTTTAATTATTAGCTGTCTATTTTCTTGGCAGGTACTCTGATTCTTTTCAAGATGACGCCACATCCAGGATGTAAGGCCTGGCTGTTTTTAAATAGGTGAAACATTATGGTTCAGCAGACCGTAAAACACACAGGAACTTAAACTGTGACCCTTTTCATACAGTAGCCGAGTCTCTCCTCTCTTTGTTTTGCCCAGAGGTCAGTCTGGATCATTAATTTTATGGGCTACCCGCGGCTAAGGTGCATACTTTGATGTTGTCTGATATGCTGCACTTAACATTCCCCGTGTACTTCTCATCTGTCTCAGGCCTGACGTGACTGACAAATAAATCACATCCCATCCAGCATGCACTTATCTAACCATTGAGAATAATAAGGAAAAGGCAGGCGATTTTGGCTCTCTGCCATCCTACAGAACAGCTGAGATAATGTCTCCGTTTGATAATGATGCTTGAGGTATAAGGCCAACTTGTCGGGAGAGTGGGGGGTATTTTCTAAGTGTGGCTATTAGTCCACATAATACTCCAAATGGAGGCCAGTTCAGTTCAGTGCTGTGAGGGCTCTCTGAACAAGAGCCTGAGAAATGGATAACTGACACATCATGACTAATCTATGATCCATTTAAGGTCATTTAAAATGTGCAGGAAATGTAATAACATTGCAGCTAATGGGCTTTTTTTCCCCGTTTCACACGTCAACACAAAGTTTCATGCCTGTGATTCAGTGTTTGCCATAACAATGGCAGACTGACTTTTGAGATACGCATAAACGAGAGCACATCACAGGCCTTTCAAACAAGCAGGTCCTTCTGCAAACTGAATGTTTGGAATTACATTTTCTGCTTTTTAGTTTGTATTAAAGTAGGAAACTAAGCTAACTATAACCTGTTTGAACACTGGAAACCAGTTGGCATAGCAAGTTATTACTCTTATAAATTCTCAATCCTCTTGACTTTGTCCCAGGTCATACAGAGGATAAATCCTAGCTTTAACATATGCTGACTTATCAGAAAGTATCAATTATGATTTCGGTTTGACTGGAAATGAAGGCTGGAGCCCACTATTGTTTCATATTGGAACATAAGTGGTGATAAACGTCTGGTGATAAAGATCCAGCCACTTCTCCTCACTCCCATTACCTTCTCCACCTCCATTCTGACCATTGTTATGAAATGTTTACACTTCCCAATCTGGCAGGTCCATAAAGACATGTTTGTCTCTAATTGACCAACTGGCAGGGGTGCTATTGCTCCTTATTGCCTACAGGTAAAAAGCTTTAAACTTATTCACTCTGTGTCCCGAAGGAATCCTAGAAAAAACAAACCACCATGTTTGACCTTTGCAGAGACTCTTGTAGCAACAAGCTCCTCTTACAACTCATATCAGCTTCCATTGAAGTACAAACAAAGGCTCAGTAATAGTAACCAAACAGACAAGCTGAGCAGAGGTCTGGCATTGGCAGGGGAACATTATGAATACAGGGCAGATCCAGACTACATTTAGACATTGTTATGACCAAAAAGAATAAATAATAATTTTGAAGTGAATGTCTTTGCCTTGTATCAGTGGACAAGTGGACTTCTAAAAGTACCACATCCAAAACAGAAAAAGAAACATATTCCGATCAATAGAAGCTCACTTTTCACATCAGAAGTCACAGTTTTCCAGCTTATATCCACAGTGATACTGGAGAGGATGGTACTGCCAGGGGAGAAGCCCATTACAACTGATTTTATAAATATTTAGGCTTAGCCACATTAAGCTGATTTGGGTACTTTACTCTGCTGGTCTGCCGTGAACACTTGAGTCTAAATCTGCTTAATTTGTGCCGTGCCACTCCGCGTGAGTTTTGCATGCTCCTGAGATAATATAAAAGGCCAGATTTAGCTGTTTCATCACTGCACATTTTGTTTATATTTAACAAACAATTTGTGGACATTGTGAAACTTCCTGACTGACATTTTCGAAAGTGTGTGATCTGGTGTTTTTGGAGCCTCTGAGCAAAAAGAAGGTTCCCGTCATCAGCTGGGAAAGTCTGAGCAGATCTGTGATAATTGATTTGGGAAGCAAAGACCCCAGAAATGCTGGCAATTGCGAATTGTGGGTGAGTAAGTGTTCAATACCAGGTTTTCGTGGCGAGACAGCGGAGATGTTGTGGTCGAGGGCTCGGCTGAAGTCTCTGGGTGAAGGGTAGTGATGCCTGTGGTTAACTGAAAGAACAATTACTGGAAGATTAAAAATTACTTCAAGAGAAAACATGATGAGGATTATAAAGAGCTGAAATAGAGATGTTTGTTTTTCCACAAAATGCTTTGCTCCATTTTGGATGTTAGACATTTTTGTGGAGCTCAATCAAAAAAGGGGATGCAGACGAAAAGACTGTGGTTCATCTTTGATCCCTGATCTCAAGGTGCTGGCTCTGACCACAGTGTATAAAAGGGAAATGGATTCTGTTGTAAAATTAACCCAAATGGGTGTGTTTCAGGAACTGGAATCAATCTTTTTCAACAAGACTATAATTCATTGCAAGCAGCTCTGTACGGATGTAAACAGGTACACTGGTGCTTTGAGCAACATGGTCAAATGTTGACATTGACAATGCTAATGTGAATATGCTTATCAGGTGTAACATTTTTTAGATTTGCTCTTCATTGGCATGATAAAATTCAGTAAGTACAGCTGAGAAGTTTTGTAAATTCCATGTCATAAATCAAAATGTAAAAAGTATAAAATTCTGCAATATGGAAAGTGAAGCTGTTGCCTTCGGGCACCCTGAATATCCATCATAAATTTCACGTCAATCCATCAAATAGTTGTTCAGATATCCCACTCGAAACAAACAAAGAAAAAAACTAAACAAAACATTAAGGTCTTATCTTATACTCCGGGATTTACGAAGGCGTGTGGACTTCTTTTAAGTATTGTGATTTCACCGGGAGAGTGAAAACTAAACCAATGATTTTGGATTAAAATATTGCGTGTTTCTATTCCCGTGAAAAAGGCACCTAAAATAATCTTGGCGATACCCATCAACAGCCCCTCCTCGGCTGTGCATCAGTGCTGGGATTTGTTCCACACAGGGCCTGTTCCCCTCACGAGCCTCTCCTTCACTGAATCTACTATCTTGGGCAAAATTCTTAACACAGCCACAGAAGAGCCAATGACAAGCTGGTCACACAAGTATTATGTTTTATGTTTTCCCCATTGCTGTCTAATGTTTCACATTGAGGTTGGGACCATCAAGCAAACTACAGCTCACAAAAGAATGGGCCCATTGATTCCCAGAGGAATAATTTTAGTGGAGGGAGTATTTAGCGCAAGCCCAGCTAGAGAGAGCTATTAGCTGCTTCTCCAGCTCTGTGATCCATGACTGGAGAGCCTCAGTGTGAGGAGAGAAAGAGGACCCTCACCTGGCACACATTTCACATACTCATTTCACCCTGCAGGGTGGAGTGAAGTCATGTTTCACCATCTCATCTTGACCAAAAAAATGTGGACAATTTCCATCCGAAGCAACGTATCTCTGTTTACAGCGCTGTTTTTTCTCTTGATATGATGGCACGGAGGGACCCACACAAAAAAAAAAACCCCAAACAAATAAAAACACAAAAAGTCATCAGAGCACCTGAACCAACATAAGATATGATATGCCCAATATCTAAACACGAAAACCACAGTGTTTGTTTTTGTGTACAAGCCATACCCTCTGAGATCAGGCCTGAATCCCTCGTTCTCAGGAGAAACCAAAGTGGTCCATCATTACCTCCTCTCAAGTCCCTCCTTTCCCATTTCAGCACCCCACTGAGTTAAGATATCAGCTAACACATTATCCTCTTAGCCCTGAAGACTGATAGCCAGTGAGGGCCTGGAGCCAGGAGCAGCCATACAGGTCAGAGAATAAAACAGGCGTCACAGCTACAACAACAGAAAACCGCACACACATGGGCCATTCTCACTTATTGATCTACTGACTGATAGTCTATTTTAACAAAAAAGTTAATAAAAAAAAAATACATTTAACAAACATGTTTTATGTCATCATACCTGCATCCAATATCACAGTCTTATAGATAATTGTTGTTTTGTCTCTAAAAGCTTCAGATATGTGAATCAATATATACAGTTTAAAAAAATCCTAATAGATATGTTGCCATGTGTCAGTACTTAATAGTCCATTATCCACCATCAGTCATTATCCCAATATCACTGAATATCAGGTGACATTATCCTGTCTGCATTGCCCACCATGACAGACTTTTTCAAGAACATTTGATTGTATTTCTTGGCTCAGACTGCTCTTGTTCAGCAGAGGAAGCCAAGCCCACCAGGTTTTTATGATTAAGAGGACGAAGTCAGGAGGGTTTTATTCCAAACAGCTTGCCAAGTCATTTTATATCACTTCAACAAGTCAAAAACTGAACTTATGAAATTACATTAATAGCTGTCGGTGTAGAAGAAACAAAAGATCCATAATAGCTAAGAGATATTTTACAAGCATTCCTCAGGCACCATGTTTTTCATCAGAGCGCAGAGCACGTTACGTAACAGTTCAAGCCCCAAAAGTGAGATGTCATGCACCTAAAAACATTACAGCAGCCCCACATGCTGGCAGTAGCCCAAGATGCACCTGCACTTTCAATTACCCAGCAAGCATACTTCTCTGTGCTAGTCTAGACATCCAACACCTGTGGTACATTAATCTGTAATGGCTTCCACTGCCGGATATTCCCAGTTAGCAAGACAACATGTGATTGCCACACCTCTCCCTCCTGCCCAGCAGGGCCGTGCTCCTGGTTTGCTGCCTGGGTACTGGAATGCTCAGCTTTGCTTGTAACTAACTGATACCTGCCACCGAGTGCGCACTTTAAGGCTCACAGGCGAAAGCCAGGAAGGTGGCAGATCCGCTTTACATGAATTTGCCTTTTTTTGCCGGGGCATCATCAAGCTCGATGGAACTGAACGACTCCATACGGCTCTGCTGGAAGGTTGCAGTGTCTCTGGATGTGGCCCACAGGCTTTGTTCTCGCCAGCCACACAGTGACGTCATTATTCCATGTAGTCGCACCTCAGAGCTGGCTACAAATTCAAAGCATCACAATTTGCGAGCTACATGCTCACATTTTAATGACCTCCAGTTTTTAAACACCACTAAACCCAGCATGCATTCTGCTTTTGCACACAAAATATGCCGTGTACAGTATTTGCCGCCCAAATGTTCTCATAATTCAACAAGGACTGCGTACTGAACTCTTAAAACCTGCTGCAATATGAAAAAAGATACTTAAAAGTTGTAAAGGAACACAGTGAAAGAGATTTACTGGTTTCTAGAACAACAAAAGCTGGAACAACAAACTGCTCAAGAAAGGAAAGCTCAGCAAGATCCCAGCAGCCAGCTGTGCACTCTTACACGAGTCAACACATTACTAATGCTAGTGTGCAAATGGTATGTACATTTTACTCAAATGTCATAGGTCATTTTACAGAAAACACACCTGTTTTATAATTAATAGCATTTTTTGGCCGGACCAGCAGGTGGTGCAGCCATGCCTTGCAGCATCAGCACAATGTTTAATAAGTTTGGGAGGGGGCGGCAGAATTTGGAAGAAATTATCACGTCTCACTCCCCAGAAGCTCAGAATCTCATACATGTCGGAAATATTGCTCTAAAAAAAAAAAAAAGGGATGATGCAATCTCTTAGGTCAGCATACATTGTGATGCAAGACTGCTCCAACACCGCCACCCACGTCCAAATCTGCTGTATCAAGCTAACTCAGAATGTGCAGTTTTGTTTTATTCTTTGTGTGCCATTATCTTTATCTTAGGCAGCACGGCAGCAGAGCGGTTAGTGCTGCGGTTAGTGAAGGTCACAGGTTCGGTTCCCAGCCTGGGACCTTTCTGTGTGGAGTTTCCACATTCTCCCTGTTCTGTGTGAGTTTCTTCCCACCGTCCGAAGACGGTGAATCTAAATTGAGTGTGAGTGGTTGTTGGTCTTTGTGTGTTATCCCTGTGATGGACTGATGACCTGCCCTCAGTCAGTGTGAGCTGGGATTGGCTCCAGAACCCACAGCAACCTGGAAATAGATAAGCGGTTGAAGATGAATGAATGAAGCTTATAAAATGTTGCAGTAGGTGAAAATCCAATGGCCATTGATCACCATTTTCTGATGTGTTCCAGATTGAATGGTCACTTTTATTTGGCGGGGAATTGGACATCTAATTTGATCATGATTAGCTCGAGCCCTCGTCTGATCTGATACACCACTGATCAAGGGGAAATATATGAATCAGGAGAAAATGGAAAAACATTGTGACAGTTCTAGTTTCATCATAGTTGGCATTGTTTTTGGTGAGCTGAGGCCCTGAGCCATCCAAAAATGTCACATTTCTCTCACCGTAGGGAGTTTTTCTCGTGCCATTTGACTAGTGTGTTTCTAAGGAACAGAACCCAGCACAACCTCAGGACACTGTGATTTGAGACTGCAAGGTGCACTCATCTACCCTGGCTGGCTGCAGCCAAGGAATGGAGCGCGCACTGACAGCTGCAGCGCCGTGTTGAGTAAAGTGAATGTGAGGAAACACAGAGAGAAGGAGACAGTTGCTCAACCTGTCGACAGCTTTGCCATAATTCAATAAGTCAAGGTGGAGAACCATTCCTGCGAGGCTACAGCAGCTCCGTAAATAGCTGTCTAGGATGATGGGTGTTTTTTTTTCCATGGTAAACTTGCTAGTCTCTCTCAACAAGAACTGCAAACATAATTGAAAACACGGCCGTGAAAAAACACAAGTATCACTGACACGAGGAATGTCTCTTTGTCCTGGATGCTTACGCGTTCACTGTCCTGTTTTGACATGTTCCAAGAATCTCTGAATGTGTCTACTGGTCAGCGTATTTGACAATGTGCCCCTTGTTCCACTATCTTTCAAATGAAATTATTCATCACTGTTCATTCATGATGACAATCTTTCTCATATTTACATTACTAAGGAAATACTGCTCTGCCAGTGTGCAACAAAGAAAAACATTTGTTCAAGATTTTTGGGCACGATTAAGTTGTTTGTGCAATTCATCTTTTCAATAAGTCATGTTAAAAAGTGAATATACTGCCAATGCTCCCTGCTTTGTATGCCAAATTTCCCCTGTATTTCCTCTGCTTTACAATCTGAAAATATTACCCAAAACAAATCACAGCGTGGAGGTGTAGTGTAGACAGTAGTTAAGGACTTTTTGGCAAATCTACCGCAGACTGTTGCTTCAATTTCCTCTTCAAATTACCCTTTTGTCGGATAAAAGCGGCATTTCAACTTTCCCACCATCTCCTCTCTATATATCTGGCCCACTCCAATTGTGACTTAAGTCTCTGTTGGACCCTGGCCAGTGTGTTAACTCCAGCTAAATCAATGGATTAACAATTTAGCCCATCCCCACCACATACACACACACACTGCTACCACCAACACTAATCTTAAGGAGCTGACCTCAGCCAACAAATGACCAAATTCACACAAAATGAGACCCGCCCCCACTGACAATGTGGTCTTTCCTTTCTTGTGTCCTTATGAGGGGTTTCTATTGAAGCGGCCAGCCACACTTGTTGAGATTGTGGCCACAGACCCTTCAAGTACCTCTCTATTAAACGAAGCCCCGCTATCCTTTGGGATTCAATTTAGTCAGCCATTGCCTGTCACAAAAACGGCAAGGGTGGGAATCAGGCTAAAGCAAACTATCTTGCATTTATAGACGGGATTATTATCTACTTAGCTCATATTCCCACACCAAATTTGTCGTTGGTTGTAACCGTAGAAGTGTGAATGAATGAGTTGCCACACAGTTCTACCCTATTTGTGTTACACTCTGTTAATTTATGGCCAATAGCAATGGTTTCACTGCCTCCAGTTAGCAGGCAGTGCTGATTGTGACCCATGACGTCAGCGTTACTGTTGAAGCCATGCCACAGTGTCTGGTACAGTCAAACGGGCAATGTGCAGCTGTGCAGGACTCACACACACACACACACACCATGTTGTCACACTGTTTGTCATTCCACATGTCAGTCATTCTGAGTTCTCCCAAGCCAGTATGAACACATTTTAGTGAGAGGATGCGGGAGGAAAAGTACAGCCTCTTCCTGTGTTAACAACAGTGTTTCCCATATTTTAAGGCTTTCCCATGCTGTCCACTGTACGCATGTCCCAAGAGCTGTCTCTCATGACAAGTCCTCATTTTCAGACATTTTCCATGATCAGCATGGCACATTGTAAATGATAACACATGTCCATGGCTGGACAGCACGGTGGTATAGTGGTTAGCACTGTTGCCCCACAACAAGAAGGTTGCGGGTTCTCTGTGTGGAGTTTGCATGTTCTCCTCGTGCCGATGCGAGTTTCCTCCCACCGTCCAAAGACATCATGTTTGGGTTAACTGGTGACTCTAAATTGTCTGTAGGTGTGAGTGGTTGTTGGTCTCTGTCTGTCTCTGTGTGTTGGCCCTCCAACACTCCCTGTGACTCAGAAACAGGTAGAAGCAGTAGAAGATGAATGAATGAGTGAATGTCCATGGCTACTTGACTTGAAGAATGTGATAGAGGACAGTTTGTAGTTATTGTAAAGTTCAATCCTCATACCAGCAGAAACACCATGAAAGAGTAAAGGTAGAGTTTGTTGCAGGGACGGAGGAGGTGATCAATACGTTGAAGGTGTGACAAAGATGTGAATTTATCGAATGTATGATGGTTTATGGTGTGTGTGATGGGAGGGGGGGCACATGGATGCCTCCTAATTTACACCTTTTCATAATTTAACTATAATTACACAATCTATCAAATTGCTTGGCAGAACAGATTCCGTCCACATTTCTCATTTGTTCCCTAAGAAAGAATATGGGGAAAAAATCGATTTAGCTGAAATATTTGTATTTACATTCTTTTTCATTTTCACTGGAAAAAAAGGATGATGATGATGATGAAACATTCCTTTATGTCTGGAGATTATTACTTGATGACCAGGTTATCTCTGTGACGCATTAATGCTGATGGAACTAAGACTACATAACAAAGTTGTCAATGATTATATTTCAATTAATTGTACATCCCTATTGGAAAGCAAAATTTCCATGCTGTACATGTTGGGTTGGAAATAATTAGGAGAGGATAGCAACTTCATTTCCCGCAAAAATGATTGTTGCTCTCTAAACATAATGACTTTATGTGAACACATTTAATTCTATAATCTATCAGCTCAGTATAGTTAGCATGACAAGACAAAGTACCAATAATCCAAGCGGTAGCTTTGATTTACATTTACATGGCACATCCATCCTGGAAGGCTTTTCTTTAAGGTCACACAAGTATAAATCTGTTTCTTTTCAAAACAGTCAAGTGCCTTTCATACCTCTACGTAGCAACAGGCTGATTTGCTCTCTCGTGGGCTCAGCAAACTCATGTTCTATGTTGGGTGCTCAGTGTTTCTGGGCTCCGCAGCATCACCCATCCCTCCATCCTGTTTCGTGCATCTCATCTCATTCTGCATTCTCTGGGTCAGAGGCGCCTGGTCTAGCCGCGGTGCCATGTATCCTAATCACATAAGCACACGGGCTAATCCTCAGGACAGCTGGGGAATCTTTACTGCACAATTGAAGTATGAGCTGGGCAGCAGCTTCATGGCCCATCCCTGTAAACCCCCTTGCTTTCATCAGCCTGCCATTGTAACCCACCCCCCTCCCAACCCCACCTTCCCACCAAAACACGCACACAGTCACCACAACTACAGCTAATTTCCTCACCATCACCCCACATGCAGGCACAAATGAGCTGTTGTAGGTCAGCACAGCTGCTGATAGAAACTTCCAAGCCCTCCTTGATTCATAGTTGGACAACTTTCCCTTCTGTGCTTATATAACATCAACATTTTGGGAGAAAACAAAACCCACAATTTGTCCCAGTAGTTAATATTTTATACATCCCTGATGCACAAAACAGGTGGTGACCTGGTTGAAGGAAATTTCTCCTTCCCAATTGTAAATGTCTCATCTATTCTGACGTTTAATACCGTTTACTTATGGTATTGAATAGCCATTCAGTGATCTCCGAAGTACTTACTGTCTGAGTGTATTGATGTACTGAGGACTATGTGTCCATCGCATACGTCCTACTGGTGATACATCAGAACACTCTGTTGTCTAAGATATCTACCATGATGAACTGTTTTCCTGCAAACAGTCTCTGTTAGAGCAGTTAGAACATCCATCTCCTCTGAGATCCTGATGAATAATGGAGTAATAGGAGGAATTTCCTCAAGAATAAAATGTCTCTAACCTTGCACCTCTCCTGGTGAGCACTCCAATTCTCCCGGTGCAATTTGCAAGCGCAGCCGGCTTGCCAAAAAACCCAGGCGTCTACACAGATCTGTGTTTATCCCATCCCCCTAGAAACCTTGCTATGGGGTCGCTGGGGATTTCCCCCTCTCCCCCAAGTATGTTTGCCAATGAAAGAAACACATGCTCCATTATTATTTATAGAATAATTTGTTTGTTTATTATTCTGCTTTTTCCAGAAGGAGCCTGTCGACTCAGGTCTGTACAGAATCTGTGGAGTTTATGGACTCTATTGAACTCTTCATTTGGACTCTGGTAGAAAGTGCTGCAGCATATTGTAAAAGAAGGAGGGAGTTTTGAAAAATGAGCTTTGTCATGTGAAGCTGACATTTTTATGATTGTGAGCAAGTGGTGAAAACCTCCCAAGCCAGTGAGCATCATTAGCCATCGGGTCTTGTGGGGAGGCCTCAAACATGGTCAATAAGCTCTCTCCCTAGTCAAAAGGGAATTGGAGCAGTTCAATTCCAATATATATATACATGCTGGATAGATTGGATTGGATATATAGTTTTTACAGTACATGCATCACAAGATATATTCAAGATGTATTATAATTGAACACTCTTACTGGCAGTCAATCATTTAAGCAGTCTGTCCTGTAATCTTTATTGAAGTGATTATTGAGTTCATTTTGCCATTACCTCACAAGTAAATAAATGAAATGTGTCTCTTTGTTGCTAAAGGTGCTATAAACCACATAACTCATCTTGACTGACAGCCTACCTGCTGATTCAACAAAGTCATCTTTGTCTGACGTGCAGCTTCAAACCACCATATATATATATATATATATGTATGTATATACACACACATACACAGTGCAGTAAGTATTTTTCCTTAATGCACTGCATTTTCTGAATTTGCTCCTGTTTTGAGAGATGCTGAGATCACATGTTTTTCCAGGCGTGAGGGACAAGCGGCAGCTCTGACAGGTACTTAACAACAATCAAAAACAGTTATAAACAGGGTAAGCTATTGGGCAGGGCGCAGGAAGGAGGCAAGGAAGGCACATACCCTTCAGACCCCTATCACACTTTCCAGAGAGGAACTCGCTTTTTCCCAACATGCTGTAAAAAAAAAATCATAAATCTGTGAGTTCTTCAGACCTTTTGGCATGAGCTAAGGTGCTTTTACAGTGCTGGAGACATATGTTTCACTTGATGTGTCTGTGTCTGAGCAATACTTACAATGCTTAGATGCTTAAACTGTCAGAAAGTGTTTTTCACATTTTTTTACCAGAAGGTCGATGGTGGGTCTACTGAGGATTTTTTTTGTTGTTGTTTTTATAGAAATATATTCCCATAAAGACTTCATAGCACTCTCGTTGTCTTTGTTCATGCTTGGGTGTCTTATATTATATAATCAATGAAAGTGCCATTCAAGAGAGCAAGTCCCAAAACATGAACTGTTTAGATTGTTTATCATGAAAGATTAGTTCAGCTGTTTTTCTCCAACTGTAGTTTCGTACCTTTGGTTATACATTTCATTTCATGAGATCTGCAACCATGAACCGGCACATTTCAACCACAACCAACACACATCAACAAATCCTCCACAAGACAGCACATGTAGATACAGTGAGGTGATGTTGGAATAACACATGCTCTTCCACTTTCAGCAGCTCAGGTTTGACCTCACGCTTCGTTCTTTCTGCCCGACAGCCTGTTGTACGTCCGAGCAGACCAGGAGGATGAGAGTGGGAATGGAGGGTAGTCAGGAGCAGCTTTGCTAGCGAGGGGGGGGGGGGTCCAAGCTCACTTCATTTTTTTTACCCTCTTCTCTACTTTTTTTTTTTTTTTTTTTTTTTATGTCTGCGCTTTAGTTGCACCCACTTCCTTCACAGTAACAGCTGTCAAAACCTTGTCGGATTACAGTACACCACAAAGTTACAGCTCATATTAGAGCCTGGTACAGGACAGGAAGTTAGGAGGAGTCCAGCAAGCAGGGTACATTAAAGCTTCTCAGTTTCTCAGAGCGAAGCAGTTAGGACCCAGGGGAGGAATATGTAACACCAAGAGGGTGCTACTCCTGCACTGCTAATTTCGGTACACGCGTCAGGGATATCATGGGCTTTTCCACTGATGTTTTAGGTATTAGTACAGATACACTCTGTAATTGTGTTTTGTTTTCGCAACCAGACGTGAAGCTCCTATTCACAGCCTGGGATCACAAAGCCCCCTTTCTCCTGGATTAGTTGAGCGTCGAGGCTTGTATGATGAGGCCACAAGATATTTGCAAGATTGTTGAGAGAGAAAACTCTCTGAAATCTTCGCTCGTGTGCTGAGGGAGTAGAGCTTGTTGAAATAACAGCAGTTCAGCGGGGTATTTCTCCCGCACCTATGTATGTCCAAACACTGCAACCCAGAGCAGAAATGTTTATATCATGCACTAATTACTTTCATGGTAACTTTGTTTGACATTGAGGTAAAAACATCACTGCCGTAGTTGTGCAGTCCAATATGACTGAGGCCTTGATAATTACCTTATACTAAATCAATAGAAAATGTCATAGCAACCTCTGAGTGATCCCACATGAAACTGTGAAAATCCAACAATGTCCGTATCAGATTCCCATAAACACATAACCTCAACAATGATGTCTAATTGCAAAGCAGGAAGGGCTTTTTGCATCAGTCACTGTTCTTCTATCAAAAGACCTCAGACATTTTCCCTAGAGTTCCGTGATGTGAACTGAAAACCTTTCGGCCGGACGCTTTTGTTCCATTTCTGCTTTTGTTCCTTCCTGTTCCATTTATGCTGTTGCAAAGGAAACTACCTCATTGATTGTGAAAATTGAGTTTGTTTGTTTGTTTGTTTTTAATCTTTCAATTTAACTATTGGGTTTATATCGCTCAGGATTTTTGTAAGGATCTCCTGTACCTGTACCCTACCCAACCAGGTAGGGTCAGCGTCTCCGTCGTAGGCAGGAGAACCCACAGATCAATCTAACAGCAAGTCCGACTTTTTAATGTAGAAACGTGCTGAAATCCGCTAACTTCGGCTATCGGATCTCTTGATCATCAGTCAGAAGATAACAATTGTATTTCTTTTCTTTATATTTATATAATTTTGATAATGAATGATAAACACTCATGGAACGCTCCAGTTTGAAGCCCAGTTTTAACGCAAAGATCTAGAAGAAACATGTCCTCATTTTCGAGAAGCTGAGTGCAAAAAACTTTTGGAAATTGTGTTTAAAGCTATTGATTAATTTGTTTGTGAATTTTTAACAACATAAGCGACCTCAATTGAGCACCTTTTTACATTTTAATAAAAGATAATTCAGAAATATATCCAGATTGTGCCACAAAAGAATGAAACCATGCATGCAATAATTTAAAAATTCATTTATTATTTCAGATTTCTTTTGACTTTGTTATACAAAGATGTTAAATAACTTAAATACATTCTTACCAGTCATTTGTGATCTGTTTATACCTACAGGCTATACACATGAGGTAGAGGAAAATAATTTAGGGTTCCCATAAGACATGAATAAGTGAACATGGACAAAGCTCTGTTTGTGTAGTATCATCACAAAGGGTACTACATGTGTTGGCGCGCTTTATCTTTGTTTTTACAAGCACAGCACAAATCCTAACAAAAAGTACATGTACATGTAAAGTGATCCGAAGGCGATTAAAAGTCATAAAAATCATCATTTTATATCGTCACATGGGCAACGCTACAAAGGCTTTTCAATAAGTGGTCAATTATGCAAACAGATCAAATCCTATTAAAATGTTGTTGATTGTTATTTTGTTTGAACATTTTCTGAAATGTTTAATTGTTGTGTGAATTGTGTGGATGAATGCAAGACAGCTGAAAGTGAGTTGATTCTAAATTTGTTAGGATTTGTTAGTGCTTAGATAGCAAACGTTGAGATACAAAATGAAATATGTTTGAAGGATACACTGCTTCTTGAAGCCTCCACCCCAAATAGAACAAACACCCCAAAAGAAAAATAGAGTAAAAAATACAGGATATAAAATCAACTTAGACTTTGATGTTATTTACACTAGACACATGCTCATAATATATTTAAAAATAATTTATCTTTTTTTTTTTTTTTCCTTTCTACAAAATAGAATTTTGTACATGATCCACTGACGGCTAAACAGTGCAGAGTTTTGGATTTGAGGATATGGATGACTGTGACATCTAAAAAACCCACTGGCTGCTGCATCATGCTCCCCGGGAGAAAATTTAGGCCTATGTACAATCTATAAACAAACAAAAATGCACTTGGTGTGCATTTGGTATTCCTGTCATGTCTGTTCTGAATCCGTTCAATAGTAGTGTGTTTGAGTCGAGGAGTGTTTGTGTGTGTGTGTGCGCGTGTGTGAGGGGGGGAAAACACACACACACACACACAACCAGAAGCTGCGGGAAGCAGGCATTTATGCTTCGAGTCTCAGCATAGCTATTATGGTTTCCATGTAGCGTGCAAAGTTCTATGTATATGTTTTGACCAGTCTTTATTTGGCAGGCCTCCTCATATCAAAATGCTTGGAATTCACCTCACGACAAAGAAGCTGAGCAAAGCTCTCTTCCCCAAAAATGATTTTGCTACACGGGATAATGGTTTGCGTTCAAATATCATGCATGATAATCATATTACTCCAACATTTAACCATCTATTTGGATCTTTTAAGGATGTTTGGTATCATCCTTAACACTGTACAACCTGTTACAACAGCCGGGTGCTGTTTCCACCGATTCTTTTTGCTACCAATTTCTGTTTCAGTTGCTTGTGAGAATGGAACATGTGCCTCACTTTTGTCTCTATACCACAGGAGAAGAAACCATTGCTATTTACATTTTTTTTTTTTTTTTTAAAGAGAGACACTGTACTGCGCTGTATCGATAAATACAGAACTTTAAATACTTTAGGGCTTTTGGGCTTCAGTGCGTGAATGGTGCTATAATACAAAGCTGGGTCCCTCACTCAGTAGTTAATTCACACCCATTGAAAACAAGGCATATAATGTCCTATATCTTATAGTATCTAACATAACGTACCCAGAAGCTAAGTACTGAGAATACAATGAAATATTATTGTCTGCATTTGTGAGTGCGCAGGCATTTCTCATGAAATGAAACCTTTGACTTCATGGTTGTCTTATAGTGATAATTTGACATTTTGGAATATCAACTTATTCGCTTTCCTCCTGAGAATTGGAGGAGAAAAGCGATACTGCTCTCATATCTGTCCGGTTAATATGAAACTACAGCCAATAACTGGTTCCCTCAATCTAGCATAAAGACAAATAGGAGGAAACGGCTAACTTAGCTGGTGGCAGAAGCCTCCTTGTTCTATGCAAGAAAGAAAATAAGTCTATTTGCCAAAACGTCAAACTACTGCTTCAAGCTGTCATTGCCGTTAAAAAACAGACATCCGAATGAAGACAGCGTGTTAGCAGAACCCCAGTGTTTGCGTTTAGACTCAACTCGCTGAACACTATGCAAACATTATTCTCATAAAATATATTTATGTTAGCTATGAGGCTTATAATTTCATCTTCACTTGACCAATTTCGCAAGCTAGATTTCCGTCTTGAGTGCCCCAATGCGTGCACTGAAAGATGCAGCTCCCACTGTAAATGCTGCACGTCTGCGCGTTGAACATGGCTCAATCAAATCGTGGCAGCTGAGGAGGAGTGAGGATGTGAAATGGTCGGGGGGGCTACATTCCTCATTCAAATCCTTATGTAGATTTAAGCTCTGCAGAGCTCCACGATTTTCGATCTCAGTCACACATGGACCATTTGCTGGATAAAATAAACACCTGTTGCAACGCTACTGGCTATAATAGCAAGGCTCTTGTCATGTCCAACTTGGATCATTTCTGTATTTGCAGTATTTTTATTTATTTATTTTTTTTTTATATAGTGGTTTAAGTTATTCCCTGAACACTGGTTCGCTCAAGGCCGAGAATAGCCTAAACTGACTGGTTTAGTTATTTTCTGTTAATGCATTTACTAACAGCTTCATATTATTTTACAAAAAAAAAAAAGAAAGAAAAAAAATGATTATTTATTATTATAATTTTTTTTTTTTTTTTTTTAACTTTTTTTCCTCCTCCTCCTTGTGAAGGAGTAGTCCCATAGGATCTATAAATTATCCACAGCAAGACGACGGACACAAGTGTGCTGCTTTCCAAAGGGCCTTGTCAACATGAATCAAGAAAAAGAATGAGCGAGAACACACAAACAACATATATTTGTGTGGTTAGTGGTTTGTTTTAACATAGTTAGATAAGTGGCTTGTATAGTGTCATTACAATATAACTGAATTTATGTACATAGATATGCAAACACACAATGTGTGCGTGTGTAAATATGTGCGTGTAGAATAAATCTTACACCCTGTCTTTTTCTTTTTGCAGTCTCTGAATATAGTTTTCATTGCCGTCACCCCCCCCCCCTTTATCTATCGCGTGCTCACATACAAACACATATGTAAAAACTGACAGACATACATACGCCATTATTCTCAGAAAACCAGTCTGTTGGTGTTACAGTCTTTGAAGGGGCTCCCCTATAACTGGATGCCAATCGTTGTTTTCTTTCTATTTTCTTGTTTGAAGATGTGTATGGATTTTGTTAATAGGAAAATAAAAGCTACTCTCTTCAAGGCAACACTGTGACAAAAAGCTTGAGATGCTGACCCAGTTGTCTGAAAGGGTTTTTAAATTCTGCAAGCCCCGGACACAGGGGGTCACACAGGACCTCTGAACCCCAACCCTCAGAAATCCCTCAAAGTGCTTATTGCTTCTCCATCGGCTCGTTCCTCTTTGTTCAGACACGAAAGCAAAGCCATGTTTGACAACAAGAGCAACCACTCCTCTTCAAGATGACCATCTTTCACTTGCTCCACTGCAAAAGGCTGCTGGCTGGTTTATCCTTTGCAGGTATAAACCTCTTCTCTCTGCGTGCACTGCTTGCATTCAACGTAGCAGCACCAGCGCACCTGGCACTGGCACGGTCTGGTCACCTCCCTACTCTGAGTGTTGTGGCCTCGTCCGCAGCAGATAGCTTCGCAGTTCTTATCCTTGTAGCACTTGCGGGCCGCTGTGCCCGATGAGTACTTGCTGGGTCTACAGAAACTGGGCGAGTCCTCGATGTGCAGCAGGTCCATAGTGCGAGGGATCTGATCGTTCAGACCGGGCAGGGGCTGCGGCTGCTGCGGCGGCTGCAGCTGGCTCCGGCCCGTGGAGATCTCTCCCTCCCCTGTCGCCTCATTGGTGGAGCTGCCAACTTTGACAGAGGTCTCGTATCGCTGCTTCAGCTGCTTTCCGATCTCGTGGAAGGGCAGAAGTTGTCTCCAGCAGGTCTGGACGGTGCAGGAACCAGAGACGCCGTGGCATTTGCAAGTGGTCTCCACTCCTGCCTTGATTACCTGGTGCAGATGCAGAGCAACACTGTTAACTGCCGTGAAACATAAAACAAATCTAATGAAAGCTGTAGAATTTAATGAGAATCTGTTTAGTAAGCAGCAGTTCAAGGAGTCAAATTACCTAAATATGTTCTAAATTAAATGATATTCAGTAGTTTGGGAGGAACATAGATGTAATGGAAAGTTAGTACATTCACTGCTCCTTTCTTAATAAAAGGGAAAACCAGAGCTTTACTTATTGGTCGTGAACTAAAGGAGAACAATATAACACTTTGTCTGAGGTTGCATATAAAATACTAAGTGAATAATGGTCGGTGGGAGGACTTATTCTATTATGATAACCATGGATGACATTTTGATTAAACTGTTATTATGAAAAGTGAGGGGAGCTCCTTCCTTTCAAGCACCCACATATAGACGGCGCTGCGTGTTCGTAGTTGACGTAATAGTACTGTGAGCAGGTCAAGCGAGCACTTTGGCAGAAAATACAAGTCTTTGTTTCTGAAATATGTAAATGCACAATATCATAATGGCGAGTGATAAATTGAGATTGTCGGGGGGGGACTACATGTTGTCTTCAAGCTACTTCACTTTGTAACAGTCAGCCAAAGTTCACTGAAGCATCAACCACATTGTCAGAGGCAGTGTGTGCAAAAATCAATGACAATAACACATTGTCTTCAATGAGGTTTGGATAGCATCAACATTTTTTTTTCTCAGGCTGTGAAAGAGATCGGGAGAACAGGAAGTGCATATTCATCACAGCAGCAGGTCAAGAAAATTTGATAGGTCAGCTTTTAAAAGTCGAGGGGATGCAGAGACTAGCACATTCCAGTTTCTTTCTCCGTGTGGGAATTCATCCTGAATGAATGTGGTACACCTCACTACATGTGCAAATAACAAAAAAAAAAAAAAAAAAAAGAGAGAGAAGGAGCAAAAAACAAGGCTATAAATCTTTTATCACAAATATAATCTCCTGAGAAATTAGATTTTTGGAGAGTCAAGCTGAAAAGGAAGAGCCTACATTGGTCTTCTGGGAGAGGTTTGTGTCTGCTAACATTTGGGAAGTGTGCCTCTACTATAATTCACTTTGAAAACCAAAATTGAAAATGGTTACAATATGAGAAAAGCCGAGCAAAAGCAACAGCATCCAGGCCTTAGGTTTGCTTTGGCTCTAATGATTAAGACCGTACCCTGTTTTTTATTTTATTTCCAAGATGAAAAACCCATATTTGCTCACCACAAACAATTCCTGAATTGAGCAAGAAGGCAAGTGAGAGACTTTGCCTATCTAATCTGAAAAAGAAAACCAAATATTGACTAATGAGCACTTTAAGATTTCTCCAAATTTCCAGTCCAGTGGCAATTACTTTAATTAGTTTAAATTCCTTTTTCTTTTCTTTTTTTTTTCTAGCTTTAATGAAGGCGGTTCAAAACTCAACAGTATTGGTGTAACAATCTCACCCTCTCTCTCTCCCGGGATGCCCCACATATAACTTTATCAGTGTCATGCTTTCGTGGTCATGTTAAATTCTCCTGTGGTCGCTTAAACCATATGTTTGGACAGTGTGTTTTGTCTTGGACAGCAGTCATTTACCAGCACTGTAATGTTTAATCTGTGTAACAATGGCTAAATGAAAGATATGGTAGGAGCCTGTATCCGGGATTTGGCACTTCATGTTGATGTTTGTCGACATAATTGAAGCGGAGAGCATTGTAGTATCACAGTTTTCCCACCGTTTAAACTGATTCATGTGAGCAATTAGCTAACATTTCTGTTTAAATAGTGTCCGTGAGTCCAAATGAAGTCTGGCCTCTGTTCAAACTATTTTTATGAGTGCGTCATGTACACATCGTTGCTTTGGAAATTATGACTTTAATAAAAAACAAAACTAAGATGACCTTTTGATGTTAACTCCCCAAATTTTTCTAACATAACACAGATATACAAAAGTAACTGTCTGTCTTAAATCAAGTTTAATGCTAAGGTAAATTATGAGCTAATAAAATAGTAATAATACTTTTTTATTACTGTTAGTTCCAGATAAGCTACGATAATGAAGGCATGACTGGAAAGTTAAAACATTAAAAGGTCACTCCAACAAGTCAATATTTCACTTTTGATGTTGGGGGACTCACAAGAGACAAATTAAAGCAACAGAGGCTGAGATATTTTCGCTTTCTGCTCTATAATACACTTTCAATAACACAAATCAACTTTTGCCTCTGTCTCTCTGTCTTGAAAAGCTAGAGTTGAATAAATTAAACTTCACTAAATACTTCAATTTCTTTTTATTTTTGGCCTACTGGGAATTGTGAACGTTTAAAGTCATGTTTGTGTGAATGTGAATCCAAGAGAGAAGAGCAAAACCAAAATGCTGAGCTGAAAGATGCTAAAACACTCATGGATCTACAGATATGAATGACCTGTTTCACAACATGGTCATGTGATCCACCAATGACAGGAATATATTTATTAAATTCACTTCTCAGACTCAGAAAAGCGTTTTCATAGCTTCATGCAGCTGTTTTCACTGGCTGAGAATGTTCCTTAGTAAATCAACATCGACATAGAGCCTCTCGTTACCTTCATGCCCACATTTGTGTTGTGCATGTCCACGCGTGCACGCAGGTCCTTGTTTGAGCGTTTGCCCAGGAAATCTTTGACAAACTTGTTAGCGTATTTGAGGTTGTCTCCGCAGCCTCCCCACTGCCACGCCTTGCGGTTCTCCAGGTCGGGGGCCTCGTCACATGTGCAACGCTCCATGCGTCCTGCGCTGCAAGCCTTGGCCATCGCGTGGGTCAGGCCTGCCGAGGAGATGGCGTACAGGAAGGCTGTCTCTTTAAATCCTGCAGTGTGCAGTAGAATGACAAGTGAGAAAAAAAGAAAAGGGAGGAATGAATGCAGAAACAAAAGCTGCATGCTGCATGAGTTTAAAAAGGCCAAGACCTGCTCATACCTCTTTTCAGTATGTTGGCTCGGTGACGCCCCTCTAAGGTGCAGTTCCACCTCTCGAAGCGGAATTGATACTGGCATTCTAGGGCGCTCATGGTGATGGCCTCTCTCAGGGTCTCCGCCACGCCCGGGTCTCGTCTGCACATCCTGCGCTGCTTTTTTTCCAGTTTGAGCCGGTCGCACAGCTTGTAGTGGGCCCTGCCCAGGTTCTCCTCTGGTAGAGAGTTCAGTGGCAGGATAGACAACGGTTCATTACCTGTCAACCTGGAGGGAAAGATCATAGACACGGTCCGGTCATTTCAAACAGTGCAAACAGGGAGTGGATACATCTTGATAAAGCATCTAATAAAGCACAGGATGCCGACCTTCCTGGATAAACAATTAGAGTTGCAAAGATATACTACATAAACAGCACAGGAAGCACAGCTGGGGCATATAATGCCCAAAAGTTTGGTTAATGTTCAAATGAATTCTGATGTTCGGTGGTTAATGTTCAGGGGAAATTCAACATTTGCTGGAGATTGAGATCAACCTCCAACACAGGCATGTCTGTGTGTAGAGCAATTCTCAAGTTTATCAAAGTTCCTGAAACTGTTTTATCCATCTGTAACAGAACCAGCAGCTCACTGCCCGCAGTATTGTGAAATTTAGATTGCGACGGTAATTTGTGTATTATGGTTGATAAGGTGTTCGGCCAGTCTGAGGACATATTCTAAACAATGGCATGCAGCGAGCGTGACAGTCGTACCGCATGTATGTGAAACAGTAGCCAGTGGATACTTGGTTTAATATTTAGATTGTATCCTGAGGGGGAATGTCACTCACTGAACATGATCACACTGCAGGATTTACACACTCATTATAACAAAGTCCCCATAACAAAAGTCCAGTATTCAGGGTCTTAAAGCTGCAATCCATTTGAAATATAACAAGCGTAAGTCGCACTTCTAAACATGGTATGGAGAACATGTGGTAGACTTGCTCTCCTTTCGTCAGTTTATTTAAAGGAAGCATATATAAAACACACAAAGCAGGGACTGCCACATTGCTGGCAAAACAGACAACCAGCGTTCTGAGGTTGTGATGGGGAACGCAGAGCATTACTTTCATAAACACACACAGGGGACATGACTGTCAGCCTGTGACAATTTTGGTCACACCAACTGACAGGATTGGCATTGTAGTTGTTCATTATGTATAATTTCTGGCCTCCTTTACACCCTTAAAGTATAACTGAAGAATAAATGGATTTACTGAACTCACAAAAGTCCGAAGGCCGACGTGTCTTTGCAGACAAACTCTGGATATTTAAAAGGCCTGGTTGTGTATGGATTGACACCTCGCTTAAAGCTACATAGATGAAATGCAGCACTTTGACAGGTTGCGGTGTTCGTCTTCATGCTTGTAAAAGAGCTTCTAGCTTTGTGGTGTATGTCCCACAGGTCCGTTACATGACAGTGAACGGAGGCAAATAACAGGAAGATGATGCACTCTGTTTCCATCACTATCTGTTGTTACGATGAATTTAAGTCAACAGTCTGTGCTTGTTAACCAATCATCCCTTTAAGGGTGTGCAACATAATATATACCCAACTAAACTTAAAGAAGTTCAACTAAATGAGTGTCAAGAGTAACCACAGCCAATGGGAAAGCTGCCATGAGTGTACAAGAAATTATTCTACAATATTGCTGTAAAGGAGCACAGGACTCCCTGGACGTCCACACCAGTTTAGTTAATGTACCAGTTGTGTTGACCGGTGAGCTACATTTTTACTTCATGACTGTTTACTGGAGAAGATTCTGTCACCACTCACATTCCATCCAGTCAACAGCAGAAGGTCAACGAAGTTCGTCAACAAGAGATTTGTTTTATTAAGTCCAATAACTGACTGAAATGTTTCCCCTCGAGTGGAGGATTTCATACCGATGGACTTAATAGCTCACATATGCCATGAGATATTGTCTTTTCAGTGTATTTGCAGCCTAGTTGAGGATCTGAGCAGTCAAATCAAAGAAGAGGAATCAGGATTTGCTTTCAGATTGGGTCAAATGGTTTCCTCTTTACAATACTTGTTTGCCTTTCCTTAACTTGTCTGACAGCTATGAATTTTCAAATGGAAACCTGGCAAGCTGTGTCTTGACAGAGATTGGTCTCCCAACAGACTCAGAGTAAAAAAAAAAAAAAAAAAAAAAAAAAAATATGTATGGTTAGAGGAGTACAGAGTGAGGCATACACATTTCACAAAAACTGGGTCTCTCTGAATAACTGACATTTTCCTCTTAATTGTTTCATGCTTTGTTAAAATACGCTGGGTTAACAACGCCAAGGAAATATGTTCAAGGTGCCAAAGCAAACAGTTCCAGCTGACCCAGTATGTTACATATGACTGACAGCCGTTTCACAACATTTCTATGGCAAGAGCACAGTCGGAGTTTGAATGATGGGGCCACGTGGAGTACCTGCATAAATCCATTTGAAGCAACAGTCTGGAAGAAAACTCCAAACTCTTTTCCAAATCCTCGCTACACAGGAAGGCAGTTTACTGCAGCACGCATCTGCAAATTACCAAGCAAAGCTGTACTGCGCATAAGCATTTGCTCAGTACCACCAAAGTGACGCGCACATTCCTCAGTGGACATGGATGGTCGCACATATCAGCATCAAAATCTTCTAAAAGCCCACATGCCTGCCAAAACAGGAGACCATTAGAGTGGCAGGCTTCAACTGTCTCTGTGACGTCTGACTGTCTGAGACAGAGAGAGGGTCTGAGCAGCGCTGGTGGGAAGCCAAAGTTGACATGACACTGATCCCAGCGCTACTGTCTGTGCTAGAAACATGCCTTTGTGTTAAAAAGCTGCAAAGACAGCCCAAAGGCAAAGTGCAGAGGGGAGAGATTTAAGAGTGGAGAAACACCTCAGGAGAAGACTCTACTTTCCAACCGTAGTGTCACCGATGTTTACCCAGTCCTGTCTGTGATCTACTCTGTTCTTTGTGGTTGTACTTTTTCTGATATTTGCAGGAGAGTGGTGTTAAATGTCAATCACTCTTCACTCTTTAATTTAGACTTGCTGGAAATTGAAGATGATATTCTCCTTAGATGCAGCACTTTGACTCCCGTAGTCACACAACACATTCCAAAATGGTGATGTACAGAAAACAAACAAAAAAAAAAAAAAAAAAAAAATATATATATATATATATATATATATATATATATACCACCCTGCTGTTTGCTGAGGAATGAACTCAGTCAACTCAGTCAGAGAGGGAAAAAAAAAAAAGAACTGGAAAACAGAACAGTGGTTGAATCACAAAAATCATTACACATCTGAACTTCAAATCTGAAAATGGAAAAAAAGAAACCTAGGTCTTCGCAATTCAATGTTTTCCTTTAACTATTGACCACTTTTATGTGGGAAAAATGGAAAAACACAGCCACATGTCATCTCTAAAAACCAAGTGAGTTTTATGACTGTATTAAATGGGTCCAGTCACTTTTTAATAATAAATCCTTCGTATAAAGATCATCCTAACAGACTACATGAGTTATAAGTACAACTCTTTCAAATTGTAAAAGAATTGTCTGACTGATTTGCCGTATCACTCAGATTTTTATGACTGGATTATTTTTCTCTATCAAATTTGTCCATTTTCAGATTGATAACATTTGTGGAATATATGCTTGATGAAGCAATCAGTGACAAAAATTCCCATTGAGAGATAACTGTTCAATAAAAGGATGAAGAAAGAATTTATCAAACATTTATGAACAGCTTTTTTCTTTCTTTTTCTCAGCCAAAACTCTCTGTCTCTCTTTTCTAAACAGTACTTGATTGGTTGATTGGGAAATGGCACCAAACCCAATATTGGCACCGTACTGAATTAAGAGTAAAACCGTGTACGGTTGTTTTCACACCATGGATCATTTTCTGTAAGTGTTTTTGTTTGAGGTGTTGGCACGGCAACATCAGCTACACGTGGAATATAACTCCAACGTATAAAACTCATTATCCTGCGTGAGGTTTAACTCTTGCTGGTGTTTGCTCAGCTTTGCTTTCCGTTCGCACACTTGCCTCCACGCACTCCGCTCAGACACCACTGACCCACTCATGCAGCGCCTCCACCACTGTCTTTCACTTAGTAACACTGCTGTTTGTTTAGGCCTTTCTCTCCACCTGTCAGCACCTCGCATTGCCCGTGACATTGACTTTATATACATTTTCCAATGCGGCGGGTTGGCTGAGGAGGCCTTGCTTTACGCCACAGAGCAGAGGAGTCAATTTCTCGGAGAAATCATTGACCAGTACTCGACTTTGCCTGCTAATTTTGCCCGTTCTTCACTTCTTTGGTATGTAAATAGTTAAAGAAACTTAATAATACCTAAACTCTTAGATAGTTAAAACATATGCTTTAACTTTCTTAGCCTGACTTAAGTGCTCGCTCCATATATAATCTACAAACACATATAGCTTTGTAACTGACGGTGCTACTCATATACCCACACAACCATAGATAAACAGAGGCAGCTTACCACATGTGGTATGGATCAAGTTCTCCAACTAGTCAACTTTACCAACAAGAGGCTGTGAACTGAAACAATTAATGGATCAAAAAATAAATAAATTATAATGTTGAAAACTGATGAATCTTTTAAGAACGCCACAAGATACTAAGGATACTGAAATAAATAAATTAAATTCATTAAACCTATATATTACTGATAGCTTTAATGTTGGCCAGTTGCAAGTTTGCTTCAGATATTCAGTTGTCATTAGCTAGCTGGTCCAACAGAGGAGACTAACAAATTTTCAACTGCAAAATTTCCCCCTGAATACACTATGACGTTGTAACCCATTTATACAAAATGTTGCTGTTTGTTATGTTTTAAAATGATTGTTTGTTGATAAATCGCTGATTTTTGTAAAAGCTCTTTTAGCTCTGTTGTGCAAAATCATTGTCGAGCTACAGGAAGTCTCCAAATACAAATATTTCTGGTGTTTTCCCTGATACATAGTTAAGAATGAATTCATCTGTTTATTATCACCCCTCAATCCAGACTAACGGGTGCTGACAACATTCGTGTATGCAGTTACCATTTATACGCATTTGAGTGTGCGCACGCGTGCACGTGCATGTGGGAACTTACAACCTTAAGTCAACACCTACGAGAATCAGTCAGGGCTGAACGCGCCCGGGCAGAAAAAGCAACAAAAGCTGCAGTTTCTCCATCAGCCTGAACTTGCAGGTTGTGTGGTCTGGTGTCTCCTAGATCACAACTAAGCAACCAACCCCCCTTTTTCCTTCTCCTCCTCCTTTTTTCCTCTTCCCCAAACTCCTCCTATTCCCACTGGTCAATTACTCTAAACGAATGCCAATCATTCCGCCCAGCTGTTGGCTCAAAACAAAGCCTCCTCTAGACAAAACCACCGCTGTCTGCAAACGCAGCCTACACAAGACAATGACAGACATGAAAATGTGTCCGGGAACAGTTCAACTGTCATGAAGACAAACTACCGTGCTCAGCGGAGGTTTATCTGTGTATAATAGATGGGGGGGAAAAAAAGAAGTTCGTATTATACATGAAACTAAAAATGTAGTTTTTGTAGAAAATTTAACTTGCAAGTGCTGATCTCCTTTTCTCTCGTTCATGTTTTCCCCCCTGCACTAACAGGATATAAAATGCTCCTTTAGGGGGGAAAAAAGTGTGTGTTTTTCTCAGAAATGTTGGATGAACTTCAGACCACCCTGCCCAAGTCCCATCTGGTGTATCACGGCCCAGGCCATGCCAGAGGTAGTAGGAATGTGAGTGTGTGTGGTGTTTTCCCTCTGGCTCACTCTAACTATGGCTGACAATGTGCTCCACGGCTTAGGCTTGAATAATTGAAGAAACCATGAATCAGTGTTGAATGGCTCTCTGGTGGAAGGAGGCTCCAGGCTGTTGTCCACCTCCAAGACGTTTATAAGGGAAGAGAAGTGAATCCTGCTCTGAACTCAGGCACTTTCTGTGGAGTGACAAAGTTGTTTTGTTTAGTTTTTTTTCTCAAACTCACTAAGACGAGAAATGGGGGGAAAGAGTAAACGATTATGTATGAGGCTAAGATAAGATTAGTGACTGGTTGAAAGTGCTAAGAGTTGTGACTACTCCTGACAAGCTGTGACTGACACAGCACAGAAATATGACAAAACAAAGTGGCCCGGGCCTGGGATTTAGTAAGTCACCATTAGTTAGGTAATGAGTGTTTCTGTTTGGTGAGAATGTCCAACTGCATTTAGAATCACTGCTATTCACATTGTGAAGCAGGAAAGTCCGTTATCTTTTATGACTTAACAGGATATGACCCAGAGTTATGTCATCTGCTGTCCATTCTGGTCATTTACAACCCACATAGGCCGCATCAGACTATTCCCACTAACCCACCGATCGTGTCAAGTTCCCGGACTTGGACTCTCTTGATATTGTGAATGTGAATGACATGATGCAATAGGCAGACTTTCTTTTCAATCCGTGTGTTCTCATTCAGTTTTTTTCACTTAAAGTCACACCATAACAATATATCTCTTTTTCAATTCATAAAAAGGAAGTACAGTCACTGTTCAGACTAATTTTTTAATCCATAGCCATGAACGCAAGCACTGGTAGCTGAGCAGTAGGGACTACAGGACCAGGTTTGGGAAAGGGAGTGTGGGGCATGATAAGAGGTTTAACTGCTATGTGAGAACTCAAGGCTTCTAAGGTCAGCAGCTCAGTTATAGTCACTGTGTGACTGGCACAGATTGGGCGCGTTGCAGTGTCCGCATGACTCCCCTGTTCTAGCCTACACCATGGCACAGAGCGGCCCTGTACCAGCGCACCGACGCACCAAACACGTTCAGGCAAACATACTGTACTCGGCTCTCACCCATTTTGCACATGCTGACACAAGACCCAGACTGTGGTTATTTGGCGGCGGAACACAACAGTTTTGCCTACAAACTGTGTGAAATTAAAAGAGAGAGAGAGGAAAAAAAAAAAGAAGAGCAAAAGAACAAATTTAAATGTCAAAAACTGGAAATATCAGATTTGCTAGTTTCTGTTGTGCCAAGAAAAAAAGAAAAAAAACACTTGTGAATAAACCAAGCGTGCAAAGTCAAACCACAAAGTCCAAAACAAAACAGTAGCTGTTTTGAATCACTCATGCCTCAGTAACTGCGAGTGGCTGAGTTCATTAACAGTTATTTACTCTTATTACTGAGAGATCTACAGAACACATTGTATTTGATCTGCAGTGAGATGTTGGAGCTCAGAGGATTGCTGTGACAGTAATTATGAAGTCAAACGTGGGTTACTGTTAACCTGAAGTGTCAGGGTCTGTGCACGGACACACACTTCGTTTATCTGCAAGTAGAAGCAAACAGTTGGACATCATGCAACTGGGACCAAAAAAAAAAAAAAAAATGTATGATATCCGTGCTCATTTATGTCAGCGTGTCTCACTGTCCATTGTCAAATCAGTGCTGAGGCTTTTATGGATAAACACGCCTTATGGGCCAAACGCTATCTTATATAATAACGCTGATTTAGTTAAAGCACACATTCGAGTATCTGAGTGCAGGTCAGGTCATCCTATAGGATTACGTTTATACAAGATCCAGGTAAAGTACATTAACAGTCTGACCTTCCTGTTCAGAAAGGGTTTCATCAGCTTTCTTTCATCATTTATGAAATTTCACATATTTTCCAAACAGATGTGATGTTTTAGATTATTTTATATTGGCTGCTGTCAGAAGAGGCTTTTTAAAAAAAAAGAAAATCTAAACATCTACGTGAGTTATGCGTGAGAAATGTACAGATACTCTACAGATGACCAAAACCTTCACCGAGGGTTTGTCAGTCTACTAATCTTAGCATTTGTCAAGTGCTGTGTCTCTTCTATCCCCACAAACTAGGCAGAGAAAACTTGCCTGCGGTTTTACGATGGAAAACACAGGACATAGTGGTCTCACTAACTAGCATCATCTCATCAATGCCTGACCACTAAAAGTATCTTGAGTCTATATTAGTTTTCCTGTTTTGCAAATTGCCCATGTCTCCAGCTCCATCTGCAAAGATCATCATGTGCAGCTCGGCCAACAAGAGTTTCCTTCAATGGGAGTTACCCTCCCATATCTTCAGACTATCCACCAATCATGTTCACAGCTGACTTGTGGGACTGAGCCGAAGCTGCCGTCCTTTTAAACTCAAATGTGGCTTAGCTGCAGTCTCTTCGGCCCGCTGATGACACCAGTCTCTCAGATGTGAGCTGGCCAAACTCGTTTTTAAAAGCCTCACCAAATCTTCAGCAGCATTCAGCACGGCCATGTTAGTCCAGTGAGCCCCAAAACCCCAAAAAAACGACAACTACAGATGCAGCTGAAACAATCAAACGGTGTATGTGCACCAACTTCTACGGCTTCTGATGTTTGTAAAATCAGTGTTGATTAGACACTGTTCTCTCTTCACGGAGGTGATTTTGTTTTTTGTTTGTTTTTTTCTCTTGTACACCTCAAGCAGGTTGACCACAACCAAGCGCACTTGGAGCTGTTTTCATTTCGTAACATTACATTTACACAGACATGGCTGCCTCTTAGGGTTGATGTTTTCACATTTCAATTCCCACTCTCATAGTGTTACACAAAAAAAGTTTTCAAAGTGCTGATGAAGGACCATCCTGCGCTCCCAGAAAACACTGCACCACCCTGTGGCATCCACAGGTGTAGCAGGCCTTTCTAGAGGGATATCAGATAGCAGAGCACTCAAAGAAAAGCCCAAATCTGGATGTATCAAACTGATATATAGTAATATATAAACAAAAACAAGGCTCTCTCTCCTCAGAGATATTAATATTGGGTCTCATCTAAGCCCCCAGGTTTTGTGTGATCTCACCACACTACACAGTCACACCGCCAGCGCTGCGAGGATCCTATCTTCTTGGCTTAAAGTAAAGTGATACCCTTTGAGGTGTGGCTGCGGTTGCAGGATATCCTATGAAGTTGGGAAATCCCTCTATCAACGGTGCTCCCCACCCTGCTGCACGTCAGGGCTAATCAGTCCTTCAGGCCTGGTAATGAGACGGCCGCCACCACTGTCTGCCAGGCAACGCCAGTCTGAACCCACACTAACTCTGCTGCTCCTAATGAGTGGTAATCACCCAGCAGCTCCCCACAAACCGCTGCAGGGATGCCGGCACGCACATGAGGCAGGCAAACCAGAAGACTGGAGGGGAGAAGGAGAACCAAAGGAAATGTTTACATGGAGGAGCTTAAAAAACAACTTGTAACATTTTTTCGTGCTGTGCGAAAGAAATGAGGCTCTTTTAAAGTTTTAAAACGCACTGCTGTTTGATACCCACCAGGAACTAATTCAGCAGAGTGATAAAAACCTTTTACGGCCGCTTGCTGAAAAATCGCTCCTCATCAGTAAATTTACACACATCCCATTTGTTATCCTGTTGTTTTTGGCATGCTGCCTCACTTAATGGAGCGCTGAAAACAATAATACCATCTAAAAGGGTACCGGCTCTACTTCAGGAACAAACTGATGATAGAGTGTTTAAGGATATCACAGTAATTAAATAGCAAGTGATAGCAACCGCTATATTTGCCTCTTCCGGATGCTGTGGTGCCTCAGTGATTGGTAAATCCCAGCTGCGTGGCTGTGGGCAGCCTTCCTGTGTATGTCACACATGAGCTAAATAAAAACAAACTTTTGACTCAGTGTTAGTGCGCACATTCAGCGCAGTTTACAAGACCGCAGAATGCCTTTTACTAAAAACTCAAAACTGAAACCAACACAGTCTTCCCAGATAGGACTCCGCTGGGGTCAACCGAGCAGACAAATCACTTCCTTCTCCTGCAATATCTCGCGAAGGCGCTGTAACCTGCAAGTCTGCGAAAGGAAAGCCCAAAGCACATCTCCCGTTCAAACTCTAATGATAACGGATTTAGCCAAACCAGCACCTGCCACAACAGGCTGAGGGAAGGAAAATGAGTGCTCACATTCTTGCGGCAAGGGATGACAATTTAAGCGAGTGCTCGACTACGCCAGGAATCCCACCCCACCCTCAGCTGCGCAGACTATGGGCAGGAGAGATTGTGTTTATGTTACACTTACGCTCCACCGCACTCTGGAAATTGGGTATGCAACATTGACCCTCTATTTTGAGTAAATCAGTACCCAGGAGGCCCTAGGATGCCTCGTGCTCATGGAATATTTATTTGAACAGGTTTATGTTAGTATGTCCCACAGTCAAAGCTGAGCAGGACTGTGCTGGAGTGTGACCGGTGTCAGGTTTCTGGGAAGTTGGCCACGGGGCAGTCACATTCAGTATCTGTGTCACCTGTGCAGCCTCTTTCAGTATGTTTCGTGTTCCTCAGCGTCAGGGTTAAATCATTCACTGACACTCATTCATATTCTCTCCTCACTGGGCCGCAGAATAATAAATCAGCAGTATTGTAATACCACATGTCTCTCAGCGCTACGCGGACCTCAGATAGAGAACAGACTGACAGACGGGGCTGAAAACAAGTGCGAACTGAATAAGTAAATGTACATTACCATTAGTACCATTAAGGCTGATGTGAGTGCCAACTTGACATGTCAGCTTTAAAAACACACTGCTTACCAAGGACGACACTGCAACGGGGAGCGGGGCTGAAACAGAGAGCAGGGTTTACGTTTATGCTCCTACTGCAACCTTAGAGCTGCAACGAAACCACAGGCAGAGTCAGACATTGAAAGCACTTGATATATGCATGTGCATTACAGATGATGACGTTTTACTGTTTCCAGCGTGCAGCGCTATTACAGGTGCCACACAGGATGTTTGCATGACACACTTTCCAAAGATGAGTGCCAACACTTTGGTGCAACACCCAAGAGAACAACATTTACCGAGAGATGTGAAAAACTGGGTGTGAAGAACAACCATCCGGCTTATTCAGGCAGAATTTAATCGAGCAGCTCACTGAAACTGACATCCTTGCGTGGCTGGCCTGTCCTTTTTTGTTTGTATTTTCTCCAGACCTCTCTACCTTATTTAGGATAAGCTGAAGAAAGTAAAACCCCCTTCTGCAGCTCAACAGGTCTAACAGGCCCTGAGGGGACTTGCAGATTCACAACAGTTCCCATATCACCTAACACTCCTGGATCCGGCACAACACCCATACCTCCCATAAATTTGACTCTGCTGGAAAGGCCTCAAGTGTCATCACTCCACAGTCTACAGTCATTTGTCTCCTTGCACCTCTGTGCTGTTTGCAGCACCACTAACAACCCACATCAACACACATATTTGGACAAACTAATATTGGACCCCCCCCCCAAAAAAAAAAAAAAAGCTATATTTTGATTTTTGGATCAAAACTCCAGGTGCTCTCCTCTCTGACACTCTGACCCTTGTTTGAATGACCTTGGCCTCCCCACGCTGAAAATGTTCTGAAGCAGAGCAGGGTACTGAGTTCAGTGCATTAGTAGCCGCTCTAAGGTGGAGGTCATAGTGGGCTACACCTTAAATCCAAGGCGTTCCCTGGGAATGACTTACTTTGAAATGTACACCCTTCTGCTGTTTCTAAGTTAAACATTATTGTGTATATGACATGATTCATGAAGGGCTAGATCTTTTATACAGATTAATTTCCCGACACGTGTTCCAGAGTGTTTTTTAAACTGGATGGAGGCAGCAGAAAAAGAAAAGGAGAAAGAAAAAGCCCCTGCCGGAGTTGTGTGATGTTTATGCTGGATGGGGGATTTTTCTGTGCAAGCTGAGCAGACGTTTCGGCCACCAGATTGCTTTATTGTTACCAGCTGTTGAGTCTGAGGCATATATACACTCACCTTTCGCTCCTCGGCTGTTTTCAGAGTCGACTGAGGATATGATTTTTTATTTTTTTTTTTAAATTGTGAAAAATAATCACCTGCCATTCAGGCGGGCCAGGGGATCCTTTACAGCGGCCCGCTGACTCAATTGTCGGGGAAAGAATGGGGTGAACTCCGGCCGGCCAACATTACTGCGGGGCTGCCATCATATACCTTATAATAGATGCCGTGTTGATGGGCTATACTGTTTCGTTTGCCTGCTGAGACATTTGCTGACACTGCTTGTTTAAAAAAAAAAAAGAAAAAAGAAAAAGATGATTGTCAGCAGCTTTAGTGAGGCCAAATCATGTGCAGACAACCTGCTGCAGCCACCAGCTGTGAAGCCGCTGAGCGCTGCTCAACCTCCGCCAAGTGACCCGCAACTTACCCGCAGTCAGATATCAATCTGAACATGTGTGAAGATGAATCAAAATCAACCCCCCCCCCCTCCCTCCTCCAGAGCTACTGGCAGAGACAGAAGTTTTCACACTCGGTTTGGCGCTTTGGTTGAAGTTAAAGGGGAATAAAAGTTGTTCGCCGGCTTTCGCAGTTCAGGAACCAATCAGATCAATGAAAGCAGCATCATGGACTCGGCTGGTTGTGTCGGTCAGCACTTACCCGAAATATGCTGCGGTTGGTCCAGGCAGGTTGAGAAGATGCACTATAACTGTGAATGATAACCATCCCAGGAGTAGGTGTCCATCCAGCATTTTGCTGCGGCTCCAGGGCAGATCATTTCGTTTCTCCTGAGTAGCTGTGTAAAATCCTTTGCCCAATGTTCAACACCTCTTATACAGAGAGGAGCTCTGCGCTCCTCCCATCAGCAGAGAGAGAGGCAGAGAGAGAGAGAGAGAGAGAGAGAGGAGGGGGGAGTGATAGGGAAATACACAGAGAGCTCAACTGATTCACAATTCAGATCAATCCTCCTGCTTGTCCTCATCAATGACTGACAGGACCGTCTCTGTGTCTGCAGACTGAGGTCAGTCCGACAGAGGCGGCCTATCGTTTCCAAACTCCTCCATGCCAGAAAGGGAAGGTACAGATTGGCCTTTTCAATGAACTTTACAAACCAGTTTACCCAAGTTGTGTAGAATGTGACGTGTTGTTAAGTATATCTGCAGAAAAAGGTAACTCCACCAAAGTTTTGACGAAACAATCTGAAGTGAAACTGAAGAAGATAGTGTGACGCGATCAAATGCTTCTTCTGTAACTGGACCTTTGGCTGAGATTTATTTTTTCAAATTTCAAATGTACTTTTTGGCATATCTGTACTCTGTATCAGCCTAAATAGGTGCTGTCTATATCAGGCAAGGACATATTCATTGCATATGTGCATTTTATTGCAGGCCATTGTTGCCTTTGACGAATTTACAGAATATCACACATTGTAACTAAATCAGCTGTAGAAAAATGAGTGAGATTTACTCCAGTTAGATCACAGTAAAATGTACTTAAACGTCCATCAGCATTATCATTTCATAAACATGTTTGGGTTTTTTTTTGTTTTTTGTTTTTTTTACATAAACTCGAGTTCAACCTCAAAGTTCATTGTGGAATTTGAATTTAAGTGCATTCGCTGTCATATCTGTGGTGATTTCATTGGTGAAAAATGCACCGTATGCTGCATATGCGGCTTCCGGCCTATAGTTAGTTCTGGTGTAAGATTGTCTGTGGAAGTGAAATATCAGTCTGGTCTTGCCTTTTTTTACGAGACACAGTGAGCAGTTCCACTAAACCACATGTGCTGAGGTGAGTTCACCCGCAGTTCACAACGAAAAAAGAAAATTAGTCAGCAAATATAACTCTAGGCAATTTCACAAGAACAGAGGACAAGACCTTTAATCACTTTGCAGAAATATCATATTGAGCACCATAAATCAATTGGCAAATTATCAATCATTCTTGCAAGTAATCCCAACTGTTTGTCAGGCCTGCTCTTGAAAAATATTTAATCTTCCTACGCATTTGATTGCATAAGATGTCGAGATTATCAAAACCTTTAGTTATTGTCCTAGACAACCTTCTCTAACATGCAATCAGTGTTGACACTCTTGTTTTGGAAAATTAGGCTCCATCTTCACACAATACGTGAACACATAATCCAGGGAAGCTTCACTCGATCCAATAATGACTTGTTTGCCAAATCAGTTAAAGAATTAAAGGTTAATATTGTTTGTTTTCCTCATTATTTTCTTATGTTCAGACATAGACTGAACAGTTAGTTATTCTTTCCAGGATACTTCACTGGCATGACAGCAATATTTCCATATTTGTTGACTAAAGTTGACCTTTGCATAACTGACTGCTCACCAGCTGAAAATGTCTTTAGTCATGGACAACCCTATTTAAACTCCTGTGTAAACACCTTTCAGTGGCTCAGCTACCACCTGAAACCTTTTGTGTCTTCATACACCTTGATTTCTGGCACCTTAAGAGAAAAGCATCTGAACTTGGGAAGGGTCCAGGTTTTCTCATCTACACCTGGGGGAACACTCCTGCCAGGATTTGGGATGAAGTCTATTCATTCCTGAACTCAAACAATATCCAGCCCGTTTACCACAGATCACAAACAGTCAAAGAGGAGCCAAGTGTCTTCACTGAGCCAAGTTTCTGCTTTCTGTGTGTAAACAATATAGCGTCTTAAATTGAAGAGCAAAGTGAGCAAACTTGATAATTATTGTTGCATGTTTCACTTGAAAGTGGATCACTGTCACTCATTCCTATCAACAGATCATCAATGTTTGCACATTTGAACAAAAGTTACACGACTATTAGTCAACACTCCCGGTTGAGTCGCCGCACCAAGGAAGGTTTTCTTCCAAGAATTAAAGACAATTAAGAAGAATTAAAAAAAAAAAAAGAAAATTGCCACGCTTAAGATCTCTTAATTTACACCTTCTAATTTGTTTGTTTATTTTAGACAAATAAGAAACAAGTGGAGAAATCGCCAGTAATATTTGTTATTTTCTGACAATGGCTTCATATTTCATCCATATTTAAGTGGCACAAAAATGAACAGTGTTTGAATTCAGAGGTTGGATCTGTTGAACACTCCTTCAAATGTGGACGAAACATGCGGCCCTCTTTTCCTGAGCGATGTAGGATCCAATGGGTGGATACTTCAAAGTCCGAGCTATCCCAGGATTCATTGCACACCAGGAATGAAAACAGCAGTAAAACTGTACAAACTTATCAAAATCGGAGGTCGTAAAATTTTGCGGTTTTGTGGGGGTGGGGGAGAATTGTCATTAAGCTTGCTGGGCAACAGGAGCGATGTTTTACAACGCAATGATGAAGTAAGGCGCAACTGAAAATCTTCCAATCGGACAAACCGCGTGTGTGTACGTGTGTTGTTTTGTTTTTTGTTTTTATTAAATGTAAAAAAAGGAGCTTAACTGTGTTCAAACAGGGTTATTGATAGATAATGTCACGGACTTATGTCAGCTCAGGGCATAAGTCTTTTTAAATCTGCTTTTTGGTTGATTTCACATTCAACTCACAGTCAACATCACTTCAGAAGAAAAACAGGTGAGCACTTGAATGAATTTTTTTTCAACATTATAAGCCTGTCAGTCATTTCTTCAGGGCAGTTATTCAAAAGCTCGTAGGCCTCCAGAGAGGGCCCTGCTTCTTAATAACACCTGGTTTTAAGCAGATCAGCAGGAGGGTTTGTCAGTACATGACAAGAATGGACACTAATCCCAAGCAATACCCACTGGTCCTGCATGTCTCTTGAGTGGGATAATTGATTCCCACACCCTTCTTGAAACACACTTGCCCCTCTACTCAGACCCAGCAAGCAACAAAACAGAGCTTGTTTCATTCTGATGTCGAGGGAACACATCCATGAGGCCAAAGCGTGTTTTTTTTTTTTTTGTTTGTTTGTTTTTTGTTTTGTTTTTTTAACAGCTCTCCTGTGAGGGTTGAAGTGGTAGCAGAAATTTGTTTGGTAATGAACGCTCATCTCCGTCAGGAGTGTTTCCCTTCCTGTTGTTGGTGATACTACCGTCCATTACTCTGCCACTTTCTGCCGCTAGGATTCATCTCAGAAGCCACCACCCCATAGATAAGGAAAGAAAATGCATTTTAGAGGTGAATATTATAGATGCCCCTGAAAAGCTGACGTATCAGATGTCACCCTTAAGGACGGGTGTAGAGAAGCCAGCTTTGTTCCACCTCCAAGTGTGACTAGAATAGTCAGCTCAGATTAGCCTGCAGTGTAACATTTCTTTGCAATTACAATGACGGTCCTCTGGGCATTGAGGTTAGTCTGAGCACCGACTATTCAAATGAGATGGAATGTGCTGTAGGATGTTGATGGAGTTTGAGGAATTTCCATAAAAGGAGCAATCTCGTAAAGCGCATTATCTTCGACAAACATTGTGTCAAGGCACCTGTTGCGTGTGAATTTCCAATATTCTACAGAGGAGATCCAGAAGGATGGAGATGATTAATTTAATGCGAGACAGATTTTATCTCATTTAATGTTATGCAGCCTACAGAGTGCATATAAAACATAATATTACATTTCATATAAAAAAGTCATTTTGAATAAAGAGCAAAGATTTGATTTCTCCTCCCTGTCTTCAGAGTCTTATGTATTAGCCTTGGTCTGACCTTGTCTTGATATCACATCCCTGGAGAGGAATTTAAATCGTATCCGTCCAATCCCAACCCAGTTACCACCAAACTCCTCGTTCTCACCAACCCTACTCTACTGCAGGGCCACATGATCTTTTCCATGTACCAGACATAATTTGTGGCTTAGGTTTGGAGGCTGACGGTGCGTCTGCGCCACTCTGCTGTTTCAGGCGTCGGGTGCACCATGTGCAGCAGTTCTCAGGATTCAGGAAAAGTCTGTCCTCGGGGGCTGGAGAGGTAGCTGTTGTTTTTGAATCCTCAGTACGAGCACTGTCAGTCTCCTCATATGGTTTGACTGCATCTATGGGAGAATACACACCAGGCACCCTGGAGATTAACAGTGATTAAAGAAACAGCCTTTCACTTCCCAAATAATTAACAACACAACTAAAATCAGACGAAGACGCCACCAAAAAAACTCCTCTCACACCTCAGAAGATCACAGAGCTCAAGTCCAGTTGTGTCTTCCAAACTCACCTGGTGTGCAGAGACCCAAATATTAATTTTAGATAAAAAGAGGAGCACCTTGCTATCACAAAAATACCATCGTGGAATTCACTCCCAGTGCTTCATTTGTGGCATGTAACCTATGGTCTGCGCACATTTTCTAGTGAAGTGTTATGACACACTTGAGCCAAATTGCATGTGTGCATGTGGCTACTTGTCCTTACTTGAAAATGTTTAAGTAGGCACATCCAAGCTGCTGCTGTGTAACTGCGAGAGAACACATTTAACTTTTCCTGTCTTACAAACAGTGACATTAACACCTGACATTAACACCAAACCGCGGCCTACAATGTCTTTTATTGAAAACGTTGCATTATATGATCCGATCCGGTCTTTGGTTTCCCAGCAGCTTGTGAAAAACTCAGCTTGAACGGTGTTTACAGAGTTGCAACTCTCTATTTGCTTTACTTATAAGGAACACGGCCGTTCATCGAGGTTGACAACATTTCACTGGAGACAGAATCGTCTGCAGTGACACAAGAAGGTTGTGACATGTGAAGAGTCAGAGCCAGGAAATTACAGGTTGCTGTAGGTAGATGGAGGACATGGTAGACACATACCAAATAGGAAAGAGCAACATGTGGAGTTGTTGGAATGAATGACAGCTGGTACGATCTGCTTTACTTAGCATTAATGAAACAAGACAAGAGTCCAGCTGAGCAGCTGGATCCAGTTCAGCCTCCCTCTCAGCTGATCACGACCTGAGATGACCCAGAGAAAAAGTGTCAGTAAGGAAAAGTCCAGGGATGAACAGAGGACTGAAGTAAGGTGGAGAAGTGGAAATGTTCTCTCTCAGTGCTTGACAGAAAACACTGCACCGTGATATGACATCCAGGGCTGTCCCTGTAATTAAAGCTGCATTGTCTCTTCTTGTTCTCTGGCTTCATCCTGCTTGCTTAATGTGTGACCTCAGCGCTAACACAGCGGCATCTGAGTCCCTCTAAGGCAAAGCCTCCTGACCCAAGACTATCAGACTGTTTATGACTTCAGTTATGAACAAAATGAGACTTTGCAGGCTTAACATGTTGACAGGAGAAATAGTTCTAGTCCTTCGGGTGCATCAATTTGCTTAGATATCAGTTGCTAATATCTAGTTTTAAAATCATACCAGACATTTGTTTCCCCTCTTTTATATTCTGTTAGTCTGGCTTTGAACAACTTTTAACTACTTAAAAGTACCTTTGTGGGACTAAAGGGAACAGTAAACATAAAACCCCAAATTTGGTCCTTGATCTTTTCCCATTGAAATGCTATTCTTTATTCATGTATTTTTATATTCCTACACACCTGAGATCTGCTTCTTTTTTAAGTCAAACTATGAAACTTTAATAAGTCTGGAATGAATATTGTTGTAAGAAATTCTGATCTTGCATCTTGTATATGCCTTTTTAAATATATGATCCACTTCATTTCCCAAATTTGTCACTGGTTCCAATTGGCCTAAATATCTGGGCTTACTCTCAGCGAACATACTATATGATGATGTGCTGTAGGCGGGTACTGAGCTGAAACACGGCAAATTTGACCTCAGAGACTCACAGAACAGTTTACATTAAGATTGGAAGTTGTCTCCCATGATTTCTTATCAGAAGCCTTTTTACACCCTGTATTACCAAGAGGCAGGCAGGCAAGATAGGGACGTCAACGCCTGTGGTAATGCCCATCCTGAAGATAAAGTAAAGACCCTTTGCTTTGTTTCCCATGTCTGGAAAATGAAGTACGAGAGGGAAGTTATGAGTTGTTTCCAGGTGTGAGCTTGTGGGGTGTGTTGCAACTTACTGAGGCACAACTCTTCCCCCTTTCTCCTGGAAAGATTATAGCTCAAACAGGAGTCTTGTTTGAGTCCGCTTCTGTCTCACAGAAGAAGGACATCTACCGTAAGACAGCAGAATACGCAACAGAATAGCTGAAGCTGGGAAGCAGAGTGGCAAAATCCACATCAGAAAAATTCAGATCTCATCAAAATCATACAAATTGTTGATTCTAAACACAATAAAATAATACAAGATGACTATTATCACTTAGGGAAATCTGCATCGTTGCAGCGGCACTGGGTCATAGACGGGGCTGGTGTGAGCGTAGAACGAAGAAACATACGATGAAATGTATTTTAAAAGGAAATGCACATGTTGGGTAGGGCTGCACATCGTTTACATGCTGTTTTCAACTGAGCAGTCTTCACATGATTTTTTTTTTAGGTTGCACGTTAATTACAAAATTCAAATTTTGATAAAATTTAAGATATTTGGAAAAATTACCAATATTTGGAAAAATTACCAAAAATAGAAAATACCATGTATGGACCACGCAGTTTGGTTTTTATTTTTTTCTCCCCCCCCCCCCCCCTTTTTTTTTTTTGTCTCTTTCTAATTTTGGCTGTGACAATAGATATTGTGATTCCACTACAATGCTGACATCTAGTGGCTCTGTCCCATGTGTACACAATACAGCTGCATATTTCAATTCTGGAGCCCATGAAATCTCTTGTGTATTTGCTGCAGCTTCTCGAATGCACAAATGAGTATTAACAGCTTCATGGTACACAAGGAAAATATTCATGGAAAAGGGAGTGAAGTAATGAAAATGTGATGAATTCAATATTTGTGTATTGCATGATGTTAGCGTGGCTGTGTTATGTCAAACAGCAGGAGTCTGACTGAAGCCTATGATGCAGAGCAATGACAAGACTCGCTTGTGGGGCATGACACTGGGCGAATGGTATTTCACTAAGTGACATCATCATCACGGTGAGGTCACCGCAGGCACACAGAGGTGCCATGATGTCCGTCTGTTTGCTCAGGGGAAAAACCTGGATGGACAGGCTGCAGAGACGGAGGCAGAGGGGTGGGAATGTGCTGGTGGAGATGAAATGAGCATAAAGCACTTACTTGTGAAATACTTTTGAAACTGATTACTCTGAAGGAGCGGGGCTAATGAATGAACTTATCTGGCATCTATCTTTACAAGCTGAACATTATTTTAACACATTATTTTTTTTTTTTTTTTTTGCAGTTTCGTTCATATTTAGCTCCAAAGTTTGACTGGCCTCAGTTCAAAAGGAGCTCTACTTCATTGAAATGCTGAAACACTTGAATTTACTATGAATATATCTGTCTTCCCTTGATTAATAATTTTCATTAAGGTAATACAATGTTAACTATAATATGGATGAGATAAGGGAAATAAGTAGAATAAAGTCATTAATGGCATCATCCTTGGTGATCTGAGCAATAGCCAAAGAAGTTTTCTGGTCCTATTTTAGGAATGTAGGAGAATAAACTTTTAAAACTACAATTAAGACTCTGGAAATCTCACATACAGTGATCATAACCAATTGTCATTAATATTCAAAGTAAATTAGTGACTCAGCAACATGTGAGCAGTGTTGGTGTTAGATCTGACTTTAGCTAATTTATATACATCTGTTTCAGTGATCTTACAGATGTTGTGACGTAGGAGGGGGGGGGGGCATTTGGGATGTTGTGAAGATGAGATACCAACGTAATAACCAACGAATATAAGGTGTGACTAAGAGCAGTGCAGGAAAATCACCAGTGGAAGCAAAACCGCTGGGAATGTGTTCTTATTCAACCATGTCCGGTGTGCAGAACATGTGTAGTGCAGAGCTGATCCCACTAGGTGGCGCTAACTTCATGTTGCCTCTGGGCCTTTGAAGGTTGTGACCCAGACAGTCGATAATGTGCCGTATCTGGACACCTTTTTGGATGTAATGTAATAATGAGAAATAAATGTTGTGTAACCGCTGCACAAAGCAAGGTGCAGGTCGACAACAAGTGATAATCTGGAAGAAATGGTCAGCGTCGTGTTAGTCTGGAGAGCAGTGAGACTGCTGAGCTGTCCACGCTTCAAAGTCAAATAACTGAGGGGATAAAAACGGACACACAAAATGAAACATTCAAATACAAAAATATATATATATATATATTTTTTTTTTTTTCAGTTTTTATGAAAAGCTGGTTAAAAAGAAACAGTCTCTGTTGCCAACACGCTGCATTACGGACTCTGTATGTTCAGCTCTGTTATCAACCTTTTAATCACAGTTTGTTTTTTGTTTTTTTAAGCACATCTTTCCGCATCACAGGGGAAGAAACAAAATAGCAGTATTTGCACATTTAATTTCTCCGACAATAGATTTATTTCATTCATTTATTCTGAAGTTTTAATTAAAAATCTCTCCTCCCTGGTGTAAACATTTAATTTTTAATTTCTTTATTTTTTGTCTAGTCAATCGATTTCATTAAATACTGCAATTTATCCTTACCCAACATTTACTGATATTTGATGGCCCACAACTAGAATAGTGCACACCGATACTAAAACAACAATCAAACGGATGAATCACTTGGATTAAATTTAGAAATAGTGTTATTGGTCCCATACAACCTGATTAGTCACTGATGTTGCACAACTTTTTTTTTTTAATCGTTAGATAAGCATCAGTGCCTGTAAAGGGAGAGACCGGTCCACCTACTATTAGATCAGCTATCAACAAGCACTTGTCATTAACTGGAGGGAATCAGACAGTTCACACTCTGAGCTGTGGCCCATTTTAACGGATATTTTCGTTGGAATAAGAAATCTGGCAGGCAGCTTTAAACTTAGACTCCTCAAGCTGTGAAAACACCGTAGGTACAACAGAGCGAGAGGTAACATTTAAAGAATCAAAATTAATATTTTCTTCTTAGATTAATAGTTAAAATGAGGCACTTGTAGCTTCACACCAGGATGCCTTAAATTCATGATGACACCTCTGCGTTTTTTGGGCTTTTTTTTTTTTTTTTTTTTTTTAATCTGAGGGGCATGAATTAAATGAACATTTACATAGTTGACAGAAAACTACAGATTTTAGCTTTTGTTATTTCACACATTAAAGAATGTGGGCCAAATCATTAGGAATTTAATATGGAGAAACTTAAATAGCAATTTACTCCAGAGAAGAAGAAGGAAAAAAAAAAAAAAAAAAAAGTCCAAACATGTTATTTTCCACTGATAGCAAACAGGCAGCAAACAAGTGAAGGACTGGAGACCTTCATAATGGGCTCAAGCAATTCACACATATTTATTTCTGCATTTTAGAAGCTTCAAGCCAGGGAGTGAAATCCGGACAGGTTGTTATAGCTACGCAATCCACAGGGGTTCCGATGTCTATTTAAAAGCCCTCAGACCCTCCCTCTGTCGCCTTTAAACAACATTATATATCACACACACTGCATGCTAATGCAGCCAATTCTCAGTGAGCACTAAAAAACACATCTTAAAATTGTCTTGAGTTCAAACTGCCTGACTGGGCAATAGAGGGAACATATCATCAGAATTCCCCCCCCAAGGGCAAAACCTGCTGATTGGGTCCCAAAAAAAAAAAAAAAAAAAAAAGAGCCAGCAGCAGCTTTTAACTTTTAATATTTGGACCCTGCCACGACTGGAAGAGACTGATTCTCCCTCAGTTGTTCTGGGGGACAGGAATAAAAGTACACTTTAGGGCAGATTCGGGTTTTTTTTTTAAACCCCTTTTTCTTTTTTCTTTTTTTTTCCCTTTGCTATTTTTTTTTTTTTTTTTTTTGGCTGTCGGTGGAAACTGTGTGCGCGTCAGAGCGCGCATGAAGCCTTTCTGCTGGAGATGTTTTGCGAAACTTTAAGGATGATATACCTTGGATGTTTCCTGACGCTCTGTGGGATCACGCATGTCATGGCAAGTTATCCCATCTGGTGGTAAGTTTTGATTGTTTTTATATTGGGTCTCTCTTTTTTTTTTTTTTTTAATCCTGGGCACATCTTTTCTTCAGTGTTAATGAGGCTTCTCTGTCAGTCTGAGCGCTTTTAGTTGTAATTTCGTTTCTGACACCGGCGGAACATTTCGGTTAAACTAGGAGACGCCTGACATCTGCCATTACTGTCCTCCGAGGAGAAACGGGTGAGTTGTTGAGGTTTTTCGTTGTTTGAAACTGTAGCAGAGAATTGAGCCGTTCTGCAATATTAATGGACGAAAAGAAAAAGCTCGCATTTCTCAACGTCTCTGTTTCATTTCAAGTGATTATTTCTGAAATAGCGAGGTTTATTGAAAGGAGACTGATACATTTGATTCGGCTGAGATAAAATATTCACATTCACAGTGCAGCAGGTGCAAAGTTTGCGTGTTTACAACTGTGTGAATGTCTGTGCACGCGGGTCTGCACATGTGTCGTGGGTTAAGGGGTGTGTGTGTGTGTGTGTGTGTGTGTGTGTGAGGGTCAAAGTGGCACAGAACTATGGAAATAACTAATGATGCCCAGACTTTAGCTTCAGGGCTCCTGAGGCTTAAATATACAGCTAATGTCATTTATCTCCTGTATTTTATTGATGAAACATAATCAGCAACGTAGCATTTTTCTTTTAAGACCTCTGGCACCTCTTTCACGTCTAATTAAACATAAAGCGCTCAATAAGCAAAATTACAACAGTCTGACAAGGAGAAGCTTTACTTGTGGTGTGTGTGTGTGTGTGTGTCTGTGTGTGTCAAGTGGCTTTTTCTTTCCTTTTCCTTTAAGAAATGCAGCATAAAACATTCATTGCATTGATAATAACTTAATTTCTTGCATTTTCTATCTCTACAAGTCACTGCAAGCGAAGGTTATAAGAAACGAATGGTTTGACTAATATTGTGATTAATGAGCACAATTTTTTCATTCACATTTTCTACATCTGACGCGAATGTTGTCACATCTTCTGGAGGAGCTCCTGCCAAGTTTCACAACATTGTTCTTGAGCCAATCAGCTGCACACGTCAATCACACTTTTTAGCACTAAACAAAAAAAAAGAAGCCTATTTTTAAAATAAATCTTTCACTATTCGGGGTTGTTTAGACATTGCTACCCTAATCTGCTTCCCTTGATAGGTTCCCAAGTGGTATTACTGATTTGAAACTAATTACATGCTCAGCTGGAAGGAAATCCTGATGCAACAGCAGGCCTTCTGGACTGAGAGAAGGAAAAAATAAAACAGACAGTCAGTGCAGTGCTGTCACGGTGACTTCTCTTCCAAATTATTTGTTGAATGGTGGCTATTTTACAATCTGATATCAGCATGTTGGCACTTTTTGTGATCGGTGCCAGTGCAAGTCCATGTTGTGCTTTTCTGTGGTGAGAAGAGCAAGTAGAAACCTTGAATTTCAATCTCCATAGGATCTGTTTTTTTTTTTTTTCTTCTTTTTTGTGCAGCCAATCGTGAATGGCACAATGGAGGGCAGGTTTCCATTCTGTCATAACAGAAACCATGCAGCAGGCCCAACTTCTGTGCTGATGGTTTGATTTCGGAGGGTGGGTCAGCTCATTGATTGAAGACTGCAACTACAGGAGCAAAGGAGTATCAAGCAAACATATCAGAAATAAGTTAGGAGTGTCGCAATCTTTGAATACAACACTTTTTATTTTTTTTATTTATTTATTTTTGCAAGCCTGCTGATGGTTTTTTTTTTTTTTTTTCTTTCTTTTTCCCTTTTTGTTACATGGCAACTTATCCCAAGTCAAATAATGCTGTTCCTTTTGGATTGCACTCAATGTGCCTGCATTGTCACTCCATTTGCAAATGGCATGTCAGTTATCTAAGAGCTATCGACTCTGAAAAGCGAATTGGGATGTTTTACTGGCAGACGCTGCTGAACTTGGCTTCTAATGGCTACTGGAGTTGCATCGCACTCAACCTCTGTGCCACAGTAGTCTGTGGAGATACAGATCCACACTAAGACAGGTTCATGTCTGTCTCTTTTCGACCTGCCATGACATAGCCTGGCTGCAGACACCACCCTGCCACCCCCTTCCCTAGTCCACCCCACCTTAGAAGATAAATACCTGGAGGTGAAAGCTTGCCGCACATTCCTTTTCCCAAACATATTCTCTTGATGTCAAAGTCGGCTCCAAGGCCCCAGGGCCCACAAGTAAAGTGGTAATTCTAAGGTACCCTGCTTGGGCTTGCTGAAATATGCATTAAACCTGCTCTGGATACACTTAGATGAGAGGGGGGAAAGTCTGTACAGAGACTAAAATTGAATATGATATATGTTTTTGCCTAAGTATTTATTTGTAACAATATTTAACTGAAGTAAATATAAGTGAGCATCAGTTTCTCTTGAGTGAAGGTGGGCATAAATGCTATTCCTTCTTGAAGGAATTACAGAGATTGAAGGCACTTAAAGATCAATAGTTGCCCAAAATACTAGTTATATTTTAATAATTGGTGACATTTAACCAAACTGATTTTAATGCAATAGTTCCTTAGAGAAGTCAAAAATAATTCCTGATGGAACATGCCCTGCTCTTTCTCTTAGGACATTTCTTAAGACAGGAAGAGGTGGCATAGATTGCTAAAACTCACTGAGACATGCATGAGTGGGGCAACCTAAGCACAGTGACTCATCACAATGATTTTGTGTGACACGTTACAGAAGGATGACCTGGCAGGAATGTATGCAAAGAGGCGTAGTCCTGATGAGGCACATCAAAGTCTCTGGCAGAGAATAAAACCTGCTGTTTCTGAACAGAGAAACCAAAAATCCAAATTCGGCTGACATTTCTCCCTCTATAGGGGCTGATTTCTGTTGCTTTTCCATTTGATCATTCATGGCAGAAAAAGTATTTGTATTGTAAAAGCAAGGATGGGCTTGAGGATGTATGAAACTGACAATGAAGAAAGACAGGTCGATTTGCAATAGGAATATCTTTCTTATTGATGGATGCTGTAGACAAACTGCAGACTAATTTCCTTTAGCGTGATTATCAACTCACCTTTGCTCGCTTACTTGATGTCTCGCCTATGATTTTATGATTAACTAGAGACATCTAATCCGTAGAAATTTGGGAAGAAGGTCATTTCTAAATGATGTAACGCATAACTCATGCATGACATTTTTTTGGTGAAATAAATGGCTGGTTCACTTGCATAATCACCTGAAGCCTTACACACCTTGACACCTGACAAATATGTTACAGTAGAGCATGGCCTTATAATCAAGGATATAATCAGGATGTGATTGAGGTATTCACAGCCTGCATGTTTAAGGTCATCCGAAACTGTCAGCGAGGGTCATTTTGCTGAGGATATCTTTGGGTTGTCAGGGTTTAAGGAAAGCAGCCCAGGGCCATTGTCAGGAGTCTTGGTAATCCAGCAATTAGTCCGTGAACAACAACGAACGGGTCAACAGATAGTGAGCTAAGTGAGAAGCTAAAGATTGCACACTTACCTCTTCATATAAGAGCTACAGTAACAGTTCTAAAAGCTCTCAGAGGAGGGTCATCAGTGCTCGTCCTGCCAGTGTTCATTCTTTCCTGTGATAGATGATGTGAAATAAGGCCTAAAATAAGGAAGGTCTGGATTGTCAATAATCAGGGCAAGAGGAAATGTGCCATGTGCTACAGTCAGCAGGTCATATAGCTAAATAAAAACTGTTTGCTGATGTAAAATGGATGAATAGATAAAGATTCAGATAGATAGACAGGTAGGGAGATAGGTAGATTTTCTAACTTAGGACGTTAAAGTCCTAATTGGGAGAGCAGAGAAAATAAAGAGTGGGACAGAGAGAAAGCAATAAAAGCAGCAAGAGGGAGAGAGAGAGAGAGAAAGATGTAATCAGCGAACCAAGTTTGCACTTGTTGTATCCCAGAATACCTTCCTCAAAGGAAAAGGGGGGTTGGGTTCAGTGTTACACTTA